>NC_066364.1:95958915-96264797 GCF_013377495.2 Cygnus atratus
GGATACTCAGCACGGCACCAGCTAATAATAATAACACGAGGATAGTGATCTTCAGTGGCTGCTTTGCAGACAATAAAAAAAGCTCGCTTTAAAAGCGCAGTGCCTACAACAGTTTCAGGTCATTTCCCAACTGGCTTTTCCTGTCTGGTATGCCTTTCAGAGTTTTGGCTGTGTTGACACTACAGGTTAAATGAAACAAAAAAATCCAAACAGAAGCCACAAAACTCAGTAACTCAGCCTTTTTGATCTACCTAAGTGCTTTTAAGCCTGCTCATCACCATGGGATCCAAGAGCCCTTTTTCACATTTCAGTGTTTCCAAAAGGGTCAAGCCATGGTAAGATCATAATGTTTGAGAGGCTGTTACAAGAAAAGATTGCTTCTTTAGAGAAGAAATGAGTCCTCTTTGCCAGAAACAAACCTGAATGGGACAAATTAAAGGTGGAAAAGGACAGAATGGCTATTTTCCCTTGGAAAAAAAAAAGATTAATAGAGTTGGCAGTATATGGAAGCAGAGCTTCCATCAAGTAAAGATCTGGAAGAAAACGCTTTCCTCTCGCCTTCAAGATCAAAGAGGTCACAATTCTTTCAAAGGGATTCCCTTGGGATAATGTGGATATGGACTGTCCCATACTTCACGGATTGAATAACCATCTGAAAGTGCAATAATTTGAGATAAACTGAGCTTAGTTTCTTGCATTGACATCTGCTTGGAAAATAACATGGAAAATCTAGTGCAAGGGTCATTTGGCTTGCTACGTTAATGATAACACTGCCAACATCCAGTACCAAAACAATGAGTAATTTGTAAAGATTTGCCATATTACATCCTGCTTAATAAATTCAGAGGCATGAAAATGACAGCATATTGTAATATAGTAACATAATATTGCTAATTTGCAGGGCCAGATTCAATCCAGGCATAAGTAAACCCAACATGGATTTCAGTATACATACTTCATACTGAATAAATACATACTTGGCTGAATACGTCCTATCCCAACTACATATGCAATAAAAAAATAAAAATTTATATTAAAAAGTGCTGTTTCTTTTTAGTTATTTTTATGTAGTCATGTAATAAACATATTTTTTCATACATATTTGCATCTATATTTTGGCAATAAGAAAAGTATATGTTTAAATGCAAGGCAAGGTCTCTGGAAGTCTGTCAAGCATGATGCTCCAGTCAGCATAAGTTAACAGCTACAGTCAAAACATTCCTTCAAAAAGTCACAACAACTTTGGGATGAGGGAAATGTCTCCAAATGAAAGGTAAGGCCTGCTTTCATAACCCAATATACCCAATTAATAATGGAGAATACAAACTGGTCAAGGTAACCATAGAGAGAGGGGTAGGATAACCAAGCATCAACTACAGCACGGGGGGATGCAAGTTAACACTACTTTTTTTATTCCCACCACCAAGTCACTGGACTGATCACCCACCAGTGTGCCTAGAAAATATCTATCTGTCCATCTTATGCTGTTACTCAGAGAGCCAAAATGAGCATGTGGGATAAAAATCCTGAACTGGGGAGTCTTAATTGCAGGGTTTTATCCTATGTATTCCTAGAGAGAGGGAAGTTTTTGTTTATCGGAGATCATCCATGGCACTTCTGTTGGGATAGGCTACCCACCATTTTCTTCTCCTCTCTTACAGGATACCTGATGAGACTGTAGCCAGAGCAGGAATTAATGTGGAAAGGCCATCGACTGTGCATAATGGAGGACAATTCCTAGGTGCCAACATGATAAAAATGGAGAGGAACGAAAGAAATGGACATAGATAAAACAATTTCCGTTCTTGTTCCAATAATGGGTTAATTTTCTGTTTGAAGAATGAAAATTTCCTGTAATTACAGTTCCTTAGTCAGGAGCAAACATGGGAGAAGTGACCCAATGCTATTTCGGTATCCAAGACCCCAGTTTTGGCCACGTAATGAGTGCAGGTGCAGGCAGAGGGCGAAGCTGGGCAGCATGGAGAGATGGCTCGCTAATTCTGTCAGGAGGAAAAGTGTTTCATGTCACTCAACGGCATCTCCACAGGGCAGTTAGGGGAGAAGCGCTGACAGCCTCTGAAAGGAATCACATCCAGTCGTCCTCCGGCAGGAAGAGGCTGGCTTTGACACAAAGCTTATAGGGTGGGTGAGATGAAAGTATGGGGAAGGGGTCTCTGGGCTCCACGTAGGATTTCGCCTTCCTCTGCCCTGTGAGGAGAGGGAAGAGGAATGCACTAACAGTCCCAACCACTCTCGGCTAGCCTGTCCTTTCTGACCCCTTCACCAAGCAGTTCTCTATCTCTCTCTTTCCCTGCCTTTCAAAACTTAAACTTGCCCACCCAGCTGCCAAAAATAAAGACAGAAATAACATCAGGGTTGAAAGCAGTTTCAACATCAGGAAAAGCTACAGGGACAGACTGGGGATTCTTGCTGCATGACACAGAGAGCATGCTGCACCACAGCACACCAACAGATGAGTACATTTTGCAACCAGTTGTACAGACTTGTCCTACTTTTCCTTAGAAAATATTTAGTCAGCTTCTTTCAGTTACTGGGGTGCTTGAACAGGATTTTCAGCAGTACAAGCAGTAAGGAGGCTAAACAAAGAGGTGAAACACCTCCAGAAGTCCCTGGGATGAAGTCACCCAAGTCATCAACAGGGTTAAATAAGAATGCACTTAAATTGGATAGTAGATTTCTGTAAGCAGAGTCACTATCTCCAATGTAGAAATCAGTAGGCATACAAACTAAAAGTAATTTACATCCCACCAAAAAGAGAATGTGAAATAAAGTAGAAAGAGGCTTTTCACATCATATACACCAGTGATGAGCGTTTGCAATACTTAACCTGAAGAAAAATCACCAAAGAACAACAAAGTGCATGTGATCCCCCATCCTGCACCAAGCCACGGCACTCTGAGTGTCAGGGTACACAGCTGTGGCCAAGGACTTAAATTCTCCTGCCAGAAGACACTTAGAGTCATGCTTTTAAAACGTGTAGGTGTCTAGGGTTACAGATGGGCTTCTGGATTTTTGCACATGGTATTCTTAACTGTCTCAGAGGCTTACACACCATTTTTACTGCAGCACGCAGTCTGCTCGCAGCCATTCCCTTGAACTGTGGCAGCAGCCATGTGTCGCTCTCAGAGACTGTTGTCCTCCTCTTCTAGGGCCTGAGCACCCCTTTAAAGGGGTAATAATTCTTGCCTTGACAAGCAAGAGAACAATGGCTTATTTCTAATGCTGAATGATGACAGAGAGAGTTGCCACTTGCCCAGCAGTGGAGAGTAATTCAGAGGTCCAGCTGCACTTTCCCTTCAATTGTGCTTCGATGTCAACTTTTCCTCCCTTTTGCAGATGAAAGCTGAAAGGCTTTACAGGAGATATGTCTGTTACTGTAATATAAACAATAAATAATAATAGGAAAGCAAAAGTAGACTGATTTATTGAAAGCTATTCACTTCTATAAGGTAAATAGCAGAATTTTCAATTTAAGTGGACATTTTTACTGCCAAATAAATCTCCTCACACAGATATGAGAGACTTTCATGTAATATACAGAAAAGCAAAAGTTTGAGAAATTAAGATAATGCAAGTGAACACCCAGAGCCAGATTCTTGATGTAACTGCTATTTTATACCACGCCGGGACTGTTTATATAATCACCTACCATTGAATGATAATGATCTACACTAAGATATAGCAGAAATAAACAAACTGATTTTGAGCAAACAAAAAAATAGCCACAGGCCTATCAGCAAGCCTTCACATCATGCAAAACTCCCAAGAAGTTGGTATTTGTTTTGCCCAAGTAAGGACTTTCAAAGTAAGCCCCTGTATCAAAAGAGGGGTGGGCAGCAGGTCGAGGGAGGTGATTGTCCCCCTCTGCTCTGCCCTCTGAGGCCCCACCTGGAGTGCTGCATCCAGGTCTGGGGCCCCCAGCACAAGAAGGATGTGGGGCTGTTAGAGGGGGTCCAGGGGAGGGCCATGAAGATGATGAGAGGGCTGGAGCACCTCTCCTATGGAGACAGACTGAGAGCTGGGGATGTTCAGCCTGAAGAAAAGGCTCCGGGGTGACTTTATTGCAGCTATTCATTACTTAAAGGGAGGTTATAAAAGAGATGGACCGCAACTTTTTACTCAGATAATGACAGGACAAGAAGGAATGGTTTTAAGCTAAAAGAGGGAAGATTTAGATTAGAGGTTAGGAGGAAATTCTTCACTCAGAGGGCGGTGAGGCACTGGCACAGGCTGCCCAGAGAAGCTGTGGATGCCCCATCCCTGGAGGTGCTCAAGGCCAGGCTGGATGGGGCTTTGGGCAGCCTGGTCTGGTGGGAGGTGTCCCTGCACATGGCAGGGGGTTGGAACTGGATGATCTTTAAGACCCTTTCCAACCCAAGCCATTCTATGATTTTAAGATATGAAATTTAGGTACGACATCTATTTTTATGCTTCTAAATGCCCTGTCCTGACAAACTTTTGGGTACCCTACGGTTTCCTTGGGTCACAAAAAGAAGTGGCATTTTCAGCACTGGACTACTCATTTACCTTTGCAGATTCTCACAGAGATGGGCCTATGGACTTATACGCACATCCAGAACTGAGTTCAGGTATGTCTAGTACTGGCCACCACTTGCCCAATTGTAGAAGTTGTCCCAAAGCACTAATGGCCAAATCATTGTAGTACAGAGAGCCCCACTGTAAATGAGAATGCAGAGATCTGACGAAGCACCACAAGGATATTTGCACCTGGCTTATTGCCTGAATCAAGCTGTATATTCAGAGCCATTCAGTTTCTAGCGAAGAAACCTGAGTTTCTTACCACTTCTGAGGAATGCTCAGACAGCAAACTGAGGTCCTATCCTTAGTATTCTTTGTTGATTTCTGCACTGCCATCTCTACACAGTACTGTGATAGTTACCATACCATTTATTCAATCTACATGGATTCTTTCAACAATCCACAGAAAGGGAATGTGAAATCTACCCTCCTGAACTGTCACCAGTCCAGCCTGTCTATCCTTTTCCAATGAACGAAATGCTATTTCTTTCTGATCTCATTTTCCCACAGTTAAAGTACAGTTGACACTCCCTGAAGCAACGTAACAAATATGGGTACACCTAAAACACAGGAATTTGGGAGTGATATGGAAAGTTTTATGTATGTGAAAATTGAATTCACACACCACTGACTTTTATCTCAAAGGATGGCCACACAAACTGCTAAGCATGATTCCTAAGTGGTAAGATAGTACTGCACTTAGATTTCCATCTGAACTGATGGAGAATCTTAACAATTTTATGAAATGTGATATATCCTCATACTTAGCATGAACTTTGACAGGTCACAATTTTAGAGCTCCAAAATTTGAATTTGCAGAAAAGAGATTTGCAAATCTAAAGCCTTTCTGGATGAACAGAACAAGAGAATAACACACTGATGGGAGAGAGAAAGGGAGAGGAAAGAAATACCTCCTGTAGGGTTTTTTGTGTGTTTTAATCATTTACTTAATTTTATTTTCAGCTGGTTTAAACACCTACTGCTGAGGTTTCTATTTGTTTCCTTAAAAATTAGTATTAGTGAACACCTAGCTAAGATTATTTATTATCCAGGTAAAAAGACTATGAATCTTTCAAAATATAGAGCAGCCTTTTTTATCCTTTGTTGATCTCTTCCAAGAGCTCTCCCTGTTTGGTGAATGCACAAAACAAACCCATGTTTCTGTAGCCAAATCAAGTGGATTGCAAACTTCTCTTTAGACTTGGAGCAGGCTTTGAAGTCAGAGAGTCAGTGTGATGAAATTAAAACGCAATAGGACATGAGTTCACAGAGTTCACATACCAGTGAAAATCTGTTTTAAGATTTGAAACTGAAGTTAAAAGCATAGTAAAGATACAAATTCCTGTTAATCTGAAACTTTCTCTTTCTCACCTTGTCATAAAAGCCCTTTGTGCCTGTAACCATAGTCCCTTATCTATCCTCCAGACTCAGCCAAAAGGAAGCTGACACCTCATCAGAAGATATCTGGGGAGAATGGTACTACTCGAATCCTACTTCTATCTTCAGAATGATATTTTAGTCTTCAAGGGATGGCAAAGGATTTCCACAAGCAGATGGATCAGCAGAAAATGTAACTGAACAGCTCATAAACAACATGTCCTTCTCATAACCAGCTAGTTGGTTTTCTGTTTCATGTTCTTACTTTTAAGTACACAGCTGTAATTGTGTCTTTGTCTAAAGTTTCTTAACTTTACATTACTAAATGTTAGTTTTTCCACTTAGAAGAATCTAAGCTCTATAGCCTAAGAGATCAGAGTAGGTAATGTCAGTCACTGCTGAATGGAAGAGAGACAACCCTACTTAGGTACTGCATGGTAGAAACCTGTAATGCGTGTAGGACTTTGCAGAGTAAGATTTAGCAGGCACCAGTTACTTTGCTGTAAAAAATACCCTTTTGCAGTGAAAACGTACACATAGCCCTTTCTTTCCTGCTTCCTAGTTCTTTAGCTGTATTCCACTTTTCCAAATGTTTACATAGTATTTCTGCAAAATAAATCTTGGACTTTAAAGAATTTTTTGCTCAGTCATTGCCTTTGACTACTTGTTATATCAGGGTGCACCTTTGATGCCCCTTTACTGTGTTTTTTGATCCAAGATAAACAGTTCAGCAGGGGACCAGGTAACGGTGAATAAAGAATAATGCAAAATGAATGGCAGATAATAATGTTCTTTATCCAAGAACATCTTTTATTGCACATGCAACAGTCATTAAATATAATGTTCTCTTCTCCCAGTACTTAGGAAAAAATGAGACTTGGAGTTAGCAAACCATCCAAGCATGTGCCTACCTTTAAGCCTGTAGAAAGTCTTACAAATGTCAACTGGAGTAGTCGTATGCCTGCAGCTAACCATCCCTAGAAATATTTCACTGATTTCTGAGCCAAAATGTGTTTGCATTATAGTTTGGGAATAGCAAAGGACAGAGAACAAAAGGAACAGTTATTCAGAATTTGGACAAATAGCTGTAAATACATCTTTTGGTGTTATTAAGCCAATATTGGCTCTGTTCAGAATGCACTGACTGAACACGCAGTCCTAATAATCACAGCTGAAAAACACAGACCATGGACGTTTATTGATTTAGACAAGATCACTCCTCACAGGAGAGAGTGCCTCTAGTTTTACAGACCTTTTAATTCCCTGTACACCATTCCTTTCCCTTTTACAAATCTCCTGCTGTGAAACTCTAATGCACTCTTGAGACACTAGAAATCATGGAACTAACCCTGTAAATTGTCCATCAGCCAAAAGAGGAAGCAACTCTCAGAACCAAGTTCAGTTCACGTTATCCACGTTCTGTTTTTATTCAGAGCATAAAACGTATATCGCCTCATACCGCCAGAATCTGAAATGCTGTTGTGATGCAGATAATACCTACAGATTGTTGTTGTTTTTATTGGTGTTATTCTTTTGCCACATCTCCCCCCAAAAACATAGGTACCTAATATCTAATGCATCTAGTGGCCAAAAACGTCATTTCTTATTTTAAGCAAATCCAACATTCCATGCAAATGGAAGTAATTTCTGCAGTACAGAAAGTCCTTTCAGAAAATGCTGAACTGATTAGTATTATGGAAAAGTGGAACTAATTACTATAGTGATATAACAAAAAAACAAAGCTAGAAATTAAAGCCATCCAATTCTTGCAAAAAATAATGGCGTATTTCCCACACGTAGAGCCTTTATGCATTCATTAAAAGGTAAAAGCAAGATAATCACATATCCCCTACCTAACCCATAAATGCAGGCCTCTGCACATCTTTAAGGAACAGGAGTATATACAAGAGCTTACACAAAAGTTTCATGCCAAGGCTTGGTTGCTGTTCAGAAACTCACCAAAAGGGCTAGTTTATTCCCTAAAAATGAGGTTTGATAGCACAAAACCTGATCTAGCAGTCAAGCCCCATGCAAGCCTGAGGCAGAGACCTTTCACTGGCCCTTCTCTCCATGGTAAATTTCACCTTTGGAAAAGGGAGGCCATGGGCTTGTCTGAACAACATGTGCCCCTTTTTTGAAGGAACACCATCAAGGCTGCAGGGCCAACTCATTAACCTATCCCCCAGCAGTCCCATCTGGATGGTCTTATCTGTAGGAATTCGGTCGTGCATTTATTTTTTCAACCACCATTTGTGACAGAGTTTCTTAAAAAGCAGACTCATGACTTATTATTAGCACATGGGCAGGTCAGCACACAGGTTTATTTGCTGTTAACCAACTTCCTAACATGCTGTGTTTAAAACCTCCAAAGGGACTCTGAATAGGTTGTAAAAGTAGGAGGTTGAATTCTTCAAGGTAAGAACTTATGATGGGACCACGGTCAAAGCAAGTCATATTTTGCTCTGATAACCCATGAAAATTGCTATGTAAAGACATATAGCTCGTACACGTTAACTTCTGACGATTCCCTTTTTAAAGGCACTTTGATAACCAGCCTGTAACCCTTCAGCTGTGCCACTTAGGAACATAAGCAAGCATTGAGCTTTGAAAAAGTACAACCTATCCAGAAAAAAAAAAAAAAAAAAAAAAAAAAAAAAGGAGAAAAGCTCGGTCAGGCAAGAAAGTTTATACCCAAAAGAGTATATATGCACTAACGTATACACAGAAAAAATCCTGCAGGCTATCAGGAGCAATAAATACTTCCATCATTCTTGTCTGGAGTAAACTCCAAGCGCAGAGATAGGACCTGTAGGACTTTGATGCTGGGAAAAGAAGATCCCATTTTCTATCTGGAATGTCTGTCAGATCCTAGGCTACTCACAACTTCACCTGTGGTAACACTCACCAAAGTACCTGTGTGCCATATTGTTTACGCACACTGCATGCACACAGCTGGCCACCACACCTCAGGAAATTATTCCTAGTGGAGTAAAAATACTGAATCACCTTCCAGAAAAGATTATCCACTTGTTTGCTTTCATCTTGTGCAGAGCACTGAAAAGTCTGGAAAGAGATAAATGTCTGTTATACAGGGATTTACACATTTCATCCAGACAATTGACTTAAATTTCAAGCATGTAGCCAAAATTGATCATTTATCAAGTTAATCTTCATGATGTATTTAGTGTCTAACAATAATACTTTCAATTGCTTTCACAGTCTGCAGAGCACCAGGCAGGGGGAGAACACCTGTTAAGAATCACGAAATAAAAGAGGTATGCAGTAGATTGAAGTTATAAATATTGGCCCCAATCCTGCAAGCGCTTGGCATTCACTGATCACCAGTGTGAATGAAGCTACAACTGACCACCTTCATAGTCTGATCATTGTCTGTCTTAAGTAAAGACCACCTTCTTAGTTCATTGAGAGGCACAGAAAAGGATTAACCACTCAGCACTCCACTATTTATATCCTAACAGAACAAAGGAGCAAATGAAGATAACTTAATTACTGCATTAACTTAAATTGTTGGGATATCCAGCGGCTTCCTTTCACCATTAGTGCCTTGATGTTTAATTGTTACTGAGAAACTTTTAATTGGATTGTCACTTTTGGTAATGCTCCTGCCAAAAGCACATCTTTAATTTTAATAATAATAATAATAATAATAATAATAATTTAATCTCAGATCAGACATTTCTCCACCCTCAGATTTGAGACTGGTTTTTAAATCGTGAACATTTCCAGCCAGATAATAGTCAGAATCTTTTCTATCTTTAATGAAAAAAAAAAAAAAAATAGTTTCTTAAGTAATACTCTGGTTTCAGCAGCACTATGTAAAGCACAGCTAAAGCTATGAAACCTCTGATGAACACTGAAGACTTGCTAAGTAAACGTCTTTAAAGCTGAATTAGTCACTTCCCAGTCAATAGTTCTGCATCTTCAACATCAATACTAAACACTGTCTGTACATTTTGTTTTAGCTAAACTGAAGTATATAATAGACAAAACACTCAAAAGTCTACATGGGTTTTACAGTACAAATCCCACTGACTCAGTAAAAGCTATGCTTATAAAACTCTTGAGCATATTTTCAAAGTTTTGCCTGTTTTGTAAAAGAGTAGTCTTTTTTTTTTTTAACATTTGCTTTGCCTTTCCAGCTATCCCAATTTCAAATTTAAAAATGAAATTTCCAATTCATTTTTACTGAATCTTTTCAATTTAACTGTCAACAAAGTGGGAAAGCTGCTAATTCTTAGAGGGAAAGGGTCCTTACTCTACATTTGTAAGTCTAGAAGAGTGGACCTGTAGGCCAGTTTCTTGGCTGGCTGTAATCAACACACATCTATAGTTGTCATTGGAAAGGTGCTGAATTACATCAATACTACATGCTGAAGGAGGGGGGGGGGGGTGAAGAGGAAAAAACCCACAACCCTTTAGATCTCTAAATCACCATCTTCCCTCCCTCTAGCTCTACCCTTTGATTTGATGACCTCTTCCAAAAACAGTGGAAGGAGGAAAGAGTGGGGTGGGGGGAACATCACTCAACCTCTACCAGGGATCAAGCACAGGAATGGAAGAAGGTTGTTGAGTTCTTTCCCAACCCACATGTCATGAGAGATAATTTTTCATTCTGATTTTTTACAACACCTTGACACAACAGAATCCTGGTCAAAGTAGCTTTTCAACATTTCTGTAATCCAGTTATTCAATTAACAGACTTGGAAGCCCCACTGAAGTTAAGCAGTGGTATCATTGTAAGAGTTGGGGTGCTGTAGCTCCCCAGTCACAGATCCAGAGTAATGCAATTATTTCTGTTTCAAATGTAATAGATTGGCATCTACACAACAAAAAAATGTAAGATAGTGTTTTAATTATCCAAATGAAGGAGATGTTCGGATTCAAAAATCGTTCTTGCATGGACTGTCTAAACTCTATTTAGACATGACATTTCACTTTCAGCTCAGTAAGCCTGAGTACAGATCACTAACACGTGTGAAAGACAGAAATTGCACAGGGATCAAACCTGTAAATTCACATTTGTACATTTTTTAATTCTCTAGGGTTGGTTCTGGATTACTTCTGACAAAAAAATAAAAAAATAAAAAGAAAAAATAATGATGTCAGAGTCAAAATTCACACATCTGGGTAGCAGCAAAGCTGTTTTGTCCATTTATACTCAAGAATGGGCTTCATTTCAAATGGTAAAATACATAGGATCTGTACTACTTAGTAGCAATTTGAAAAATATCAAGAAGTGCAAGCTAGGCTATGCAAGGTACACGAAAGCTACTTTGGTCTGACTCTTGCTTTCTTTTCTGAACTGCCGCTTCGCTAAGTGGCAAGCAGCAGAGGTCAGAGGCCAAATGAAAAGGATAAGCGTCAATGGGAGGCCCTGTGGTGCGACACAAGTGCATAGTGGTATATTGTCCACAGCCCATGAAGAACTTGTCAACAGCTCAGTGAGAATCCCTCAAAGGAGCATCTACTGTTTCATTGCATCCCGCTCCCTGGAGGCGGTGGCAGATACCCAGGGACGCAGCAGCTATACAAGCAAGATGGCTCTCCAGGAGCTCTGCTGTTTTCTAGTATCTCTTTTATTTCTCAGCATAAAGACCATCAGTAAAAAATGCTTCCAAATAACTAGAAAGTTATATACAAGCACGAACTGCAAGAAACAGGTTAGACTAAAAATGAAGTATGCTTTAGAAATCTAGATGCGAATAATAAGTACAAATAATATTTGCTAAATTGGCTGAAGCTATATTAAGGCACTATAAAATCTTGTGAAATCCCATTGTCCAGTCTTTCATTTTCCTGTGAAACCTGAACTTACCTAAGTACCACACCAGGCTTTGATGAATCAGAATTTCCTACAAGAGAAATAACTAAGATAGCATCCTTCTCAGGAAAAAATAATTATCAAGTTATCCTCTGAAAGGCAACATCTCTAATAGGCAGGCTCTCATTTAATTATTTCTAATCACTGAAGTTATCAAGGACAGAATAATGAGCATCTACTGTCAAGTTTGTCAGATTTTTCAATCCCGGTATAGAGTTAATAGAGTTAGCCTACAGAGAACAGAAAAAAAATTTGGCTCACAGTTAAGATGAATTCTTGCATTTCTAAAATAACCAGTTAAAAAGTACACAACACATAAACACATTGCCTTTGTTCTGGTTTTATACAACTCCTAAAGCAACTGAGTAAGAGTCCATGGAAGGGTTTTTAGGCCTAACATCATACAAGCAATAAATCATCATCCTTATTCTATTTTTAAAAGAACATAAAGTGAAAAATCTGGAATTGTGTCTATAACAATATAGACAATGAAGAGGTTAATCAGAAAAAAAAGAGATCAGAAGAAATTAAACAGCATCTGTTTGTTGGATGAAGCACAACACAAAGTGTTTGTGGATGGACATGCAGACATTTATTCATACAGAAACAAGAGGACTAATCAGAGAGTGAAAATAAGAAAATAACGTTAAAACAATATTTTGCTCTCTTGGCAATGAGTTTGAAAGAAGTTGGAACTTGCATTTCTGCACAATGGGTAAGGAACTGTAAAGCAGACTGTAAAGAAGTTGTAAAGCAGATTTTGATGAATTTCCTCTGGTTCACAAGGAATTCAACTGTTATGTATTCTCTACTTTACTTTCAGACTCTCCGTTGATCATCATTTTAAATGCAATAAAATATGCATGTAATGAAGATGGCCCTACGGATTCCCACCTGTTTAGATACTGCTACCTAACTCACCCTGGAGCACCCAGGAACTGAGGAGGAGTGGAAAATTTCCTCCTGTGGTGTGGGTTTGGAAATATCTCTTGGTGGAGAAATCAGGCAGAGCAGACAAGAGGAACAGCTGGACAATTCCATGTTTGTCTGAATGAAATACAAACAGGGTCAGGGGAGGTTCAGGCTGGGTGGGAGGAAAAGGTTCTTCATCCAGAGGGTGGTCGGGCACTGGGACAGGCTCCCCAGGGAAGTGGTCACAGCACTAAGCCTGCTGGAGTTCAAGAAGCATTTGGACAACGCTCTCAGACGCATGGTCTGATTTTTGGGTGGGCCTGTGTGGAGACAGGAGTTGGACTCAATGATCCTTGTGGGTCCCTTCCAACTCAGGATATTCTATGATTCTATGATAGGGTGATTCCCAGTATACCAGCAACCTAGTTTCGATGCAGCAGAGAAGTGTTGGGTGGCTGTATTATTTTTAAATGTTGGTAGTGGCCTATGGGCATTTTTGTCAACTTCTCTGATTACCACCTATGTTATTCCAGATCAACTGTTTTGGGGTTACAGCATTAACTGAAACACAGAAGTGAACCAGACCCTTGCACTGCAAATATGATGCAATTTGTGGGATGCAACATCACTTGTTTATGCTCACTGCTCCCAAGGCCAAAAGAAGAGCTAAGACTGTCTCACTGAGCAAAGCAAAATCTATGACACCAAGTTTTTGAAAAAATGACTGACAGGGAACCAAAACCATAACTCATAGGTCTTAGAAGATGGCTTGAGCTGTTCTAAATAAATATTACCCAAGTTATAATAAAATAAATGCATTACAATTATTAAAAACAAGAGTAATGTACAGCTGTTCAATCCCCTAAGGGGTCTTAAAAACACTGGCAAATATCCAGCCAGACAAGCCTGGCAGCACCCTACATCCTGAAGAGAAGCACAAAGAGGCTAGATGCAGCATTTCCAACAGCCAGCTTGAAACCAAGAGTGTCCACCTTGAAGCACATCCTGCTCTTTGGCAAAATCACGTACCTGCAGCTCCTGCTGATTCTAGCAGGAACCACAGGTCCTTCAGATAGACCTACAAAAGCTGAAGTTTCAGACCCAGCCCAAAAGTTGTCTTCAGAGCACAGCCCCTCTGCTCCCAGCAAGATATCTACACACACGGCAGAGCTGAGCAAACATCGAACAAGAATCCCAGCTCCTGGTCCAACAAACCAAAAGCTCTCAGTCTTTGGAGCCTGTTAAAACCAAGTTTATGACTTAGCACTACAAGCACTCAAGAATACCTTAGCACTTTCTTCCCTATCATTACAATGCAATCCTGCTTTTTATTCTAAGCTTACCTGGAAACAACCTGACTACTGAGTTGCTACAGAAAGCTGATCTATTCGGAGAATGGAGATACGGTGAGCGGATTTGCCAAGAAGCACAGAGTAGCACTCAACCAAGCTGCTGCTATAGGGGAACAACTTAATTTAGGTGTACGTGAAGTTTATTGCACTCTCTGCACAAAGCCACACTTTTATCAGCTGTTGTTAGAAACCTGAAGGAAATCTCTTTCAAATATATATATATTTGAACTTCTCGCAACTGGAAACTCTTTGCGTTTTTGTCTGAAGGTTCCTCAGCAGAATCCAAAGACCTGGGAAATTACAACTAAAATCATCCTTGGAGGCCACGTGTATTGCTTTCCTCCTATGAGTGCATTTCCCATTGACATCAAGAGGAAATGGACATGGGAGATGGACATGGAAGCTGTAGACCTTAAAGGATCACTACACTTCTGATTCCTTAATGCTTAAACCCCTAATTAGAAGGGCATCTAAATTAATTAGACACATGTTTCAAATCCACTTTAAAAACTGACCTTAGTTCTCTTCCTCCTCTCTTCAAAGCTGAAGAAGGCTTCAGCTTGTGCATGCAGAATCAGGCTGTCTGTCATGAAAACAGCAGTGGTTTCACCTCTCTTGCAACAAAATGTTTCAGAGGCATTATATTCTCCTTACATGTGACATGATACAGTTGGACTTTGTCCTTGCCTCGGTTTCAAGTAAGAGGTCAAGTTTATTTTTCCTCTCTATTTTCCTATATGGGATTAATCTTTCAGAGGAGACCGCTTATTTTTAAAAAGCCAAACTTCTCTGCTTTCATCACTGTGGCACTCCATTGTCAATCTGCAGCTCCACATCACTCCCAGACTCCCAGTGCTTAAGGTGCTCTTCGTCCTACAGCACAATGGCTTCGGCCCTTACCACGTGCAGTCTGCATCATGCGTGGCACCCATGGCGTGATTCCCTGTGGTTACACTGCACCTGGCTGCGTTACACACCAGCACACTATCATTTATTGCAGGTTATGGTTCTGAACACATCTGAAATCACTCCCTGGGGTATTCGGAGTTTTAATGGAAGGAAGGAGGAGGAAACCAGAAACTTTTTTTCTATAAATCCCATAAAGTATCCATAGCATTTTCATAAGTGATAGAAACAGTCATTCACAAACCTCAGCAACTGTTAGGGGAGCACAACAGGGAAACAATAAACTCTTCAGGTTTCTTTGTGGAAAATGGGAGATAACATTATTTTGAACAAAAATATAATTAGCAACGTGGTGGGCTGACTCAAGAGAAAACCAAAATGGCTTAAAAAATTCACGGGGTAAATCTCTGTTCCTCTGTTCAACTGAGGCTATCAGGCAAAATTCCAATCTTGCATTATTAAAGGCAACTTGACTTCATTGGATGATCAATACAATAAGGAGATGCATAAGCAATAAGAATGACAAAGCAGAAAGACAAAAAAATATGAATTTTATTGATAGACCTGCCAATCCCTGGCTAATCACAGTGTGGGAAAACAGAATAATGTGCTGAGCTCTAAAGATGAAAATCACATTGCAAGGACTAGACATCGTTGTAAAACTAAAAGATAAACAACATCTTTCCCTTCAATGGCACCACTACCGTGTGACTCCGAATAAATTATGTGAAAATAGATTTACAGGCTCATGCCCTAAACTTATTCTTCCTTTGATAAGAAAACATGCAAACATAATGATCTGGAGAAGAAAATGAAATCCCCAGGACTGGATCAAATTCAGAATAAAAACAAAGAGGTTCTTCAAAAGCTAATCTCTCAGAAGTCTCTGTACTACATGATACTCTCTCAAGGTGCAGATTTCTCTACCTTGCTGCTTAAGTATGCTTTCCTATGCAAAGCATAACAATGAGGAGCATTTTTTTTTTATTCAGTTAAAAGGTAGCGAATTATCTTAAGTCACAAAAGTAGAGAAACCAGATACTAGAGCATTAAATAAGAAGTGGTAGGAATCAGACTCTCAGACAAATACAGAGATGTCACTCTATTACCTATTAGATATATTTATTTTATGAAAATCTAGCATAATGTTTTCTTTATCAGCTATTATGTCAGGCATTTCTGAATAAACATATTCAGATACCCAAAGCATCCTCCCAATTAAAGGAAGTGAACTTTATCAGTAAACTGACCTGTAAATGAAACCAACTGCCAAGGGTGTTCCAGAGAGCATCACCCTAATGAAACTGGAGCTGGCAGTCACCTTCCTGCTGCTTTCTCAAAAGCCAGAAGAATATTAACTGACCCCAGGGATTTACAGTTCCTCCCACCCAGAGCCTCCCCACACCCACACTCTTCCATTCTGTTCTCAGCTGGACAAACCGTTCCTCATTCCCACAAAATTTGCCTGCAGAAAGGACGCCTTACTTTACACCATCAAGATAAAATGGGAAATGCCCCACTGCAGTTGGCTGCTCGTGGAGTCTGAGATTTGGTAGGGGACAGCATCCAGCTAAAGCTGCCACCTTTGAAATACAGGAACTCTGTCTCCTGCAGATAAACGGCCACACAGAAACTGCAGTGACAACAAACTCCCTGACTTGTGTTTAGCCAGATGGAGACTTTAGGGCTGGTAGCGAAGACAGACATGGGAGAGAGTTGTAGAAGCCATACATCCAAATAAACCAAAGGAGTTTCAAGTTCATATCCCCCTGCAGAATGCAGGCAGCAAGCATGAGAGCTAGTATCGCACATGAAGGGGAGGTGTTTAAGCCTCACTTTGTACAAGCTCTGTGGGTTGTCAGAACTCACATCTTGGGGGCTGCAAGGAGTCCCCATTTCTTCTGTAATTCTGGTTCATAATTTGCAGCTCCTGTATTGGCAAGGTCAAGGACAGAACCCAGAGTTCTGACTCCAAATCCTCAAATCTACCAAGATGTCATTTCTTTCCTATTTTATCCTCCTGAAAACAAGTCCGAGAAGAAAACACCACCAGGACTATTGCTCCCTAACCACAATTAACTGTCTGACAGACAGGTAGCAGCCCTGCAGCCCAGCGTCTTTCAAATGCCCTCTCCCACACACTGTAGCTTGACAGATGGTGAAGGCAGTAGGTAGGTAGTCCTACCTTTGCACGAACAGCAGTCACACCTCACACCCATGTGCCGATGGGAGCCCCTGAGCACAGCTAGCATGAAAGCAGGAGAGCTGGTTTCCTCAAGTCAGAGCCTGGCACAGACAGTGGCAGAAGAGCACGCAATAGCCATGAGGCAAGGACTCTTTCAGTAGATAGCTGTTTTCCCTGATGTGACCCTACCCTGCATAACCACAACTCTCTAGACAACTCAAAGAAGAGGAGGGTGAGGACTAACACAGTACATATTTACTATGCCTTTTTTATGATCTTTGGTACTTAAATTCTGCCCGCCTCTTTACCTTTTGCCTGTCAGCTCTCATGTGTCTCAGTTAAGGACCAGCCCTACAGGGTGCTGAGTTGATTAAATGTCTTTCAGCCTAGTTCTTCAGGAATTCATTGATTATAGTGGCTTTCCTGGAAGTCTCTTGAATCAAGATCTGCAAGTTAAACATCAGGTTTATTGCCTCTCCCACATGGTTTCTTTCAATCATCCAGCATTATCTCGAGAAGGTCACAACAAGAGCTTTACAACATTTGATGAAATACCCGGTTCTCAGACTAGCTTATTCCTACGGACTTCTCTCCAGAGCAATCCAAGTTTCTGAATTGGTATGAAAGACTTACGTAGGCATATCTTGCATTCTAGAGATATCAGCTCAAGCACATGATTGATCCTGTTCCAGCTGGTCACTTAGGTCCAGGTACAAAAATGCAAACAAAATGTAATTCAGCAAGGTAGCAATTCTGATATTTACAGATTACAAACTGTGTATCTTTAACATGCTCAAATTTTTTTTTTTTTTTCTATTGGATCTGTGGAAAACTTAAGGATAGGTAGAAAGCCTGCAGACTGAAATCTCAATAGCCCATGCAGCTTCTGCTGTTTCCACATATAGACTGTTCAGGAGGTAGCCACTACATATTGAGTGTTAACAGTACTGAAAACTTGGTAATTGGGTAAATATATGAGCCTAGAAAGTGCTAAATTCTTTGTGTTCTGTTATTTACATAAATATGAGGCTACAAAGAAGAAGCTCAGAATAACTTTTTCTCTTAATGAAAGACCTTTGTCTCAGCTAAAGGCTCATTGGGTACATGTACCTAAATTTCTCTGTACTGGGTAACACTGATGACTTCTCTTCAACCCACTTCCAAAAATATTTTTTGCCTTATTTTCAATTTAACTGGTACATTTAGTAATAAACATGCATTGTCCTAATGCATTTCTCATATAACCAAACAACTGAAAAAAAGACAAGTACTGTTTTTATTGTTTCAGAAATAAAAGTGCACATGCATGATGCAAAAAATATATTAAGTAATCCAGTATAATCTGGATAATTATTTTAAATGTCTACTCCAAAACCCTGAATGTGTGAGCCTACAAGTCTACTTCCTATGTTTTTCTATCTGCAAGATCTGCAAGTAATTTAGTCTTGTTTTCACAGAGCGCAAAGACATTCCATTTGTTTACACTAGAGACAAATTTTACTCAATTGACGCAATTCCATTGATTAAATAATGGCTTTCTTCCTCATTTTAGGCAATTTCAGCCTTATATCATGACATAAAAGAGGTAAGTGATTGTCATCTGTGTTCATATTATGTGACGGGCAGATTATCAGGTATGAGCCTTGCTGCCTAATGACAGGACCTTTTCAAGGACTGATTTAAGTCTGAATGCTCATAACCTGTTCTGAAAACTAGGCAGATGATTAAATAAGTCAACAAAGGGTCAACTATAGGCCAACTACAGGTGATTTAACTGGAGAGACCTCTAGCAGGTCAAGTGAAATAAAGCAGATATAATTTGTCCAACGTATGCATTAAAAACAGCGGGGAAGATCAGCTTCTGTTCATCTGCCACCTTTATGATAACCCTTCTTTAACAAGGGTATTGAACATACCAGATCCTCTTTACAGGTTTTTTTTTTGTTTGTTTGTTTGGTGTTTTTTTAATGGAAAAAGCACACAAGAGTCTCCATATTCCCCCTTTAGCACAGAGATTTATCTCAGAGAGAACAACATGCTGAATTAGCTGTTACTTTTGGAAGATAAGAAAATAAAATCCTTGGAAATCCTAGTAACTAGAGTACCACTGGAATGCTTTCAGAGCAATTGTGACATTTTGCCCTAATGTGCTTGCGCAGTGCAAATCGTGATAGCGTCATTTTGCCCATCCACAGGCTCTCCAAAACCCTACCATATAACGTAGCATTTTAGGGGGGTCCTAAGCTCGTGCAAGCTATCAGCCGCTGCGTGGGAGCCCAGAAATGGCTCAGTTCCTGGGGCCAACATGCAATGTCCGTGGAGAGGCAGGGAAAGCCTCAGCACAGGAGCAGAGGTGAGGGGGGCAAGCAGAATGATACTGCCCACCTGCACATCACCTCCTTATCCACCCACCAGAAAAGGCCCTTCGAGTCTGACTTCAGTGAAGTACCAGTGACATCTAGTGGACAGCTTTTCTACAATGATGTTTCTAATGGGGCAAACCCGGGTAACCTTCCAAATCCTTTGAGGGAAGCTACACAGCAAGGCTCAGTAAAGGGTAGATTTAAAAGGGAACTTTAAAGGTTTTCCAGCCCATTCCCGTCTAGTGCAGAGCTGACTATACCTGGGTCGTTCCTAACAACAGCAAGCACAAACAGATCTTAAAAACCTTCAGTGATGGAGCCACAGCCATGCTTCTTCCGGAGCACCCCTGCAACAATTTAGACAGTGAGACTATACTGACCAGCAGTACAGAAAGTTGTTCATACCTACCTAGAATTATAAGCATCTCTCCATATCTAGCCTGAGTTATTTGCTGCAGTGTAACACCCTTTTTCCCCTCCACACTCTTGCCCTACCCATGAGAGGCATGGAGAACAGCGAGCGCTTACACCTCACCCGGCATTACTTGGCTGAGCAGCTGTAGCACAATATGCAAGGGGCCTGGACAGGTGAGCTGCCTGCCTCACCAGTCCCTGCAAAGCATGTAACCTCAGCTTCTCATAAATGCAGGCTTTATCCAAAACTGGTTGAGATTTCACAGTTGCATGGGAAAAAAAAAAAAAGAAAAAAGGAAAAAAAAAAAGAAAAAAGAAAAAAAAGCACATCCCTACCAACAGGTCAATGCCCTAACTGAACTGAAATACCCCTGTTCCAAAGGGAAATGCACAAATCCACATTTCTCAATCTCATTTCTTCAGGAATAGTTTCAAAAATAGCCTACTCGAGGCACACAGCTCACACGAAGATTTTAGCTCCAAAAGCTAAGCTTCAGCAGAGCTACATGCAGCAGTAGCAGGGATCTTACAGTGGAAAATACAAGGTCACTGCAGCTCTAAGTATGATTTACCTGCCTTTGCCTGTATATAGTGTACCAGCAGCTAATCCCTTCCTAAATAACACCGCTCAAATGATATTTCATTTCTTAAACCAAAGTACAGACTTGTTAGGTTTCAGCAGTAATTCCAAACACTAAAAACATCTAAAAGCTATAAAAACAACAGTAATTTATTTTCTGAATAAGATTCTACATAAGCACTTCACAGATACTCCTGAAACTTGCTCGAAAAACACAAAGCTTTCCTAAGCCAGTATCCAGAGCCCGGTGGTTTAGGCTGCTGTGTGTGCTTCACACCACACAGCAACATCTGCTAGCAGTTAATTTGCAAAATGGGAGACTGTCACCACAAAATGTAGACCTTTTAAAATAAACACAAGAAAAATATTACCAAGCAAAAATAAAACTGCATAATAAATATAAGTGGGTGGTAGCTGCACACTGGTATAGAGGATTTTATAGCAGATCAAACAAATCACCACACTGAAACTGCCCACCACAGTTCCGCTTTCAAGAGACTACCGTTGTCAGGCTGAGAGCTGGACCTCTCTCATCTCCTCCTTGCCATTTTTCCCCTGTAAAAATGTCCTAATTACCTATTTTCTTCCGTGGGATCAGAACATTAAAAATATTAACCTCAAAACCCAAGTTTCCAAAGTACTCTGTCAGCAAGAAAGGCTCAGTCTTTCTTCTTTACGAGCTCTAACTATAGACAAGCAGGGAAATGTGGTCCCAATATTAGATGAAATATGGCTTAAAAGCAAAGTCAGAACTCACTTACTGGTCCTCAGTGGAAGTGTTGTTCTCTGATGGGCAAAACTGTTTGCATTAAATAATGAGAGCTGGAAAAAAGCAAAGTTTTCCCTTATGTCTTTATATTCCTCAGTATGAACAAGAAAAGGGCAATTCTGCAATTTTGAAAAGAAATATATATATATAGTGAAAAATTAACTTTAAAACGAAAGACAAAAAATCCAATGGTCCAGGTGGTATGAACTGGGAAAGGTTACATTGTGAGCCTTTCCAAATAGGACTTAGTAGATGTTATTGTCAGGATTGTACTGAAAGAAATATCCCAGTCTATGCCATAAAACCTAGTCAGGAATCACAAGCTCCACATTCCTCTGCTGTTTGCATTTAAGCAGGAACCCCATTGGCAAAATGAACTTTTCAGCTACCACTATCATTGTGAGAATGGGAACTCCCACATTGCTTTTTCTCGCAATTTGATGCTCTTGGAGTTTCAAGGCAGACTGTTGTGGCATCCTTAGTCATGAGAACACGTTGCCTCATACAGGCCGAGCTTGTACTCAGCACTAACAGTGCAGGCCTGCTGATTGATTGCATGGGAATCTACACCATGAATTTTTAAGGAGAAGGGTTTCAATTTGCTTTTGCAAAGGCCTCCAGAAATCACACGAAAAAAAAAGCAGAGCATTAAGACTCAACTTGAGCACACAGTTTTCTTGTGCACAAAAAGATCTGGATTTGGGTAGTAGGTTGGATGAAGTTCCCACTGAAGACGCTGGGAGAAAAAAAAAAAAAAACTTGTATTATTTTCAGTGGGGCAGAATTAAATACCTGCTGAACACTGACACTGGTGGAGGAGATGTTCAAAAACCCCACAGAGGCGAGCTGCCTATTTAACATTTATGTTTGTTTTTTGTTGTGTTTTTTTTGTTTGTTTGTTTGTTTGTTTTTTAAATCTTGTTTTCTCCCTCATTCTGCCTTTTTGCTGGAAAGTCCAGAAGGTGCAAAGAGAATGCAGGTAGAGCCATTTTCATGGCTCCAGCACCTGCCTGCTGCTCTTAGCAACGGAAGCCTTTGTGCAGTGCTTTCAGGTGACTCTTGGCAGCTCGGGTACTCCCAGCTCCCCACCAAATTCTGGGACTCGATTCATCTCAGGGTGAGAGGTGATGAAATAAAAACAAAGTGAGATGCTGGATAACTGTTCACTCATTCACTGAGGCCTATCCATCCTGTCCCCAGTGCAAGGCTGAGCTAAGCCCAAAAGTGCAAGCTACACAAGAGTGAAGAGGGCCTCTTCCATGGTGGAAACAGGCATTTCACAGACATTCTTGAGGAGAGAGCCATGCCTAGAGAGATTTCTGGCCCACGGGGTCTGCCAGGAGCTGCAGGAAATGGCATTCCATGCAGGAGAAAGCTGACTTTTGCAGGCAATTGAATGTACTGCAACTGATAGCACTCAGGTCAGATGTCAAAGGAGGACTGGTGCCAGACGGTGATATATGGCTGGCATGAAATGGCTTGGGGCGTCATCACCACCTTCCATCTGAAGATATCAAAGACACAGTCAGACATGAACAGATAACATCCACTCACACTTGGAGAAACTGGAATTCCAGTGCTTCCAAATATTTCTATCCCCAAGGTAGTCCCAATGAATTAACCCTTGTAGAACCTTTAAGCATGCAAATGTATTTGGTTACCCACAGGATATAAACAGGAAAACAGAAAAACAAGATTCTGGGAAGCATTTTCACACGTGCTTAGTGACCAACTCTGCCATTTGACTGGATGAGGTATACTAAAGTTCCTCTTCTTTCAGTTTGGGTAGATCTAGCAGACACTTTCCCCTTTGCTGTGGGGAGTGAAAGCAGCCCCTGCCACCCCCCTGCCTCAAGGCTGTGTCTCAGTCCCCCAGACAGCCCTGATTAGCCAAGCCTGAGTTAACCATGTTAGAGCTGTACTGTTTCTCTGCTCCTGCTCTTCCGTTGCCACAAACGTAGCTACTCGTCCATCTTCATCTGTTTGCTCTCAGGTTAGGCAAGGTCAGAGCATGACGTCCCCTCAGGCCCCTCGACACTTGAAATGTTTATGTGCAGGAATAACTCTCTGCCATTCAACCAAACTGGATTAGAGTTCACTTGACTGAGCCTCTTGTGTTTATTTCATAACGGTGATTTTTAAACCAGATCTGTCCAAGGGGGAACTGTGCTGTGTGTTGGCTGTGATTTTGCCCATAATCCATAGGAATCATAGGTTAGGAATAACACATAATTTGACTCTTTTACTGGAAGTTGTCACTATCCTTTTATTATTACAAAATAAAGTTAATGATCCAGCCAGGCATTTAACTTTAACAATCTAAGTTTAATTGTCCAAGGGGATGGACTATTTTAGACTGGGCATAGACGTCTCACATCTGTACTGAGAATTGGGAGCCTTCTCACCATAGTAAAAGTGAATCCCTGGTGGTTTATCTGACTTACAGGCTTTTACAACTCCAGATCTCTATATCCATGCTCTGCATTGTTTCTCCAGAAGTTTTACTGCTACATATTTTCATAGTTACAAATTATCTTTCACATTTCTTCTCAGTTATTCAAAGTAGGCAGTTTTCCCAAGAAGTATTTTAAATGCTTTACTCTTATATAGCCTGTTTTGAAACTGGGAGGCAACTATGAAGACACACACAAGTCACTTTAGCTTTTGCTCTTATATTTGATTTGCTGTTCAGACTCCAGAACTGGTTTTTTTACGTCTGTCACAGGGTATCTGTCATCACTTGTCTTCAGAAGCCCAGCAGGGTATCCTGAACAATACCAGCCTTGCAACAGGGAAGAAGGTTCCTTTCTTCCCAAGGTTTTAGTGGCAAAGTCTCAGGCAACAGAGTGAAGCATTGTGTGTCAGAGCCCAAACTGGAGTAGAAAAAAAAAAGCAAACAGAAAACAGCTTTTCCACCCACCCATTTTTGCTGCGAGTCCAAACTCTCCCTGAGTTATGGCAAGCACCCTGGAAAATATAAGATTTTTCCAAATTAAAAGACCGTATGTCCAGACCACAATTCCTTTCTAGACAAAATCATAGAAAGTCCCCTTGCATTCACAGTCTACACCAGTGGAAATGAGAAATGCTTGCTTACCCTTTTTCCCAGGATCCTATGGGAAAAAAAGAAGAAGGAGAGAAGGAGCAGCTTCAAGGAAGTCTGTGTGATGCTGAGCCCTAGACATCACCGCACCACTCCTCTACAAGCAGCTGCCTTGGGAACACTTACATTCTGCTGGTACCTGGCTGTCTTCTGTCTGCAAAGAGAACACAAAACCCAAGTTTTGCTTGGTTTCATACTCCCCTCTCAGCTCAGGGCACACACAACTGCACGTTTGGTGGCCTGCCCATAGCACTGCCACTGTCCCAGCTGTTAGGCCCTACGGTACAGTGATCCCAAGTACCAGAGAGCCACAGGTGCTCATCTCCTCCCCACCTTGCTGTGGGCAATGGACTGGCTGAAAGTCAGCTGAACCTTAGCATCAGCCACTTCTCCCATTAGCCACTCTGCCTGGTGGTGGTGGCAGTGCTGGTCACACGAGAAGAAAAAAGCCTGCAGGCATGAGCAGGCCTCAGCTGCACAGCTGCCACCACAGGCCGGAGGAGCCACAGGTGCTCCAGCTCAGGATCACCACACAGCTGTGATCCACCCTCAGAGCCACCACGCACCTCCCCAGTCCTTCCTGCAGCTTTGGGATGAAGGAAAAAGATAACTCAAAAAAAAAAAAAAAACCACTCTCATTTTTCCCAGAAAGCTAGCCCAGATGGAAGCCCCTTTCCAGAAGCGTTTTCAATCAGGTGGCCATTAGGGCACATTCAAGGTCCCCTTGCACCACTTTTTCATCATACCCAGGATCTGCTTCATTGTGCCTAGGAATTGATAAAAATCAGCCTCAGGCTCCCAAATGACAGTGATTTCTTTTCAGGGATTTGTGGCTGTCTCAGCAAAGTCTTTTATTCAGAAAGACTGAGGAACGTTATATGCATCTGTGAGCTCTTTATCCCTTCAGACTAAGGACTACTTCTAGACTTTTTCAAATTACTTTCACATTCTTTGGTTAGGCCTTGCAGGAAAGAATCTAAGGAAGATCTTATCTCAGCTTTGGCATGTAATGACCTTGCTGCTCCATTTCATCACTGGTTTTTGGATCATGTTATTAGGGATAATATTGGGAATTATGGGATTATCTTAGACTTCCAATTATATTTTACATTGACTAATTTATTCTGTCTTCCCTTTCATGAATGTTCAATGTAATATATGAGACAGAGGGTTTATAAGAGTCTAAAGGTATTAAGCTTTCACCTAATCACTATTGTTTGAGGTCTTATGGAAACTCAGTCTGATCTGCAGCTGGGTATTACTAATATCTGACCCCAGACATGTGATGGTACATTAAAAGTGCTAGTAAAGTATCTGGTTAGCAGATTCGTGAAGGGAAAGTTAATGAACTAGTACTATATGTACGCCGCTGTGCATGTAAGTTATATCTGGCTGCCATGTGTGCCCAGAAGCAGTTCTTTCTCCAAGTATGCTGAAAAGCTCTGTCACCACAAGTCAGGCGCACCCCTGATATTTTTCATAAGGCTCCAGAGGAAATTAATGTTGGTTCTTCAAGGTTATAGCTTTTGTATGATAAAAAACCCTACACCAGCTGTATCATATGGAAAACAGAAACAGATCAGAACAGAGACAGGTAACATAATCCACGTGCAACTGATAATTCAGGCACAGGTCTGATGTTCAGCATTTGACAGCATGATAGAGGAGGCCAGGGGTTTACCTCCTTAAAACATCCAATGTCAGTGGGAGAAATGAAAGCAACTCAAAAATGTGCAGACTGATCATGATGGAAGGTGAGCTATAAAAAAGGAATAATTGTTATTGAAGGTGCTTAACAGGGTAACAAAGCTTTCACGGATCAATACTGAGTCAGAGACAGAGCCCATGTGGTTATTGGTAAATGGGATACAAAAATCACCACACATTAACTAGTGTAGGTGCAGAGATCTAGCACAGATCAAGAATGCAAAAGCTCAGCAGACAAGACAGAGACATATCATCACCTCTGGTTTACAGAGGTAGAACCATTGGGCAACATCCTGACAATGACTTGCCCAACACCTTTCAGGGTCTCCTCTCCCAAAGTCCAGAAAAAAACGTCCAGACTTCCCAGGTTGAAAACCAGTATTTCATTTATAAAAGTTCACCCTTCTCCATTGACACTTATGCCTGAAACACAGAGAAAATTGGCTCCTACATCATACATGCATACTGCTTACTGTGCAAACCTTCGCGTTCCCTTTCCCAGCTTGTTTGGCTGTCTGGAAAGCTCTTGGTTTGGGTTGCTCCCTGCACTACTCTCAGAAGAGAAGGACAAATGGATGGACAGAGGGGGAATGTAGTCAACAGGCCCAGTTCTTTGTTATAGTGAAAGAGGAGGGATAGGTGCTGAGGTTCAGGTTTTTAAGGCAATACAGGAGCTGTCCTGCCTGTCAGAGCAGCACCAGCTGCTCACAACAAAGCTATGGCTCTGCGGTGAAGTTACAGATATGCTGACATGTTCTGCTTAAAGTAAATAGCCACGCATAGGGCTTAAATATCAGGTTAAACATTTATGCACTACAAATGCTTCACTGAGTCAAGGCCTAAAGTAAGACCTGAAACTTTGTAGTGCCTGCAGCGAAGTCCCTAGTCATTTCAGTGTGCTTTACACTAGGACACATGCGACAAATCTGCAGGTATCAGGAGGTTTTCGGTGTGAAAAGCTCTGAATGGTGTACTCCTGGACAAACAGCAGACACAACAGCAAGGCGCGCTCTGCCCTTGCCAGAGTTCCAGCTTTACGCACAGGATTGAAAGGCTCGCAGTTAATAAGATGACTGGATGCTTAAAAAATGCCTCGATGAGACACGGAGCTAAAAAACTTGGAGGTCACTCCTGTGGTGTCACATCAATATAAAACTGGAACGATGCAGCGATGAGTCAAACCCAGGACATACCAATCAACTCACGTAAGAGTTTATTTCTTGACATGCTGCACAGGAGACTGGTGAGAGGATCAAAGTGAACTCCTCAGACAGCATTTTGGGTGAATCACCCCTTCTACCTTTTAGATCTGTGCTTATTTGCAGGCCCTTTTTCTGGAATAAGGCAAGACTGACTATACATATAGAGGCAGACTGCTTTATGGGAACGGAGGAGGTGTGCTTATAGCGAAATCCATCTTGTGCCCAAAATTCAGCACCAGATTTTTCAGTAATTATCTGTACCAGCAGCTTGTGAATGCACCCCTTAGATCTCAACTCAAATGTTACAAACATTCAAGTAGAGCTGTACAGAATTTGTCATTGTCCACACAAAAATTCCGCTCAATGATCCATCATTTCCCCTGTATCCTAATTTGCTATTTTTACTATCTCTGAGTTTGTCTCATCAGAAGGATTTTTCTTTTAATGTGGTTTCATATCAAAGGAAGTTCTATCTTCTTCAACACACAATTTATCAGAGAGAAAATGAAGATTTATGACATCTCGTCTGCCTGAAACAGGAAATACTCTACCAACGCAGCTCAGCATGTCTGCAACAAGTAACTGAAACTAATTGTCCCATGACGTGGGACTCAGTTACAGAGAAGATCCCATACTTTGTCAAGTTTATAAATCTTAGGAGTCTCGTTTTCACGTGGCTGAAGTACTTCACCACCACAAAACAAAGGCCTCAGACTGGGACTTCACTATTTCAGCAGACAGATGCTACAGCAACAAGTATGCTAGACACACCTGGCTTGGTACTTAGAAGTCACAGACAACAAAATTTAAATCCCCATTCCATTGATTCCAGCTGTTCTCTGTCACCCAGTGCATTACAGCTTCGATCTGCTCCCAAACACGTCTCAAGTCACACGTCCTGGCAATACAGAGGCCAGGACAAATGGCATTCACCTTCCACAAGCTACCGAGCTGCTGTGCTGTCCCATGAATTAAAGGTGGAATAAAGTAATATGAAGTGATCAAAACTCTGTATCCATACTTACAGGATACTTAGACTTTTTAGTTTTTTTGGTTTTGTTTTCGTGTTTTGTTTTGTTTTAATTTAGAGTCCCTCCTACACAAAATGGAGTTAATTTAGTTTTTCAAATCCTAATGAAGGACCTTTTGAACCTGATGACAACCTCAGAAACAGAATTGATTCAGGGTAATAGAAATGCAATTCGGACTCCAGAATTCAAAGTAGAAACAATTCATCAGGTTTATGCCTGACCTGACGCATGCTTTCCTAGCTTGTAAATGCATTACATGTGGCACCTAGGAATAAAGCATTCCGTCTCAAAAAGGAAATACATACACATAAAGACTTGTGTGGGAATAGTCAGTGCTGTTCCTCCCTGCTTAGAAGTCTGAAAATGCTGCCTCAACTTTGCTATGCTTTCTCAACTTTAGCTGCACTATGACCTTAGATGACCCAGACTGCTATGAACCTGGCCACTGTGCATTTGATACAGAATACTAAACAAGCGGTGTCATTTTCAGGCAGTGCTAAATCCAATCTGACCTAGAAAGAAAAGCCCTTACATCCCATTACTAATCCCTTCGTTTCCATCTAAGCAGTGAAGCCCGTAAGCAAATAGCACCCAGACTTCAAGAAAAGCAGAAACACAAACTGAGTTTCACAGAATCCTGAAAACTCAGACTTCAGGAGATCACTCCACATAACACCAGTCACCACATTATCCAGAGGCACATTCTGATGTATTACCCAAATGCTTTCAGACCATTCCGTGACTGCAAATAAGTTTTCCTCTCTCCTCAGGGTCTATTTCTTTAGGACCAAATTGGAGCAACAATATTTTCATTATCTTTTCCCAGTCTATTAAAAAAAGTACATTTTGCGTGAATTTTGCAAGATGTTTAAAAAGCGTTGCCATTTTAAAATATTTTTCTTCAACCTGCCGGACATTCCACTTAGCATTTTTCCCTTAAAACCATGATTCCCAGCCGCAGCCACTTCATCAGCAAAGAAGCAGTTGACTTTCCCACAGTCTCTCCAGCAGTCAGACAACAAACCTGCACCGAGATGGTTCAATTTCATTGGAGTCAGCACCTACAGAGCAATGTGGTTTAGGTTTCTTTTAAGCATTTAAGAATGTTTTTCATAATAATGCCAGATGGCCTTGCAATCAAAACCTTCACATTCAGCCTTTTGCCTCCAAATTCAGTGTTGATAGTGTATAGATTTGAATTTGAATGCACAACACAGAAGCCATTTCAGATTTTCTCAAAAAATAAAACAGATTACCTCTATAATGACAAATTATCCAACTGCATTAGCTGCTCTCTGGCTTCCACATGCCTCTCCAAATATTATGTGAAGAAAAGAGGAAGACAGAAAAAGAAAGAAAAAAATCTTTCACAGAAGAAATTGTTCCTTAATTACAAACAGGACACCCTTAAGCCAAGAATTGAAGAGAAGGGCAATCTATACGACCTTTCCACATCATTTTGCTTTGAAATATGGGGTACGCAGAACCAATTGATGTGAACAGATTTAGTAAGATAAACACCAATGATAACTTTTTTTTTTTTTTATATTTAACAGCACTAGGTCTTCTTTAGGACAAAGAATAGGAACGAGGAAACTTGTTATGTACTCTTGCAAAACATAGTATGTATTTAAAAAGAAAATATTTGCTTATCAGTTGCGGCTGTATAATGTCAACCATACGGTAGCTACATGATATTTTAACCTTACCCCCAAGCTACACGGAAATTGAGTAGATAGTTGGTTTTCTATTGTCCTTAAAGTAACTAAACATGAAAGGTCAGACTTATGGAGAACAGTAGATAAGCTGTCCAACAAGGCCAGCAGAGCTGAGGAAACACGCTCATGTGCAATAGATATCCCGATGTTTGCATAGAAACATGCCATAAATGTAACATTTAGTGATGGTTTAAAGTATCCCACATGAATAAGTAGTGGAATTTACACAGGAAAGAAAAGGATATGAGAGACTGATTCAGAGACTAAAGAGATGGCTGTGTTAACCCGCTAAGGTCAATTTTAATTAACTTTATGCTCAACTACCATAGTTACTGGTTTTATGATCATGCATCACAGTTAATAGAATTGTGTTTCCTTTTAAAAGGCAAATAGAGTGCCTGCACTGAGACATCCAGCCTCAGAACAATATCATGTACATATTTTAGCCACAATGTATTTGCCTTTTGTGATGACAAAGTGATGAAATGGAGAAAATGTGCCTGGACTAGATCCAGTATCCTCTGAAGTCAACTGGAATAATAGGTTTCCACAAACTTGGACCTGCAACTCAAGAAGAAACATAAGGACAATTTGAGGTGCTCACTATTAGAATATATCAAAACTTGCAATAACTACTCAAGGAGAATCATGTCACGAGTTTGTTTCATGCCAGTATAGAACAACTCAGTGTTTTGGGGGAGAGAGAGAAGAAAAAAAAGAAAAAAAAAAAAGAAAGTGTGGTGCTGAGAACAGAAGATGGGTTTTGAGAGCCAGAACTAATTGCCACAGCAGCAGCCAGATGGAGAGAAAGTGAGGCAGGGCCCATCCCTACAGGATTTACAGCTCCACAAGCCAGGGACTGTGCCCAACACATCAGGACAGCAGGAGAGGTCAAAATATTTCTCTTACTGAAAGGGTAAACATTTTAGAACTTCTTTCTTTGCATGTATGTAAATATGTAGGTATGGGTCTGTCACGAAGTTTTCTTGTGGTTAGTTATTTAACCTTGTTTTTACCGCTAACATCACCGATAGCTGTACGTTTGACTACTGCATTCTGAGACTTGTCAGAGCAGTAGTTGCTAACTGCTGCAGTGTACAGGATTTTTGCAGTGGCCAAGACAACTAACATTGCGACTCAAAAATGACAACCGTTGCTCAGCTGAATCACCCACAGATATCATTGTTTTCTTTCTCTGCTTCATGGAATCAAGAGACGTATCCTCCACTCAGCTATCAAAAGGAGTCCCAAAACGACACTACTGTAAAACAAGCATAGTGGGACCGCATCCACAACTCCCAGGTCCCCCTGCAGCTGCTCTTCAGTAGCAACAAATGGAGCAACACAGGACCTCAGCAGGACTGCAGAGCTAGCACGAGGCAGTGAAGCAGCCCCATCTGGCCCTCGGCCATGCTCCAAAGCTGTCCTGAGACCTTTTCTGTGTCTCAGAAAAGCAGAATTTTTTCTGCTCAGTGGAGCAACATTCACGGAGGTCAAAGGAATGGGATTCATGGGACACCACTGACTCTTGCAGTGATCCTAAGCCAAAGACTATGCTATACTTCAAACAATGGTGTATGGATGTTGGAAAATCTCTAATTTAATGGAGGTACAAGTTACAATTTGAATAAACTCTGTTTAATCTGATATTCCCCCATTGTAGACTTACAGTACTTAATTTTTAAGAAATGTTATATAACTGCAGGTTTGAGTGGTCCCCATGACTTCCATAAGGTTGGGGTTTATTGGACACTGGCTGGTTCTCTCTCATACAGCATACAGTGCCCTTAAGCTTCAGGTTAATTAACTCACATCTGGTTTTCCACAAGCTAAGTTCTTCAGCCAGCTGCTCTGACTATCTTGAAGTGCTTTGTGCTCTCACTTATCTAAGGAAGAAACTAGTGCATCTTTGATTTTTAAATCTATATTCTTAAAGTCTGATGCCTTGTTAGAAGGCCAAGGGTTATTAATTTCAAAAACAGAAGGTAGAGTTCAATGAATAATGAATAGCAGCTGTTGGAAACAAATCTTTGTAGCCCTGGGACTGTCTTTCCCTATGTTACAATTACACTTTGATTGACCTCAACAATAACTAACAAGCATGCCCAGCTGGATCATAAACCAAGTATATACTATGTCCAGATATGGTGTAAAATTTCACATCAATGAAACACTCATTGTCAGTCTAACTTTGTCCCATCATACATCAATCAGACTTAGAAATAAACTCAATAGAGCTGGGATGCACGTTTTCCTAGGAAAAAGTTCCTTACTGGCAATGAGTTCAGTTTAGAAAAATCACTAATACATGGGGATGGCTTTGCCTCTGAAGAAAAGCCTTTTGTCCTGACAAAGTGTGGGGGTTTGTTCACTGTGAGTATTAAAGAGCCTGAAGAAAGAGAGACAGTTTTACCAGCTTCCTACAACAGCTATATCCCTGCAGTTGGGAGGCTGAAAGCAGAAAAAAAAGATAAAATCTGGGCTGATCGAGCACCTGATGTATTTTCTTTACAAGTGGCTGTGCTAGGTTGGGACTTGGTGCCTTCAGGATCTGTGTGTGGGATGTCCATGGAGTCCAGCGGGGTTTACTGCCTCCCTCTTTTGGATGGCCACAGTGCAACGCCCGAGCTTGAGATCTAAGCAAATGGGAATAAAAATGCAAGGATGAAATCTTTATAAACGCAAAACCAGAAAAATCTGGCTTGTGCTGTCTCATGAAGTGATTACTCACAGCTTTACATCCCGTCTTATCTGATAGGAGCTGTTGCCTATAGCCAAACAATATTAGGGATGAGCCACTGGTGAATAAAATACTCCAGCCTTGGGATTTAACTACGTTTTCAGCTTTCAAGTGCATTATCCTCCCTCTTTAGGTGAAACAAACAGAAAAGCAACATTTCTTCCATTGAATCACTGGAATTCTCTTAATTCTCACACTTAAAACAGATATATATTACCTGAATTATTATTTCTATTGCTAAACATGACAAATCGGTTTGCCACCATTTCTTCCCGTCCATGGATTACACTATTACAAATCCCAAATATTTTTATAGGCACTTTCTTAGGGGGCAGAGCACAGCTTGCAGAAATACTTAGATGCCAAAATAGGCCAGGTTTAGTTTTCCAACTTCAATTTCCTTGATGTGCCCTGTGAGACCACATCATGGTACTTTGTACAACCGCCACTGAACAACAGTCGGCTCAGCATGCAAGTTGTGCATACCACATTGCAGAACCGTAGCTGCACATCCTACCTCTCTCCATCAGCGAACAAGGCCAAGCACATCTCATCATTTTGCAGCTTCCCCTCTCCTGTACCTCATTTAATGAGCCGTGCATAAAACAGATTGCATGACAAACATTAACATGGATTCTGCCTCCCCTTATGCTGGGGTTCCTCTTTGTTGTGTTCTCTACAACTGATGTTGCTGCTCTAAAATGGCTCCTCAGTGATCTCAGAGTCTGAAAGAGAAGTCCTGTTAGTAGGGTTTCCTGCCCTCATCCATCTTTACAGAGAATTTCTTTTTGGATTCTTATCTGATCTCAAAAATTTTTCTCAGAGGAAAGTATCATGGGAATGAGCTGTACACTCCCACTGATTTCAATGGAATCAGAAATGTAATTAATTAAAATACAGTTGGCAATGCCTCAGTTCAAGAGGCAGGATGGCAGGTATAAATTGTAGCTATGGTATCATTTCAAGGGCAATATCCTGTTACTCCTAGCATAAAGAGAACAAACAAACAAACAGAAAAACCCACACCTCATCACCACCAGATAAAATTACATGGTGCCACCACCACCCCGAGCAAAAATCCCACTCCTCAAACCATTCCCCTGTCAGATCACCAGGCTGACGAAGAGAGCTCACAGCCCACACTAACTGTTGGCAGGTCCCAGCCCAGGTGGATGGATTTGGGAAGTAAATTCCACAGCTGAGGTCGGGTGTCTCTGGCTCATTTCAGTTATAACCACTGCCTTGCAGGAAGAGAAGCAGTCTCCTGGGTGCCTGCTTAGGGATTTGTAGACTAAAGCTAACACCTTGAATTCTACCCAGGATCTTAATAACAAGCAGCAGACCTGACCTAAAGTGTTCTTGGCATGAAGCTCCACTTTGTGCACAAGCTCCAGTTTCCAAGGGTCTCAACGTACAGTCCTGTATGGACTGCACGACAATAACATAACACAGCCTCAAGGTGTCAGAGGCATGGATAACTGCGACAAGGTTTCTCCACTGGACAGAAAAGGCCCATTTTTCTTAATATCAACATGGTTTAAAAAAAAAAAAAAAAAGAAAGGCAAATATTTCTTCAAAGACTTTTCTCAAAGTGTTTTTATGCCCTGGACACCACCAGTCTTGGAGTCCTTATAAAAGCTCTATTATGGACCTGGTCTCTGCTTTGAGAGAATTTTCTGACCTCGCGCTGATGAAATTAATAAAGTTGCCTAGGTGTGAAAGCAGCAGAGGGGGGGTCACATCACCCCCAAAACTCCTCTGGTGTGAAGATTAGCTAGGATATCCCAGAGAAACGTTAGTGGATAAAAATGTCTATCTTTGTTCTCCACAGAGCTCATTTCTGTCACGCCCCATGAAGGTTTACGGTCAATTAATTTGTCCGCATTTCAATTCAGGGCTGAGCTGTACAGAGTTGTATTTTTTTGAAAGCTCATTTAAAATCATATCTAATTGAGCTGATTTTCTCTGCATTTCTTATTTTGGTACTCCCCCTTTGACTGTAATAACATAAATAATTCAAATGACTTTAGGTCTGGACAAGAAACTAAAATAATACTCTTCTTTACTCTAACAGACTTTTTGGACCAAAAGCATTTCAGCTGAAATAAATACTGTGCATCCAGTTTGCAGTAAATTGCGCCATACATAAAAGCAATTCAAGTCCCCAGTAAGTCCACGTGTGAGCGTCCACCACAAGCTCTGACATAACAGACTACCTGCATTATTAATTTATGAGTAATAATATGCAGTAGGGATGCAAATTAGGCGTGCCTGGAGATTATTAGAATTTCCTCTGAGATGGAAGTGCTCTATATAAGTAGGAGGCTATGTGTTGAATTACCAAGAATGCATCAAGGTATTTTCAGCTAAGTACCTTCTTCACAAGTGGCAAGTCAACAACATAAGGCTCCTGGACAAAGCTGCTTCTCCTGGCTAAAAAGCTGGAGATCAAAAGACCACTTCAGTTTAAAAGCCTTCTAAGAGGAAAGGGGTCACAGAAGCTATCTAGGGAGATAGACTGACAGAAAGACTGAGTGAAAGACTAAGGAGTGGGAAGGGTTCCTCTTCCATTTTATTATGAACAGCAAGCATTAAACAAAATTCAAGCAGTCCGGTACCTTGAAAATAAAAATGTTGTTTCTGAAGTAAAAGAATGTTAAAGTAAACATACCTCCAAAAATATATTTTTGCATTAAAATCCGTTTATTCTAAACTACTTAGCCAGAAGAGAACCTCAGGTCACTCTCCCTCCCCTGGAAGGAAGAAAAATGAGAGATCAGAGTCATTCCCACAAAAATGGTTACACATACAGCTGGATACACAACCAGGGGTTGATCTGAAAAAATCAGAAAATATTTTGTTATTCAGGTGCATCTTAAAATGTAATCATAGCCTAACAGTCCAGGCAAAGAGATTTCAAATGTGTTGTGAGCTCCCCACCACCAACCACCTATGACCAGAGCTCCTCAGGATATGTTCTCCACAGGCACTTTCAATGTCTGTGTAATTTTCTGTTCCTAGTTTGCGCCTCCAGGATTTTTCTATTCATAGCAATACTCATAGGGGGTTCTCTCATGCCTTTTCCCTTACCTGGGAAGATATATGGCTTTGAGCCCACCTTCAAGCTCTCATCTCTCAATTTTCAATTCAAAAAGAAGTTCTAAACTACAGAGAATTGTGAAACCAAGTATCAAATGTGAACACAAGTGGAATACAAATCCTGAAGGATACCAATTATTGCTATGTAACCTCTCAAGAGAAAGTCCACATTTATTCAAAACTAGTGACTGCAAGCAGTACCCAACCCATTCACAAGTTCCCAGAGTCACAGCCCTGGATCTTCAGTGGAACAAGGGTGGAAACAGAAAAAGCATGATTCTGAGGTATTTCAGCAATTGTACTGTGCTCCATATGGTATCAGCGGAGCTCCAGGCAACCAACCTGCAGATTCCTTAGAAAGATGAATGGTCTGGTTTTACTATAGTGAGCTCCAAATACTGTGAAGATTATGGGTAAACCATAAAAGATCTTAAGAGATCCCGTCATGATCCACTCTCAATATCTCTGCTCTGAGGTGACCATTACTTTGGGACTTCATTCTAACAGAGACAAATCATTTTAGGTATTATCTAGAGGACCAGAGAATATAAAAAGGAAAAGTCTTTCTCATGTCCTGGGTTATGCGAAAAAAATTGAGGCAGCAAGATTTAAGAAAGAAAGCTGGCAGACTCATGTTTTTGTTCTGGTGAAACTTAACTAGCTTTAGGAGAAGCATTGGTCAGATTACGGGATACTCTCACTGATAAAGAAGATTGTAGAGGAATAACATGAACATGTGTAATACAGTGACTGCTAAAAAAAGCCACCTTCTTGGAAAGGCATAGCAATGACATGTTGTCAGCAAGTACTAAGCTCAGAAGTCACTTAGATATAGGTACTTAATTAAAACCCAAATTATATTCTTGAGAACTTGAAGAATTCTCTGTTGAGAAAAAGGTTTTGATATAGTAAACCATCTAGAAGACAAACCTTGGAAAGCTAATTGATAGCCCAGTATCCTAAAGGATGAAGAACTCTCAAGGAGTCCTTATGCAGCCCTAAACTGATCATCAGCACAAGAAAAACAAAATGAGTTTATGTGGCTAGGTAATCACATCTTTTAGAAGCAATACTGCTGTTCTGTTCATCATTTGAGCAGAATAGCCACAAGGATTAGGAAAGAAGATGTGCTTACACACATGAAAACCAAACTAAGAAAAATAAATGGAATTTATATGAAATACATCTACAGATCCAAACATCCCTTAAGATTTTTTTCCACTCCAGTCATGATAGGCTAGTACTTGTTCCTAAGTCTGTTATAACTAGTGTTTTTGTTAAATTAGTAAGATCCCCCTGCTTTTGTCAACAAATGTTGAGATATTCCAAACTTGAAAGGTCTGTCTTGTACATCCTAATGTGTCCTGTACGCTGTACCCAGCACATTTTACCAGCACATACTCCACCTGCATTGTAGGAGGAAAAAATGTACAGCTGTTTGGATTGGACTTGGCAGGACTGAAAATAAGCTGTAAAAATATTACAGAGATTAACCAATTACATAGCACTGGACTCCAGAAACAGTGACCCCTACAAAAAAGAAAAAAAAAAAAGTTTCTACTTGGCAAAAAAAGAATTCCTTGCATCAAACCCTATTGAGATGCACCGCCCAGATACAGCCACAATACAAACACACAATATTCATTATAGAATCACTGGCCCACTTCAGAAGGACCCTGATTTTAATTGTGACAGAAGACCAAAATATTTAGGCACAAGAAAGCTATTGATTTTTTCTTCCCCTGACAGCAGCAAATATTTTTGCATTAGGTCACTGGTTCAGACCTATTGCAACTGTTTGGGCACCATTTCATTTCTTTGCCAAGAAATTAAATACCTTATCTTGAAAGTACCTGAAGACAACACACAGCATCTGAGGAGAGGCTTGCCAGTGTTCATAAAATAAAGTTCATTAGCATGAGTCATTAGAAGATAAATAAATAAATGCAGGAAACACCACATTATAATACAGAAATATCTCAGAAAGATATCTTTCAAGAAAAAAATCCAGAACTCCTACCAACTACCTCCAGGTTAAAAGAAAACAGAGGTCATATGTGAATCTAAAGAATAGTAAGTTAATAAAGTATCCTCCTCCAAGCTTCTAGGAGAAGAAAAACAGAAGGGGGTGTTAAATCTTTGAATAAATCTCCAGTAAAGACAGCCAGAAATGATGCTGCTGTCAGCCACATGAAAGAGAATAGAGGGATTTCTCTTTTTAAATTAGTCTTTATTGTCTGCTTTGTAAATCGTGATCACATGTGGTATTTATTACAATGAAATTTTATTGTTGCCATAGCCCTGTTTCTTGCATTTGGTGTGTTCTATTAATTTTAAAGAGAAAATGTCCAGAATTCCTTCAGTTCCGTGACTGAAACTTTTTGGCTGTGGACATGGTGGAGGGTCACAGTGACAGCCAAGGAGATTGCAGAAAATACGTGTGCATTCTTTAATTCAGAGTCAATGCAACAGGAAAAAAAAACGTAGATTGCGTTATTCCATCTCTCCATTTCATCCCTGCACAGATAACTTTTTATGGGTAGGATGGGAATTCAAGTATAATGAGAGTCTTCTGTGCCTGTGCAACCTGGGGACTTGCGCGGCTCACTCTAAAGCCCACCAGAACCATTCCAGTTCTGCACAATTATTTAAGCCCTTCTACAACTGACCAAACCCTTTACAAACCTGCCAAACAAGCAAAGCCAATTCACAGATTGACACAAATTCACCTCCCCACTGAGGCCGTGAATCAACACATATAGAAAACTAAAAAGAGGCACTGATACCACCACGGATAAACACATTCCTCGCATTTTTTTCAGCTGGAAATTGACCCACGTTTGGTTTGAATTAAAGATTCATCGCAGTGCAGCAAATAACTAAATGGGAAGATATGAGTCCCTTTGAAGAGCGTGCAAATCAAATTTGGGTGATAATTAGCAGCAGACAATGGAAACCTACTGTGTATGTGCACAGAACCTGATGTTACCGAAATGCAGCTTGAATCTAGGCACACTGAGAACCAAATGACTGAGTTTTCAGGAATTAATTTAGCAGCTTAATATCTGAGGTAAAAACAACCATACTTTTTACAAAAGGAGACAGATGTACACGCGTTTAAATATTTCATTTTAGCTACTGTCCCCTACTGTACAGTTACTGCACTTTCAAGACTTTTTATGTGGTAATTTTTTCCCGCAGAATACTCCCCTCTTGGGAAAGTGATGCATAGTGATGCCATAATTGGAGAGGAGAATAAGCTGCTCACAGTCAAGTTATAATGAAGTACTACCTCCTGTAACGTCTGCCCAACTTAGTCCCTGTTTGTTTAACTTAGTTTGCCAGGGAGCATAAATACATGTGTCATCAGCTGCGTGTTTGGCAAACCGAGCAGTTTTTTCCTGAGATGTGTTTGGCCTCAGCATAAGAGGAAGCACAGTTTTGCAGTACAAGTGAAGATGAGAAAAATGGCTCTCCAGCACAGAACAGGACAGAGCAGCAGCTCCCAAAAGATAGATTTGGCCACAGCGCTGAAGGGAAATTTTGGTGTATTTTTCACTTTGCCACTTTTTTTTTTCATTACTCCAAGCTGCCAGCAAATTAAAAAAGGCCTGGTTAAGGAAAAAAAATAATAAAAGATTTAAAGCAGTAGCATCTTTGTGATGAGGGGAACTAGCACTACTGCAATCAGCAGAATGAATTACTCAGGCTGCGGGGTGGGAGCAGCATCCCAGGGCTGCTGCGGTTTTAAGAAGCAGGGAGGGCACCTACCCAGCTGGTGTTCCCAGCCCTGGGCCACCTGGCCGAGGAGAGACCACGAGGCAGGCCCTCGCTCCAGCCCGACCCCGTAGGGCAGCAATCGGAGTTTTCTCTGCAGCACCCCGAGGCGTTTGCCCCGAGCCCTGCTGCTGGTGGAGAACGCGGGACAGTTGCTGCCTGCCCAGCCAGCCAGCAGCAGCGCGCAGCTTAGGGCAGCTGCCGCCCCGCCTCGCCAGAGGCTACGGATGGTACCTCTGAAAGAGCTGAGCTGTCCTCCCACATAGGCATGCACAACGTGAGTCCCGTATTAATAACGAAACAGCGAAGCTAACACATTCAGCCAGGTCGCTGGGGAAAAACTTTGCCTCCTCTGGACAGACAGCTCACATAAATGGATGCTTAGCACTGCTCAGGGTTGGTTATCTCCGGCCAAGGTTATGTTCGTCAGGATAAATGCAGTTTTCTTCGGGTAGTTTTGGAAGGAGCACCCATATGTTTACGATATTCACCAGAGACAGCATATTAGTGTTAAATTTCCTTATTACTGAAGCAGAATGATTTCTGTTAACGCTAACACTGCATTATCGTGCCTCAGACCACCGGACCTTTAGGCCTCCGTCGAGGAATTCCGGCCTTGGCACCTGACCGATTTACCACACTAGCAGGTTATCACTCCTCAACCAAGCTGTCAGTAACAAAGCCCTCATATATTTTGGCAAAAATGAAGGATGTTGCTTATTTCCTTTAGTTAAATAAATACAAGCAATACTAGTTAAAACAAATAAACAAACAAAAAACCCATAACATTGACTAAACCAACCAAACAACTGTCCGCCCCCACCCCCAGAAAACAGAAGCTTTTTTTGATAAGAACAGGACAAGAATAGGTCCGTGGACATTTTCTCTGATGGAAACACTGTCTGTCAAGTCTGCACCCCCCTCACCTCCCACTGCTTCCTACCATGAGCTGCAGCTCCCAGCCCCTGCACTTAGGGCAACGCGGTGTTTGCAGCAAGGTGGAAACAGCCAGCTCACAGAAAACGTTTGGGTTAAAGGAAGCAAAACGACATTTTGTGTAAGCACATAACTGCAGCCTCGGACAAACCTCTGCCAATACTGTTATGGGCACAGTTGATCCCATATCCAGGATGAAGCAATTCCTAAGTACTCCTTAGACCGTTTTCCAGCCTTTCTTCCAAGAAATTTACTGTTTTAGTCCTCAGTTCTACTCCTCTCTTTGCATACCGCATGTCACCTAAAAACATCCAATTCCAATGGCTTTTTATCTTCCTGTCCTGCTTTCACAATCACCTAAGCACTGAGCAGCTTGAAAACAACCCTAACACCGCTGTAAATGCACTTTAACACCTTGAAAGATAACTCACATCATCTGCCACGTGATGACCACCCAAAACAGACATACGTTGTCATGTCTACATTAATATTAACAGGTGTTTTTTTTATAACAGGACTTAACTGAATTGAATTTTAAAATCAGTATTTTCTTTTTCATGCTGTGCTGTTTCATCAAGAGGAGAGATCACAGGCAAAGAGAAAGATCAGTCAACTGAGTAATAGGTTTTGAGACAAGGGAAGAGGCAGACAAAAGCAAAATGAGCCTCTTGGCAAAATCAGAGCCCTGAGCAGACACCTAGCCCAAGTTAAAATATCCTCCTTCTTCCCCTGGCAGCAAAGCAAGCATCCTTTAGGGAGCCCTTGGCAAAGGACAATGACTGTAAAATCCCTGTTATGGTTTTACAAAGGAGGGAAGTAGCAAGGAACCCGCAGAGCCCCTTGCGAGGAAGGGAGCAGACACCGAGCTGCAGCATGAGCTGCTTCCCCCACCTCGTGGAGGAGCAGGAAAGTGATGGGGAAACTGCAGCCACCAGGCCTGCATCAGGTCTGGGGATCTTAAATCCAGGGAAATGCCCGTTCCCCAGCCCTCCCCCCACAGCTCCAGAACTTGGGGAAGTTTCCTCTTCCAGCTGATTTAGCATAAGCAGTTAAAAATCTTGGGTTTGCTTTGTTAGTATAGAGCACCATTAAATTTATAGGAGATTTAGAGAAGCAACCTAGAGACCACTACCAAAAAGGAATGCTCAGTTCTTTACCTTGAAACTTATAACACTTACAGATTTGTTTCATAAAAAAAAAAAAAAAAAAAAAAAAAAGTAGAGTTTCTCCTCATTTGTGGTGATTTATTTTTAATCTCACCGTGCTCTAGGTTTCAAACCCTTATACCATTAAGTTCCACCGCTGTTACACATGACAGTAGTTACCATGCTGCTATTATTCTGGAAGTTTTATTCTTAATAAAAGTTTTTATGGCCTCACTTGGTGTTTTTCTTTGTCTCATTATCTGTCCTTTTTCTCTTGTACTTCAGGTTTAAGTGGTAGTATCCAATTCACCTCCTCTGTGTCAGTCACTATTTTGTCAGGCTCCCTTTTATTTGATTCCCTTTTAACTCTATGCAAACATTTTCTTAATTTCCTATCTCTCAACTCCCTCTTTTTGCCATGCTTTTTAGCATCACAGAAAAGAGCACTTTATTCAAATTAATGTTAATAGAATTGTAATACGACCAGATTTTCCTAGCCTGCTTCCACAGCCTCAGATTTTGTTTGCTCTCTGACTGCTCACTTATCTCAAACGGATGTTTTCATTGAGGTGTCTGTACCGACACCCACCCCAACACAAAGCAAGGAACCACGCAGCTGAACTAACCAAACCTATTAATTGGGTGTTAATTGCATAGCAAGCAGCAGTGAAATTAGGTTTGAAAACCAACACTCCATTAAGACAGCTGGGAAAAATTCACACTTTTCAGTGCTATTGTGTCCGGTTACAGAATCTATACATGCTATTTCTTCCTGCAAAAAGGCAAACAGGAAAAAAAATGAGCCTGCAGAGTAAATGTTAGCTTTTACCTACACTCTAGTGCTTACTCGCCCCCATGCCTTCGTTCTTCTCTTGGGGAGGGAGGGGGAACACTCCCAAAAACATGTTCTCTGGAGGTAGAAGTGATTTAAGCCTAAGCCCACTTACCTGGCCAAAGGTAAAGCAGGCCAGATCTCTGCATTAGGCCAAGGCAATTGCACACCCAAGGAAGGCTTCACCATCTGCACCAAACCAGCACCTCGCTGCCCTCGCCTGACAGGAGCCTGGCACGGGCAGTCTGTGCCTTCCCGCATGTGGGACAGCAAACGCTGTTCAGTCTTAAATACAGTTTTTGCAAGAATCCGTTCCAAAACTACATGCAACCGTACAAACCTGCTACCAATTAGCAGAGCTAGCTAAGTTTCTCTCCCACCTCTGCAGACAGCAGCTCACTGATTGGATTTAGCATTTCCCCTGCTGGGGCTGCTAAGTGCCTAGCCAGCTGGATGGCAGACTGCTCTTCGGCGGGATCAATTACAGCACAAAGGCCCTAAATAAATAATGCACAGTACCACAGACCGATTTCAAGGTGCAGAAGAAGCAGGGGCTCAAGTGTCTGCACACGACCTTCCCACCTGCCGCCTGTGCTCCCAGAGCAGCCGCAGAATGAGAGCAAACCTGCTCTTGAGGGGGAGCTGGCAGCCACGGCAGCGCCGGGTGAGACTGGGTAACAGGCAGGGACTGAGGGGGAGAGCAGACATCAGTTATCCTACGTGCTGAAAGCAGGCAAAGCCTGTCAAAATGAGGAGCGTTTGGGTTCGCGCCGTGCAGTGAACGCTTTAGGAATGACTGCCCGGAGTTAGGAGCTACAGCACGGGCTGGACTCTCCAGCAGAGGATCAATGACTGGCACTTCACGGTAAACACTCAAGAGCCAGCTCTGTTACAGATGACACCTACTTTATTGCTGTGTTGGCTTCACAAAGACACGAGGCTCAAACCAGATTCCACTGGACCAGGTACCAAAAACCTGTGAAATAGCTGGTGCCGCAAGCTAACACACAGAGTATGAAAGGAGCATCTGACACGAGTCAAGGCACCGATCTGCTTGGGCTTGGCACCGGCCAGCCGTTCCCCAGCAGGTCAGGAGAGGCAAAAAATGAATGCACCTTACACTGAGTGCAATACCCAGTGCCTGTGCCATCCTGCACACTGCGACAGGCATCCTTGGAGGAAGAGCAGGCAGTTGTAATTGGGAAGCTGACAGCCAAAGATACTTGCAGGTCCCAAAGGTCAAAATGTGGTGAGTCTGCATAAACACACAAATGCACGGTATGACAGAGTGCACAGGGCAGTGCTAACTTGTCAGCACTTAACCTACGAGTGCATTAAAATTAAAAATATGCTCCCTTTGCAAGATAAATAGCCATACAGGCAGCTGTAATTCCATTCGTTTTGTTTTGTTCCCCCCACTTAAACATATACAAAGGATATGAGCATAAACTTGGTCTTTTGACACGTTTCTGACACATTCTCTTCCCAGGTCACAAAGGACGAAAAGCAACCCATTCTTTCAATACAACCGTCACCTGTGTGACCCTCAAATGTTCAATTCAAAAGTGCACTCAGTGAAACCAAGGTTATAATTAGTGCTACATACTTAAATGTCCATTCTTCACGAGTCTCGCTAAGCATTACTGGCACACGATCACAGAACGGCTGAGGTTGGCAGGAACCTCGGGAGGTTGTCTTGTCCAACCCCCTGCTGAAGCAGGGACGCATGGAGAAGGTTGCCCAGGACCTTGCCCAGACAATTCAGCCCTGCAAGATTTCTATGTTGCTGAAATTGGCTTATTTCCTCATTATAGACCCATGTCCTGTAGTTGGTGGGAGGAAACATATGCAACAGTTATTTCAGTGCCTTCGGAGACCTTAGGCTTTATCACTGCAGACAGAAGAGCAAGTAGCCTGCCCACCACGATTTTAAGAAGTTAGGGAAGTAGAAAATGTGAACAGAAGACCAACTGACCCCATTCTGCATAAGGGAAAATATTAGCTGGGGAAAAAAATGTACCCAGAATGAGATTTTGTTCTATCTGTACGACTCTGAGACTTAACCTAGTTACTCTAATGCGCAACAGAACCACTCCAATTCTGCACAATTATTTAAGCCCTTCTACAACTGACCAAACCCTTTACAAACCTGCCAAACAAGCAAAGCCAATTCACAGATTGACACAAATTCACCTCCCCACTGAGGCCGTGAATCAACACATATAGAAAACTAAAAAGAGGCACTGATACCACCACGGATAAACACATTCCTCGCATTTTTTTCAGCTGGAAATTGACCCACGTTTGGTTTGAATTAAAGATTCATCACAGTGCAGCAAATAACTAAATGGGAAGATATGAGTCCCTTTGAAGAGCGTGCAAATCAAATTTGGGTGATAATTAGCAGCAGACAATGGAAACCTACTGTTTATGTGCACAGAACCTGACATTTCTGAACTGCCCCTTGAACAGACACACAGGCAGTTGAGTATGATGCTTTCCACCCCCATAGCTCCCCTTTTCTCTGCTTTTTTTTTCCCTAAGCTTTTACAGATGACTAAGTCAACTCATCAATCCAAAGCTATTGCCATCTTTTTAAGTAAACGAGGGAAAGCAAGAAGCAAGCAAATATCTTCTTTCAACTGTTTAAAAAAAAAAAAAAAAAAAAAAAAAACACAAACAACTGACCTTTAACCACTTATGTCTGCTGCTTCTCCTCTTCCTCTCCATACACACAAGAAAATGGATTTCAGGTCACGTACTGCCTTTGGACTGCAGCACAGACAAATACAACTATATTTGCCTATAACACTCGGAGGCTTCTTTAACCTGGTCTCACCATTCGTGGCACGGTTAATTCCAACCTTCAGTCTTGCATTCTTTCAGTGACTGCACCCTGGTATCAGAGTTGCAAGAGATGAACTGCCATAAAACTGCTATTAGCACCTTCAGTTCTGAAAGAGCATGGCAGATAGATAAATAAATACACGAATAAATCCAAGTTTTCCCTGTCAGCAATCATCTTGCCCTGACATCTACATTAATATTTATTTCTACTGATAGGCAGGTAAGAAGGAAAGCACCTTAACCTCTTGGGGTAGATGCTAAACACATGCTCAGGCAAGTAGCAGGGGTCTCTCTCAGCTCGCTAGTCTACAAATTCGAGACGAATTCCCCCCCCAAATTACTATGACTCATTTACAGAAAATGGGAGCACAGATAAACCATTACAATTATTTGTATGATCATGCTTGATCACAATGGCTCTGATATAAAATGACCCATCTCTGACAGAAGACTACTACAGAAACAGTTGAAAGAATCTTTAAGCTACAGGTTTTTGAGGATGCTTAGTTACTTAGGGGCTTAAAATTTGATTGCCAAAGGATAAAACAACAACAAATCAGGGTAGGGCAGGCTTCCTTTTGGGCTTAGACAAATTAAATGCAGTGTAAGTCAACTTTAAAAAGAACAGGTCTTCAACTCCCTGGGAAACAGCTGAAATTTAAGTCTCAGACTGTCTGCCACAGAATTAAAATTGCCCTCCTCATCAGGGAAGAGTAACGTAACACATTCTTAGAAATTGAACACTAATTATTACAGGTGTCATAAGGTTGTGTATGTCTCCATTGATCACTCAGAATTTACAGTTTACTGTATGGAAGCTCTCTTTTTCTATCAGTGGGAAAAGTTTAGCCTCATAGGAAAAGAGAAAAAACGGCACAGTAACAAGCAGATTCCACACCTTCTTCACCTCTTGTATGGAGTATTATCAATGATGATCACTCAGTATCACAAAAACACTTCCAATTCCACAATATTTTAGAGTCTACTCACAATTTTTAGTAACCTGTTCTTGCTCAATTTAAAACCAGACCTTGCAGACTAGGCATGTGCTTTCACAACTGCCTTAAAATTGTGTGTTGAGCCCATCCTTGCAACAATACATGCCAGTTTCTGTCCACATACAATATTCATCGCACTGTAAAATTCATTTTTCACACAGTACCTATGGAACCCAAGTATTTTCACAGAAGGGGAGAAAAATACACTATGATTAATAATTTTTAGCTATGTTAATTACATGATCTAATACAGCAATGGATACAATCCTGTACAACTTCTTGAGTGTAGAACACATCCTGTGTCTGGAAAGATCAGATTTAACCATTTAAATCTAAAGGTGCCCACCAAATCCATCCCCCACATGCCTACCTGTCTCTTCCAAACCTTGGAGCCTACTCTCCTTCAGGTTCATCTGAATTTCTTCCTCTGTGCATAAAGGTTACTGAGACCGTCCTTCCTAAGCACTCAGTATTTAACTCTTCCCAGACTTATTATTTGCCCCTGCTACTAAGGGCCTTCCAAATCCCGTTCCCTAATTAATTTTACCTTGAAAGCAAGGTGACACTGAATTGGTCAACCTAAGCAATATTAACCACGTGCATTTGTATTGTTTGCCTTTTATCGGTATCAGGTACACCTAGCAATATCAAGCTGTGAGATGTACTAAAGCAGGTTTCTGACTTCGTGCTGCTGCTCACTTAAAGGATATGCACAACACACACATAATTCACAGTACGTTTAAAAAAAAGCCTAAAAGATCTATTCATAAATTAAAATATATATAGTTTCTGCGTATTATCGCATTTCGGAATGAGACTTTGGAAGGAGAAGTTCTAAAGTGAAGTGCAATCAGCTTCAAATTGAAATGAATTAAAAACAGATTATTCAAATTCTGTAATAGTGCAGCAATATTAATTATATTGTTTACATCACTTAGAGAACTCAAGAGGCGAGTGAAACAGTTATATATATATTTTGCCAGTGCAGGCCCAGTGGCTGAATGCTGCAATGTAAGAAAAGCAACTAAATACCCATATTTAGAATATTATTCCCTTGAGCTCAAAACAATAATCGCTGAAGCCAGATTGGGCCAAACTCTCTGTCACTTTCTCTCTTTTTGTGTAGGCAAACAAGTGCATGTTGCATGCAGCTCGCTTCAAGCTGCCCGACTCGTGAGCAAATGGAACTCATTCACAGAAATAATAATAGCATAATCTCTGATCGCAACTTCAGAAGCTATTTGAATAGTTTAAAAAGCAAGTACCTTTTTTCCAGTGTCTCTTATGTGCCCCCTGAGAATTTCAAAAGGCTGTACGCTTCAAGTTTCTCTGAAGGAACTGCCATAGCTTGAAGCCAAGGAGAATCCAATTGCTGAGATGACGCACCGGGCTGTGCTGACGTAGCTCAAGAATGACGTATTTTAATGATCTCAACCTCGTGCTGTTCCAATTATGCTTCACAATTTGTAATTTTGGAATTTCACTTGAACTGAATGCTGAGCTTTTAATTTCATGACAGTAATCCAGACAAGATTTTATCCTCATATAATCGTTGGCTATTTTAGCATAGTTTTTATCATTTTGGCCACTGTACCACTTAGCACTTGCAATGATTTCTTACCGTGATTTGTGCATGGTTTCACATCTCAGCATGAACATTTGAAGTAAAAGTTCACGGAAGAAAGTAAAGCTCCGTATTTTCAGAACTGTGCAGCAATTAAACACATATAATGTTTAGAGGAAAACAATTAGCGGTTTGATTATACGAAAACATTTCCTAAAATCAGCACCCAAAATAACTTCATTAATTAGATCATGCTGTCCACTTGCATTCTGAGATGATCACCATTGTAGACTCTGAAACTCCTTGCATCACTTTCCACCCAAGGGCATAAAGTAAATTTCATTGATTTTTTTTTTTCTTCAAGGGAAGTATTACCATCATAACCTTTAACTGAAAATCATTTTTCCACTGATTTCATTGGACTGGGGATCAGGTCCTAAATGCCAGATTTCTAGAAAAGCCTGTCAGAGGCCTATACCACTTCTATCTCAGTGGTGACCAGAGACAGTGGGGGCTGTATCAAGACAAGACTGTAATAGGAAATTAATTAGAATGAAATGTCATTATCTGAACAAGTTGCAATATTGATAAATATGTGACAGTGAACAATTCATACAGCCAGGAGTTCAGCACAATTCTGAAAATTTGGCCTCTGGCATGACTCCGTTATGTAATGATGTAGACTATGCTATGTAGACATAAAAGCTAGCTGAAACATTACAGCTGTCTAGACATACCAGCATGGACTAACTAATCTTGCTTCCCCTTCAAAGCACTGAATTATACCATTGCTGTCATTTCATTAATTTAATATAGTTACAACAATTTACCTCAAACACCTCATTTTCTACACATTTCTTCAAAAAAGGAAAAAAAAAGAAATTAAAAAAAAGGAAGTAACTGAAAAAAAAGAAAAAAACAAAAACAAAAAACAATCCTGCAGTACAAAAGCAGTAGTGAAGAAGACAGAGCGCTACACTCCAGACAACTAATAATCTGCAGAAATGATGGCACACACCTAAACAAAAGCCAGGATGCAAGGCCAAGCTAAGAGTATACTCAAGAAGAGCCTCAAATTCTGACTTAGCTTGTTTCTCTATTCATAAAACATTTTTCCCCCATAAACTGTGTCTTACCTTAACTCTGAAAAAGATAAACCATGGTTTTATGCTATGCATACAATGGGGGCATTTTTTTTTTTGAGTCAAAAATAGTGGTTCAATGGAATACTTTGTGTCCTTTATCTTTTTCTCCCCTACTACAGCAAGATTACTCAAGTTTGCTTGTTTACCTGTTGCAACTGGTTATTATGGATAATTGTTTCATTTTCCAATTTCCAGTACAATAACTACTTGCAAGACTAGCAGCACAGAATGACAGATGCTGATCCATTAGTTATAAACAAATATTGAGTATACCTACCACGACTAATTTGAAATCTGCATACAGTTCCATCAGTGCACTATAAATGATGTTCAGATCCTTGCCTGACCTTGCTTACTTTATTTTCTGCAATGACTTCCCTTAACCAAAAGGACAGCTGGCCCCCAAGACACAAAGACAATTTCTAGCATTTCTTGAAGCTGTTTCACAAACATGTCGTTGTGAGAACCCCAAGCAACAACATGTACAATTTTAAAGGAAAAATTGAAAGGCTCACATTAAAAAAAAAAAAAAAAAAAAAAATCCTGAAGAGGAGAGGAATTTCTCTAAGGTTTAAAATCACTTACATACCTGCTCTTGTGCCAAGCTTATCGTGGCAATTTTTTTTCTTTCTATGGGTCCTCAAAATGAAAGATGTTCAGACATTCTTAAACAAGCTACGTGTTAACCTGCATGCCCAAATCTTGAGATATTCTGCCCTGAAGATTGGAATAAACTCAGGCAGCCCCCTCCCCCCCTTAAAATGCTATTAAAAGGCGATTAAAAATATACCACATTCACGTAACAAAAAGTTATTCTGTAGTGAATACAGCTACATAGTAAGCTGCACATCCAATGTTTCACAGCCCAGAAGGCACCTGGTAAGCCTACAGGGAGACGCTGAAGAGGAAAAAAAAAATGCAAGATACTTAGCCATCCTAACCCAAACAGATTAAAATAACATATAGCTGATTTTATTCATTTTGTTACTGACTGAATCCATGTGAGAAGCATTCAAAATGCAAGTTTATTTTGTCTCATTGACAAAATAACTGAATACTAACCATAAAGACTTCTACCTTTCAACACTGCAGGCCCTATTCCAAGATGAGAGGCAGTGCACTTCAGCAATCCTTCATTTTCATAGCCTCCAAAAATAAAGTGTTGAAGTTCCAAGCATAAGAGCGTTACTAGATCAAAATCTCAGCATGCTTTCTGAAAAAATCAATCATAGCAAGAAAAAGTTCATCACCCCTATAAAAGTAGGAGGAAGCATTACATCATCAGCAACCGAAATGTCTTCTCACAGCCAAAAGGAAGGAATGGGAAATACCACAAACACTGGTATCAGCAGCCAAATATAACTGGCACAACTCTGAAACCTGCAGCCCGGATGAGACGGCTGGTTGACGAACATAAACCTCTCTTTCTTCCATCTCCCTGAGGTATCAGGAAGATGATGCCTCTATTTTGTGAAAGCATACTGGAGAAGGAGAGTGTCTCTCAGCACCCTTAGCGTGGTGAGCTTTCTAATGACAACATAGCAAGACCACTGTCAATCATGTTATTTTGCTATCAGCATTACTGTGTGTAGTTACAACACCACATGAACCAAGCCTTAATACCATTAAGGCTTAATAGCCTTAAATGCTCAGAAGTTCCATAAAGAGTACTGGAAGTTGGCCTATTAAATATTTTATAATACATCTGAATTTAAAAAAAAAAAAAAAAGCACAGGAGTAGGAACATTTTGCAAACACGTTACTTAAATTTGAGAACAACCCTCTTTTGGTAATGTAAATATTCAACTTGGGTAAATCAAGACAATCACAGATGCACATTTTTCCCAAATCTTTGGCTGTATTGCAATGGTTGTTTCAATTTGTAATCTCCAACTAAACATTTCCTATCCATGGATTAACAATATATTTACTGACTTGTGTCTTTTAACAGTATTTATCCAACATAACAAAATAAACTGCAATTTGTTATACTTTTTTTTTTTTACAAAACATTTTATAAATATTTTTACAAAATGTATACAAAGCAATTTCAAGTGAGACATACTTTACAAATGAAGGTATTTAAGCAAATAAAGTCCATACCACACTGACAATAAGTGACACATCCTCTTTAAGTGAAGTCAGTCTGTAAGGCCTCCCTAATCTAACAGATAAATTATACTAAAATCTTCAAAATGAACATATTTTTCTTAATTGCCAGTTCAAAATTTGTTTTAATATTAGGCAGTATTAAATAACATTGAAATCACAATGCTGATCCAGCAAAATAATGAAAACATGTCTAAAATCATGCACATTCACAATACTTTGCTGGATTTGATTCCATATGATTAATTTATACTTTTTTCTTTCAAACACAACAAAAAATACAATTCTTTCATTTACTGCTTCACCACGTACCAGAATTCCTTTAGAATTGAATTCAAAGGAGTAAACAACAGAACATGAACAATTCAACATTTATCTTGCTAGGACTGTTCACAGGGTTCCTTTCGCAAGTAGTTCAGAGAAATGTGTCTGACCAAATCAACAGTGATTACTTTTTTTGTAATTTGTCACTTTTTATATCCATTGTCCCCCATCCCCAAATAAGATCCAATAGAAGACACATAGCCTGATACGTCAACTATGTATTTGCTGTACAGATGCTGTACCCATTTTGAGGTGGTACAAAAATCAAGTGAATCCATGAATGTGCAACTTTTTTTTTCCTATAAAAGAAAAAATTAACTAGTTAACATACAGCTGTGTAACTTACTGTTTTCCTTCCCAGATAGTTTAGAATGGTTCAATTTCCAAAAATCATAACACAAACGCATCATGATACACAGCCATAAGCATATTATTAAATCTAAAAAGGCAATAGGTGAAGACTATATTGTCAGTTTTGCCAATAAGAAAACAACTAACTGCCTGAGAGTCTATTCTATGGACACCTAACTAAAAATTTAAAACTGGCAATACTTACTACTTTGAATATCTTCTACAACACTTGGGAATGTTGGGATTTTACAAACATGTACTTTAAAATTGGCACAATTTTTTTTTTAAATGGCAATTAGTAACATACAAAAAACAGTATTTCTATTCACTTTGAAGGGAAAATGAATTTTAAACAAGTTCATCTTTCTCATGTTGCTTTCTAGATTTGGTTTCCTTTAGTGGTCAGACAGTGGACTGTAGCTCAATACTGAGTTGCACTGTGATCTACTGTCGCAAGGATCTAATTCTGCTTTCTTTTGCACTATTCAGATGCACTGAGTTACATGATAGCAAAACTCTACCTTTTGTTTTCTTTCCTGGCAATCTAACTGACAACCACAGTTTGTCACGATGAGCCTCTAGATTATGAAAACTGCAATCAGTAAGTCTGAAGAATGGCTGGTAATTTCTCTAAGAAATTGTGGGGAAGGTCTGGGGGAGAATATAAGCATACCTTAGAAATCACAAAAGCTATATCCTCCTGAGCAGACATATGTACTACATGCACGTGACTAATGTCAGCGTACTTATGTGCACAAAAGCACTTATGACCAAAGTAAACTCAGAAAAAGCAGCACAGGCAGCAAAAGGAAAGATGGCATAGATTAAAATAAATAAATAAAATAATAAGGTTCTATCTTATTAACATGACAGTGAGCCAAATACAAACCATGCAATGGTTTCACTTGGCTCTACAATAGGAGTTAATAATTACACACTTTTAGATATGTTTTAACAATGGGATTGCTGATCGACTTTGGTCTGTACATATCTTGATAATTATGACTGCTACAGTGGATGATTTTAACATTCTCTGACAGAAAAAAGCAAAAAAACAAAAATAAACACTGGCCTTTAAATTTCATCAGAGTAAGGCTAATGTCCTCTTAAAATATAAGCTACAAATATCATAACAGTTCTCAAATAAAAGTGCTTTTGACACTTGGTCTTAAAAAAAACAGCAACAAAAAAAAAGAAAAAACAACAAATAAAAAAAAACATTTATACCACTTCAGAAAGACTCAAGGCTGACTACATCCAATTATAAAATGCAAAATCTCTTCCTCAAGAGTTAACATATATATGTATTATATATATAAATTCATGGCTCTATCATGGCCTCATCCTGTACACTTTGCCATTCATTGGCTTCCATTCTACCTTCCTTAGTCAAGCATTTATTACTTCATATCATGCCACTGTGACTAAGATCATATAATATCATCCCACAGACTAAACTTACCCACTACAAATATATCGAGTACTAGTTTCTGCTCAGAAAGCAATAGAAAAGCACTTTAAGTTTAAATTATGAAGCCTTGTAAACACACTGATGACATCCTTCCGACTTAAGAATCCTAAAACACAGGTTCCTTAACAAAGCAAATTATCACTTCTGAATAGAGGTACAGTGGGTTTCCAGAACAACTCAAAAATCTGATGATTTGTGGAAAAGGAGGGTAGGGGAGAATTGTTGCTTCCATCACTTTTTAAAAACATTTTCTTAATAAATATATCCTTTCAAATGACTGTGATTGTCAGTATATTACCATGTTACATAGGGCCTAACGACCTGCAACCTTGTTATGTTGCAGTACTGCACAATTATCAAAAGCACTATCATAATAATACTTGAAATAGTAAGGCCCTAACAGACTGCATTCTAACAAGGATTAACTTTACTTGAATATCTCACTGTAACCACAATGAGTATTGCTCTCAAACACAGAACAGAATCTAGTTTAGAAAGGTTAACCTTAAACGTATGTCAGGCTGTACTTGTGGTGTCATTCACATTTGCTTCTGCTAAGAGAAACATCACTTGTCCATGGTACTGTAACTATTAACACTCTAAGATACTATTTACAGCTGCTTCTAAAATAGAGTCAGTTTCTACAACACCTTCGCTGTGGTCTGGAATAAACTTTTCCAGGCAGTTTTCCTGTGAAGCAATAGGTGAAAAATTAGGAAATTCTAAGTCAACAGAGCCACTACTCGATGCCTCATTTTGTGGCGGTCTCCCAGCTTTTTTAAGTTCCAAGATGTTTTTAAATGTTGTTTCTAAACTCTTACTCAGCAGTAAGTCTTGCTGGGGTTCACCAGAGCCCTTCATGTTATCAGGATGTAAAACCTCATTCTTTGGAGGGCTCCTCAGAGTTTTGTCTTTGAGGGAATTATTACATGTTACCTTTGAGAAAGACTGAACTGTGTTCCTCGATATTTTATTATGTGTTCCATGACTGCCTCTTGATACAGTTTTTGACAAGTCTTCAGAACTCGAAGAATTCTCAGTGGACTTGTTAAGGTCTTTACCAGCCATCTTTTCTTCAGAAAGGGCCTTGTACTGGCTCTCAGAACAATTAGCTTTCTCAAACCTTAAAGCTTTAGTGAGGCTCTCCAATTTTTTAGTAGAAGCTGTTCCTTCTTGTGGTGTCAAAATGTTGTTAGGCACTAGAGGAAGTTTACTGTGATTTGTGGACTCTGCTGAGCTGGATTTTGGTCGGTCTCTGGCTTGGGTTTTGGTAGTCTGACTTCGAGAAGATAATGTTTTGCTAGACTGATGGTCACTTTTGCTGGTCTGTGCTTCATCAGCTGTTTTATCAAATTGTTTGGCAGAACAACAAAAATCGGCCTGATAACCATCTGAAAATTAAGTAGCAACATTTTACATTAACTACCTATATACCAAAAGAACATGTTCCATCTTTTCCTTAGTATTGAAATTCAAGTAACATCCACAGCCTAGAGATTCATGTCTTTAAGAAATGCTTAAGTGTTCTGCTGCACTAATGCTTTAGGGCAGGAGATTATGACCAAATTTACCAGCATTATATGCATGTAACAGGCACTGTAAAACCACATTAAAGGCACTTCCAAGCATTCTAAATATCCAAATGTGGTATCAGGAAGATGAGTATTTCAATCTAAACTGCCATATCATACTTCCTCTGGATATCTTTTAAAATAGGCTAGCAATCAGTGCCTCAGTGGGGCCAGAGATATTTTTAAACAACCCATGCTTATGCTGCTTTTGTAAGATTCAGAAGACAACCATCACTTACCAGGATCCACTAGTGCAAGACGCTTCTCTCGGGACAGAGATGCCCTTTCCTCCTGGTTAAACATCCTATCTATCATAACCATTTCTGCAGATGGATTTATCCGCTGCGGGAAAAGGAAAAAACAACCATCTCTGAAGTAACTCATATGTCTGTACTAAATCGAAACACTAATAGCTTAGTTACTACTCAAAGAAAAAGAATGACTTTCATTATGTATTTGTGGAGAACATTCACAATTCCACGGCATCTTCAACAACCTTGACCATGGCTGCCAAGGGCTAATGAAACTCAACCATAAATTATTATTCACATTTTATGGTATATTTAATTTGTTAAAGATTTGAAAACAGAGAATTGCTATTCCTGTCAGAAGAATTACAACTTTTCACAACTGAATGTATTTACCACTGGACACCACAATTTTTTTTTTACATCGTGTGCAGCAACGTTCTCTTTCAGAGGGAAAAACAGCAAAAATCTTGCAATTGGGACCACCCTATCATCTCGTATCTGCACTTCTCTCCCAGCAGTACTAGTACCTTCAACTAGCTGGTGCTGTTGCATTTTGCTGACCACACCGGCAAGCCAGTAGCCCCATCCATCACAGAAGAAAAGTTCACTGACTACTAAGTCACAACATGGGTAAACTAGTTCCAAACCTGAACACTCTTTCAAATAACTTCATTCCAAAATGAGTGAATGAGATACACCATGCAACATACCAGATGCTAAAAGAACAGATTTTCACCTCTATCTCCCCCTTTGCATCTGCAATTACTTCCAAATATATGATGGTTACTATCTTTTTAATGAGACTGCCAGATTCTAAAACCATGCTAATTGCAACATTTTTACTAAGAATTCCTGTTCTACTATACATTCCTGTTCCTAAACTAGAGTGATTTAAATGTCTTTTATACCTAAATTCTGTACTTTTCCAGACTCAAAAACTAGCATGTTGGAAGCCACAATGAGATTCCCCGATCCTTGTACAATACATTCTTAAAGTAACTCTAAGTTTTTTCACTTCACACCTGGGACTGTGAAAGCATTTAAATTGGAAGCATTTATGATGAAAATGTCAGACTCCACCTAGCTTCTAAGGAGAACTAACAATTTCCTAAATTATAATAAATCTGGCTGCAATTATAATATGTCTGGAGGCCTTTGAATGGAGCTTTACAACATTCTTTCAGGCATTATCTCTTGCAGAGACATACATATATCACCTGACTACCACAGCCTCGTCAGAGCAAGAGCAAAGGGTTTTGTTGAGGTGTATACTAGCTTATACTTTGTTGATGTGTCTCCAACGTCTATGAGACGTGTATATAACAGCACCCTTGCTTAGACAGTATGTAAAAATAGGGATAAATAATATCAACAAAATTAATTTTAATGCTAGCTCTCACCTTCCTGTATTTTTTACAAACTGAATCATATCCTATAAACATTATCGTATCTGCATTATACACCTTACCATTGCATCTTCTATAAGTAAACATCTGTATTTGTTCAGCATAGCTTGTGTCCTCTTCAGAAGCTGTGTAGCTACAGATTCAAATTCACTGTCCACTAGAAAGACAAGAGTATACTTTCAAATACTGTTCTTCAGTAACCAGAAGGTTTAATAAACTGCACAAACTTTGAAATGTTCCTTCCCTTACTGCTCTAAATTACATGAAGAATTCTCTCAGTACATTCATTAAAACCTTATTGCCAATTTTAAAGGAAATTACCTTTTCTTAAGTCTTCATCTGTTGGCAGCGTTCCTTGGCACACATGATATGAAAGGAGTCTCTGAACTGCATCATTTAATGATCTGAACTGACTTTTATCTGGCGTCACAGCATTCACCTGATCCTTCTGTAATTGTTGTAGAATACTACAACGAAAATTAATGATATCTATAATTAGCATATACTCAAGCACATATAATTAGCACAAATAAAAGTTTATACACTATCAAAAATTAAAGAGATGAAAGTTAGAGAAAATATCTGCAATAAAATCAAAAAAGAAGAAAATGACTTACAAAGCTCCTTTAGTTAACTGTTTAGCAGCAGGCCTTTTCTGTCCAACTAAATGACCATCCACCTAGGTACAAAATAAAAGACAAATTACAGTATATGCCCTCCTTTCTAAAGCCTAAGTTTCAACATTTATTTCTGCCAAATAAGTATTTCAACAATAGTAAGTACAATCACCAAGTATAAACACTTAACCATGTCATGTTTTCATAGGGCACTTTTTCAGTGAACTATACAAGTCACTTCTACTACCTCACAAATGTAAAGTTTGCAGGCAAATTCCACTGTGGTGCACCTACATGCTTCACTAGAAAAGAGGTTTGTTATCAAATTTAGCGGGTGAAAAGGTACAACTAAAAGCTTTTGAAAATACGTATGTTCTCAAGAACTGTCTGCATTTCTCAGCTGTCATCATCTTGCCTGATTTGAATGGATCAGAGTATCTGTCAAGGAAGTAGGCTATGGTTCCATATGTACATTTTCTAAAGCCACAGTGTTTGGGAGGGAGGCGAAAGCAGTCCCAGAAATTGTTTCAGTGTCAATGGTGCAGATATACCTATCAGATAGATCCATGTAGTCATCTCCTTGCACATTTATGAAGCCACAAGGTTTTGCAGTGGAACACTGCCCTAAGATGTGATGTTTTCTGAGGTGGTAGAGGCTCATGTCCCTACTGTATGACAGGCATCGCTGCAATCTACATATTCTCCCCAAGAAGCCATTCTGAAACAACCTTTATTTAATACAATTTTTTTTTTGCAAGACACTAGTCAACTAGCCTAACAAAAGCAGCCACAGAGAAAAAGTTACTTCTGATTTAAAAACAGATTGGGTGAAAGTTCTTTTGAACTACAACATGATTAGAAGGAACCAAAGAGGATGTGGTGCAGTGCATCCTTCTTAACAAAGTAGGAGTGGCATGAGGCAGGCACAGTGCAATGGTACTTGCTTGTCGAAAAGGCTCTAGCTTCAGAGCATAAAAAGTATTCACCACCACGTGAAAAAGTACATCTGACCAATAATTACAAAACCAAGCTGAACTCATAATTGAGTTATGCATCTTCTGCTCTACTTGTACATCAGTCAGTAAGACATGGAAAAGCGTGTATGTCATACTACATTGAAAGACTTACTTCAAGGAACAAAAATTCTAAATCAAATCCTCCCTTGTTTTCTTCTGTGACTTTGCAGTTCAGCTCCATCCACAACTAAGCCCAAACTTTCTAGCCTACTTCAGACCCTCACCTCTTGCCCTCAGCTACTCAAGTCCATGAATGTAACAACTGTGTCCTTCCTCCAAAAGTACTTGTATTCCACCTCTAAAAAAGCTGGTCTCTCCTTCCAGCCCCAAACCTGGGAAGCAGCGTTAATTTTTTCTACATAGTTGCCATATATAGGAAAACTTTTGGTGGAAAAAAAAAAAAAAACACTGGGGAAAGAAGACAATGCAGTAAAGAATCAAAAAAAGGCCAGATGGAATTTTTCTGCTACTTCTCACAAACCATCCCCTCCCAGCCAGCTACAGAATAGCAGAGTTTGTAAGAAGTAAGGATGCCAGTAGGTCTAAGTCATGTCCAGCTAAATGAAGAACTGTGATGTCATACGAAATTATCGTCAGGGCGCCCCAGAGTCAGACTCCACTTACTGAGTAAATCTCAGAACAGCATTCATAATATCAACTGGCAAAATATTCAATTTTATTGTGTCAAGGTAAAATTTAACAAGCTTGAGTGCCTTCCTGCATTGTAAAACAACCTGCAAGGAATACTAGATTATCGGTATGGAGTTGAAGCGTCTTTAACTTCACTGAAGTTTAAAGGGATAAAGGGAAGCATATAAATGGAAGTATTTTCTACCTGTATACTCTGCTGAACTGAAGATGCTCCTATTCCTTTTTCTTGTGGCTGTGCTGTTCCTAGAGACTGCTGTATGACTTTTCCTCCAGAGTCCTGTCCTATAAAGAATATGTTAAAAAGACTCTGTCATCCTAAGCAAGAACAGAACAATTTCATGTACCTGTCCTGATCATTTTACTTGAGCTTTTAGGTGAAAGATGCCTCATATGCTTAAAAACACTAGTGTAACTACCCTGCAGAGAAACCAACACATAAAGATGTAAAAGGACTGATATTCTGTACTGCAAAGTACAAAAAGCCTTAGATATAAGCACCTCCTACCACTGCAGTGGTAAGAAGAAATTCAAGTACTATAAGTATAGGGGCCCAAAAATTTACTGAAAAAAATCACACAGTGTATTTTATCAAACTTTTCTATACTAACCTTCCCTGAAGGATATAAACCTAAATATTGTAAAGCTCTTGCAAGTACTTAAACAGCATAAGTTCTTCTAACTTCACAAAAAATTTCTAAATTATAGCTGGTCAGACTTCCTCCAATTGTCTTACATAGGAATGCAAACAGCATCTTACCCCCCCACACACATTACAACCAACACAATTATTTTTTTTCCAAAAATATATTGTGCTGATTGGAAAGAACGCCTGGACAGCTTGCATATCAGCACAGAACAAAAAAATAATAATAATAATAAAAAGCGAGTAGATTATGGGACCTTATTCAAAAGGGTTACTAACAAACAAAGATATTAAGGTTACTGCATTTTTCTGTTTGCTTCGAACGTATTATAATCTGGCATTGGATTTGGCTTTTTTAATAGCATGATGCTACTGAAAAAGCCTAGTATTTTGCCATAAACAAAAAATTATCTATTCTAACTGAAAGTAACAGACTTATTCAAAAACAAACCAAGTGATAGCAGCCTGCACATAAAGTTGTAATTACTATTTTTATTTCCCCTGGACCTGAAGCAGCCATTGCAAGAGAAGCTATAGAACTGTCAGAGAATTTTGTAGCTGATGTCCGTATTTTCAAAGTGACCTACCTCTACTTTTCCAAGTTGGAAAAGAAAAAAAAAAAAGGAAGAAAAATAAAAGAAGGTACAGTTTGGGATTTTATAGAGGAAAACAGAAATTTCTTATAGTACAGATTCAACTTTTCACTCTAGAAAATCAGTGCCGTGGCTGGGAAAAATAATAGCACACATTCAATACTGAAAAACTTAAGTGTGCAACTAAAAAACAAAATTCTGATAATCTTTAGGACTCTACCAGCACGAGCCATCAATGAAAGCCTAACACTGTGAAGAACCACTTAATTTTGTTGCTGGAAAAAATGAGAAAATGATTTTAAAAAGACCTTAGTTGACCTGATAGTGTGTTGCTCAGAAGACTTGTTAGCTGAGGCTGTCTCAAATTATCCTGCGTCTTCGATGCAGAAACTGGTGATGTCTGGTTCATAGCTTTTTTCTGTGCCACATACATTAAAAACAAAAACAAAATCTACAGTCAGATCTACACATCCAATCTACACATCCTTCTTCCACCTCAAACCTGCAACTGGTGAAGCCTCAGCCATCTCAACTTCTCAATGTAAGCTCAAGAATCTAATAAAGTTAATCAGAGAGGAACAGAAACTCCACAAACAGTACAAACGTGCACAGGTTACATTCTAAAAGACCCATGATTTACCATGGTTCAAACTAAAAGTGGCCCTCAGACAGCTCAGCTTTTGAGTCTCAAAACTGCAAAAGGTGACTGAACTTTCTCAACAAAATACAAAGAGTCAGTGGAACAAACTCTGCAATGCTTAGCGACTAAGTGATACACTGTTTACGATACCATATAACATTTAAAATGTAGGCACAAACTAAAAAGATTCTGATAAACAGTAGAACCTGTTCTCTATAGTTAAAATCATTTTGCCATTTCTGGCTCTGAAGTTATAGCAGAAAAATAAATTTATCATTTACAGCAGTAAGAAATACTATGCTTCTGAAACTGCTGAAGTTCACTGACCTCAACACATATCCTATAAATATGAAGAGAATGTTATGCAGGCCTCTACTCACTCATCTGCAAACAAAACTTTACAACTTGTGGTAGCGGTACTGGCAAAGACTAAAAAAAATTGGTCCTACAACATGTTTGCCTTTATTTTCTCAGTAAAGCTGCTTTATATCCTTGCCTATTTTGGTCTCAGTTGACAAATGCATTAGATCTTTGGGAAAAAGAAAAAAAACAGATATTTGGTACAATCGCATTCTGAGACAATTATCAGTATTTTAGAATGACCAAGGAAAAAGAAAATGGGGAAAAAATGCCAGGGAGGGATAATAGCTTGTTGTTAATGACGTCACATGTCATTGAGTTAAATATTGACAATGTGAGGAAGTTATTTATGAAAGCCGACAAATTTAAATTGAATATATTCTGCAACTGCATGAACTGGACAAAAAAGACCTCATCCCAAAAGCACATTCAGACTTTGTTTAATTAATATTTAACAGAACTCTTCTTCCCAAGAAAACTTCTGATCTCAAATTTGCACCAGCCAAACCTTGAAAATGCATACGTAATTCTTAGTGAGGTCAAAAGACTTGTAGGTGCTAAGAATGTACCCAAGACTTTAACATCTGTCTCTATAGCTAGATTTTCGGGAGAGCCCAGAGTTGTATAACCTCAGAGTGTCCATTCCTTTAAATGGGAACAGAAATACATCAGTGCTAAGCAGTTTAGAAATTATCAGTACAAATCACCAAAGAAAACTTCGGAATTAATGAAACCAACAGTCATTCGCTCTGTGAAAAACTTTAGAAAATACTGAGTGAAATGATGCATACAGGTTACAGTGATTTTCAGCAGTTCCACAGTATTTGTAACAATATACCCTACCAAAATTAATGTTTTCCGTATAACATTACCACTTTGTTAACCGGATTTTAGCACAGTTTAGGAGCATTTCTTTGGCCGCACCCTGAAGCAGCTTTCATACCTGACCAAAGGCGAACTGTTGCTGCGTTACTCCAACTGACGTGTGACTAAAGGTGCTGTTAGATTTGGAAGAGGATGCTGGAAGACGATGCGATGCGCTGACGGGAACTTGAGTTCTGTTCTGCGTGAGCTGATCTCCAGTGAAGTTTCCCCCTGACGCCACAGACTGAACCGATGGTCCCAGGCTAGGATGTACCGAACCAGAAGAACTTACAGCAGCGAATCGATTGGAAGCCGACATGTTTGAGACTGTAGACTGCCCAGGTGACATCGTAGTAAAACTCGATCTACCTTGAGAAACATTTGCTTGACTGGGTGACAAATGCAACACCGTTGGCGACGCCTGCTGCAGTGGCACCTGTCCACCAACAATTTGTGAACTTCCGTGGTTCACTATCACTTGGTTTCCAGGAGCTGTGAAGGTCTGGCCAGAAACAAGCTGAACAGCTGTGTTCTGATTATTCAGCATCTGCCCGGAATACGACTGGTTGGCTCTCAGCATGTTTGTGGAGTTCCTGTTGAGCATTACATGCTCAGCAGACACTTGGCTAGGAACCAGCTGGGAAGGCTGAGTCTGAAGAAGCTGTCCATTTATGGCCTGGACGTGATGAACTGAATTGGAATTAACGGACAAACTCGTAGGTATGAGAAACTGGTTTTGAGGTGCGTGAGGCTGTCCCATGGGGGAATGGATAACAATACTACCTCCAGCATTGCTAACTGTCTGAGGTGTAACTGATTTTCTTGTGTTTTGCTGATTAACAATATTAACAGACATATGCGGACCAACTACTGAACTCTGAGGTGAGTTTGCGGAGGCAAACGGAATCCCTTGCTGTACATGATGCTGCTGTATTCCCAAGTTATTCACATTGTAAGCAGTTTGCTGACCCATCTGGATAGGCTTTGGTTGGATATTAATGGGTACTTTGTTAGAGTTTGGTGCTAAACCTCTTTGAATGATGATATTATGGACAGGTACAGATGTCTGAAAATTTGTGCTGTTAAATGGGACTGTTACAGGTTGTGCTACTGGACTTGAATTTGAGTTACCAAACAGTGAGTTACCATTTGGAGTTTGTCTATGAACCAAGAGGCTACTGCTCATGTTTGCAGGTGTTTGCTGACCATTGCCTTTCAGTATTATCTGAGATCCATCAAGGTTATTAATGGTCATCATGGAAGGTTGATTACTAAACGAACCAATTAGCTGTATCTGCCCAGAACCACTAATCTGGTTGCTATTAGACAAATGCTGGCTGGGAACACTAATTCCGACATGTTGCATAAAGCCATGTTGCACACCGACTGTATTGCTTGCAAAAGATGCTCCAACAGGTTGCTGTACCACTTGAGTAACTCCTATAGGTTGCAACGTCTGACCTGAGTAATTAGAAACATTAGAAGCCTGAGTAAAGGATGCTGATGAAGAAGGATGAAGCTGAGCTTGTGCAAACTGTTGGCTAGAACCTACGCTGGCATCCAAATATGCCTCTTCTGCCAAAGTCTGTTCGGTAATATTGGCCTCCTGCAAGGACTTCTGAAGAATATCAAAAGGTTGATCCTCACTAAGATCAGGTAAAGGAGAAGATACAAGTTCATCTTCAAGAAACTGAAGGCTACTGGACAGCTGCAGTCCATCACTAGGCCCCTCTCCAAGTTGACTGCTTACACCTTTTACAGATGACTTAGGATCAGTGTTCTGAAATGTAAAGCAATAATAGATAAATCATTTTCAGAAATTACCAGCTCTAAATTGTTTCCCCATTAAGCTTTTTCATGCAAACAAACTTTTGTTACAAAATTATCTTCTTTGCCTAGCATGTGTATAAGGGGAGGTTCATCCCATACAGCAGGCCAGCACAAACGTGTGCATCACTGACATCCCGCTCATGCCCTCATAACAGACTGCTGGAGACACTACTCTCCTTTCGCTTCTCCAACCTCCCAATTCCACCACTCTCAGCTCTGCAGCTGCGCTGTTTCAAGAGGATGTGACACATGCTCTTGAAGAACCCTCTTCCCTTCCTCAAGCTGAGCACAGTGTGGACAAAAGGATAAAAGAAAGGAGTGAGAAGACCTCCACTGTAACCCAGCTTAGGGCAAGGTTTCAGTAGCAACAGCAGGAGCAGGGGAAGAGACAGGAGAAATGTGCTCTTTTGCAGACTTAGCTCCATCTCCAGAATACTGTCATACTACAGTTGCACAATGCAAATTAGTGGCCAGTCCAAAAAATTAAGGAACTACGTTAATTCTTTGTTTAGAATAATTTTAGAAATAAAGGACTAAGAAAAACAGCGCTACAGACTTGGCTTTATTTTATCACAAAGATTACAGAGAAGCTATTAGCATTGACACTACAGCAAATATTAAGTAGCACATTGAAAGAAAAAGCCTTCAAAGCTACATCTATAAATACTGTGAGAAGAAAATATTTTATTTTGGCCTACTGTCAGATTTTCCTGAAACAAAACTATGCCTAGAATCTCTAAGCAACACAAATGTCAGGTTTCTAAAAGAGGGTAGGAATGACAAATTTAAATGGGATTAGAAAATTGCAATACTTCTAAGTTAGATTGAGTATGCCTTTCTAAATTCCAAGATCCTGTTTCAACTATTCAAAAAACAACACACAATTTCTTCTTTGGCCAGGACTGCAACATGTGGGCATGAAAATATCAGTCACATTCATATTCTGAGCCTTCACTACCTGAAGGTCATAGACATTTGTTTTCACCTCGTATAAACAGGTGAAGGCACTGCAAGCTGTAATTATCACATGCAGTAATGTCCCCACCCTAACTACAGCTCCCCAAGCATCCTTAATCTAGAATTTTACCCCAGTCTGCTTCTGAATCATCCTGTGTAGTTTACAAAACTTCAGTCACGTTTTACAATATTGATTGTTCTTAGAACTCAATATAATATTTTAAATATATAAACATCAATTATATACATATATGTATTAACAAAAGGAATTAAATTGGTACTTAAATGTCTTGATGTCTACACCTCATGAACACCTGAAATTACAAATTAGGTCCTTGAATGTACCTAGCTACCATCAGGCAGAGCAAAAACGAATCACTAAATAAGGCTCTACTAGAATTCAAGACTCTCACGTTCCTGGGGAGAAATCCTTACTGCATCTGTAATTTGTCTCCAATGAGAGCAACCAACGTGAAATCTTTCAAGACTGTATAATTTAGAGGCTTCCAGTTAATGCTGTTCCAGTCAGAACTAACAATACAACTACTGCTAGTAATAATTACAATAGCAATAGTAATAATAAATAATAATATTATATGTAATCAAGATTAACAGCTTGAAACTCCCTCTCTGGAATGGAAAATCCTGAGGTTCACTGCCTGCTCCCAGGACTGTTTAACATTCAAAAACAATTTTACATGCATGAGCTGGAAACTAGTGTCTTCCAACTTAACATCTGAATCACTGTTGCCCAGATTCGTAAGAAAAGCCACACAGAACACCACACTAATTTCAAGGAGAAATTAGCGCCTCTGCAACTTCATGAATCTGCACCACCAAGACGCTTATTCTCTCTGGCTCTGTGAATATATCTGGTCTCTGAAACTGTTCTGCTATACCACAGTAGAAAGGTGGAAGAAGTCATTGAATACAGCCCAGGAAATAGGGCAATAGCTAGGGAACTCTCTCATGAGAGATGTAACAGAGACTTTATGACAGCCCAAGGAAACAAACCTGGAATCAGCAGAGGTGTTCTGTAATCATCCAACTCAGAGGGGAAGGGAGGAAATAAAAGAAGACACTGCCTTCTCTCCCTTTAGTCACCACAAACTTCACCTTGTTTGTGGTATACGGTGGCTGAGAAGGCTTACCAGCTGAGGCACTGAACCCCTTGACAATGAATTTGTAAACTCTGCCACTGAAAGGCATGAGATGGGCACCAAGACAGTCAATCCTACGTCATGGTAGCAATTTTGAATATATACAAAAGTGGAACTTTCAGAATCTGCAAGAATTTTGATGACAAAAAGGTCAGAAGCCTCCAACTTTTCAGGTGTCTTAATTTATAAGCAGAGCCTGTGAAACCATCCACCACTGGGATTTCTGTTTTAGATACTTTGTCCCTTCACAATGCGCTGTAAACATCTATCTTCGCAATCAAGTCATTCTTCATGCAAGTCAGCACAGGGCTTCTACCCAAGGGAAGAAGGAAGAGAAGAGAAGGCATTGGTATTCATTACAAAGACACAAAAGTACAAGAGCAGAGCACAAAGGGAACATGATCTGGAGAGCTAAAAAAACAAAAACAACAACAAAAAAAAAAAACAGTAACCCACCCTAGAGACAGACACTAGAAAACCCTGCTCCTCTTATCAACTGTCTTCTAGATTACCTGTCACCCCCAATCTCCTACATCAGAAAGCTCTTTTGGCATTCACCTAATGTTTTCATTTCTCACAACTGCTATTCCCTACCCAAAAAATCCATCTTTCTCAGTACTTATTTCCTCTCAAAATTACTCTAAAAGCTCACACTCTGGAAGCACACCAGAAATAAACCCCTGACCACTTCCTCATGCCTATCAGAAGAACGTCTACAAAGAACAACCAGGCTAAGGCAACAGCAAATGCGTATGTCATCCTTTTTCCCCCAGAGCCCGATATTTTTTTAGTATGTGTCCTCAAAACTCACCTCTGCCGTGCTGCATGTAGGAAACTGCTGTCTGATAACGGCTAGACTCATACCATGTTGACACCACTGTTAGTGATCAGCAGAAAATTGGGCACACCCTACTAGGTACCCCACTTCCCCCACAACTATCTCAACAAGCTTAGCTGTCATGTTTTGATCTTTCAGCCTATAAGCTTTGTGGAGAAAGAACTGTCACCCAATTTATGTTTCTCCTACAATATTTAATAACGATAATGAAAGGGGAAAGACAGGGCAAACACATCGCATCCTAATATTGTAGCCAGACAAAAGTCACTGGTTCCCTATGAACCAGTTTTCAGGAGTCATTTATGCCAATTATTTAAGGGTCCTACACATCTACAGTATACCCACATTATTTGCTAGGAACATGGGACAAACATGCAGAGTCAAGACAACACTACAATAGACAATTACCAAGGAAACCCAACTGTATATACTGAAATAACTGAATTCTGGGATGAAGACATCATACATATATTTAAATTCAAAAAAAAAAAAGAGACAGAAATGTGGGACAGAAGACATCTCCACAAGTCATCTAGTCTGACCGTACTTAAACCAAGTCTGTTGCCAGCACTTGATCAGATCAGCCTTGGCTGTCTCTCCAAGGATTGCAAGTCCACAACCTCAATGGGTAAAACTCAGTCTGGTGCTGCAATACTCCTCATAAAGAAAGAACACTGAAGACTATTTACAACACCTAATGAATTTCAAGTGCCTTCTCTAACACTGAAGTGACAGGAAGAAAACATCCCCAGCTAGCTATTCAGCCTAAAGAACAGCAACAACAAAAAAAACTTAGTTAAAATTGCTAGCTCAGATTCTACATAGAAGTAAGAAAAAAATACTCCACAATACACAGGAAATGTATGAGTGACTAACTTGAAGGTCTACATTTGAGCACTACTACATCTACAGTCACTAAACTTACAAGTCTTGTTCGCTGAACAGAATTACACTGGAGAATATTTTCATGGCTCAGCAAGGTGTTTTTTTGCATATTTGTGAAAAACAGCCCAGTACTGCTATAAGTATTCTGGTTAAATCACCGCTGAAAACCTAATAAAAATACTTAAACAGCACAAGGTGATTTTATGCTAGCACTCAAAATTTTCAAATGGAAAAGGTCAAAGACCAAATCTCCTTTATTTGATTATATAAAAGCCAAATAAAGCTGTAAAAGAAGCATGCAGTTTCAATAAAAACACGATTTCTCTCCTGACCACTTACATTGGAGTTGGCAAAAATTGAATTTGAGTTGGCTACAGAATATTCGGCATTCGTCAAGTCTTCATTGCTCTGGTAACAGACAAAAATCATGTTTAGAAATAATACAAACAATTAAGGTTATGTATGTCTAGTACACAGGAATACTACTTACAGATTTACTACTAGGTCCATGTAGAAAATAATTCAGTGCCTGTGGGTCCCTTAAGAAAAAAAGAAAAAAAGTTACCACTTTTAGGCAACTGAGCTAATGAGGCTAATTTAACTGAGACAGATACTCTAATTCACATAAATCAGGTTCTGCTGACTCCTGTGAAAAGCTGAGTTTACACCATCTGAAGATCTGTGTGTCTTTATCAGCATGATTTGCAGATGCTGATCACATCTACTGTCATTGCACAAAGGCATTTCAAGCGATAAACCCTGTACATCACAAAATCTTGGTTGCACTCTACCTCCCTTTATGAGGGTACTACTCTCATTCTCTTACAATTCAGTATATCACAACGCATAATACAAAACCTAAGGAAAATACCATGACCAAATAACATGAGAACTAGAAGAGGTACCATCTATTCTACTGGGATCAACTACAATGCCTGTTCAGCTAACATCTAAGTCAATAGGAAGTTTATAAACTTGAATCCTTTACAATGTTTTCTGACACCCTATTAACAAAAAACACTTGTTTTTGACAGAGTAACAGTGTCTTCACTTGGAGAAAAAAGCTGCACCTTTTCCAAGCGAAATCAACCATACAAATAACTCGTTACTGAAATACAATTTCAGTGCACTTCATGAATTTAACACTATCACTGAATAGAACTCAGATTTCAAATGTGGTCTGACAGAAGGAGCATTGGAAATTCAAATAAATTAAAAATACTTTAACATAACTGCACATATGGACCTTATAAAAAATTAATTGCATTACATGGGATTACTTTAATTTAACAATTATACAGCATCCCCCAGCATGTCCATTAGCATAAACAGCAAAATGACATGGATTCTTTTTTTTTTTAAATATCTTTATTGATTAAGAAGTAATAATAAAACATTTTTGGGAAGCAGAGATTCTCATGTAAAAAAGTATTAATTCAAAACACCTCTCTTGATCATCCTAGAAAATAAAGTGGGAACAAGTTAATCTTTCAGGTTAACTAGTCCTCTGAAAGCACAAACACATGTATACTCTTTTGTTTTATTTGGGGAAAAAAAATCATTCATGTGATTACTAAACACATGTTAAACAGGTATTGCTCATCAGGGACTTCATGGTACAATTACATTTACAACATACAAGCGGTTACAAATACTGCCAACTGAAAATATTATTTTCATAGGAGATGCACTGAATTTCAAGAATTAAGGAGAAAGATCACTATACGAGATCATGAGGTCTATCACACGAGTTTTATTGATACATGATCACGCCATTTAATACTAATTACACTCACTGGCCAAGTCATGAAAAATGCAATTAAAATTGAAGAACACTTCATCACCTTAAATATTGCCTTTCGTAACTGAGGAATTGTAGAAGGCACTTATGAAATATCAAGGAACTGATGGGAAAAAAATGTTGCCTTCCATTCTTCTAGCTGCTTAGGGCACTAATTGCTGTGAGCAGCAGGAAGAACACTGTAATTTCTCAAACACTTATCTGGATAGAGAGCACTTCATTTTCTGGACCACGTGTAAAGTTGTACGGGATCCTCATGATTCACACTCACAAGGCAGCATTTAATTGTCCAATGCAGCCAATTATCATCCTTATGTTCCAGGCAGGATGTGCTTTCGTTTTTTTACAGCTACAATCAGTAGCATAGTATACCACATGGAATGGAAGTGTGAGCCATTACTGGCAACACTTTTGCCATAGCATCTACAGAGTAACCCCTAAATTATAACAGCCACTCCAATAGTATTTTGTCTTTTCTGAAGTTAAAGCTCTCATTGGTTTTACCAGACGTTTTGAGTGCACATGAAACACAAAAGGCCGATTTATTTACTACATTTAGGAGAGTAAAAAAATCTTTTGTATGAAGTTGAAATGATCTTGTAATAGCTGCTACATGACTGATACCATACTAATTTCTGACAGAGTTTGAACAAAGTACCACGTATGAGATGTTCAAGTTCCATCTTTTTTTTTTTTAATGTATTACAGGGTATTGTCTGTTCTTAAATACCTGACATTAAAGCTAGGCAAAAAGAAAAAATAAAGGTAATGTCACATAAACAATCCACAAAAATCTTGCTTGTGTTGCACTTAACTTAATTATTGTTTTATGAGGTTCCCACAGGGAATACATGATCAACCTGCAAACAAATCTGTGATAGAAGTAATGAAGAAAAAGTCCCCAATTTTATTAAAATCAAGCATCTTTGAGCAAAATATTAATAAATACTTGTTTGTTGTGAATACTTAACAGTGCTAGGTAGCAATTCTAGCTTCTTTTTATGTATACATGCTATTAGCAGAAGTTAGATATTTGTTGAGAAAAGAATCGAGTTTACTTTTCTATTTAAAATACAAGCATACTGTTAACAAAATTTCTAGTTCCACTGCTCAAAAAGCTTTTTTTTTTTAATCCAAAAAGTAATTCTTTGCAATGAACTTTGTAACAACACTCCTACCAATGCGCTTGTGCAATGACCTGGTATTATCACTAGCTGAAAAGAAACTCCAGCTTCCACCCAATCCTTAGCTGCTCTTGAGGAGGATGCCAACAAGCGGAGTGGCCTCTAGCATGAACTGCGACTGAAGGCTGTGTTAAACACATATCTCTGCACAAAGGGAAGCACAGGTTTTTTTTGTTTTGTTTTGTTTTTTTTATCATTTCAACACATCATAGCTACTCATTTCATTTGCAAGGCACCTAGAATACCGGAAAAGAATCACTTCCTGGAAGATAATTTTGTAAAATGATTTTTCGCAACTTTTCTGAAAGAATTGCATAGGGAAAACTTACCCAATAAGATCAAGGAGACAGGATTCATCATCATCATCATCCATGACAACTGAAACAAAACAGAGGAGGGAGATATTTGACACACATCAGACAAAAGATTGCTTTTAACAATAAAACCATTTTAGAATATCTCAATTATTTTTATCTAACAATTCACGGGAGTCAGGTGATTACTACTGGTAAGCTCTTAAATATACATGCACCTTCTACAGAGGTCCATACAAATTTGTAACATTTATCTCAAAATCACATTGTCACACATAAGGATCTACAAAACCCCATGCAGTACCTTATCTTTCAACTTTAAATTGGAGAAAGACAAATGATTAACCAAACTGATTAAACAGAACACCCATGACTTAAAAAAGTAAAAATCAACTCCGAATACTATCTCAAGACTCCCACTTAAATCCTTCTACGGGAATTTCTTCCCAGCTATTCCCAGCGAGGATATATATGACCGCTACAGAGCCTACAAAGACAGTTACAAATTGTTGGCTTTAACCAGCCAAAAAGATAAACAGATTTGGTCAGTATCATAACAGTGCTTTCATAGGCTAGAGACAAAACTACAACTAACAAACAGCAAGGCATTAAAAAGAACACCATGTATTTAGAATGCCCTTCTTAGCTATTGCTAGCCACAATATATGCAACTTCGGTGTCTACTCAATACTCAGAAGTGTACTTAAATAAATGTGTGATTAATAGTGGAGAGTTCTGACAATCCTTTGAAAAACAGGTGGGAAATTCGTTTGGATTCCTAAAACAATGCAAGCATCCATTGGGCGCAGAGGATTTTTAGCCTCGCAGTATCACAGCCGCCAGCTCTCGGGCTCACGGCTCGCTCAGTCTGGTACTGGCTGTACCAAGGATGTTCCCTCGCTTTTTCCTCTGACTGCTGTTCCTTTGAAGCTTCTGTTTGCATGACCCTGGTTTTCCCATTTACCATAACTCTCGCAATTTCATCTGACTGTAACATCTTCTCCCTTTTCCCTGCCAGTAACTCTCAGAACCTCTTTACCCTCCCTTATTCTCTGTGAGATCCCACCTAATCCACCAGTTCAATTATCAACCGCTGTGAGCATTCCCTAAACCTCTTTGTACCCCAGCCTCCATTCAGTTATCCAACCTCATTCTCACGATATTGTGTAATCAAATCAAACTGATCCCTGCGCATTCCATGTTCAGTTTTTCCTCAGCTCCCCTTGAAAGTCTGCCATCAAACTTAACACCCAAATTTACTACTATAGTTTGGCTTTAATTCATTGTGCTCCATCTCTTGCTTCTGGCAAAACACAAACTTACTGTCCCTGAGCAGCTCCACACGAATCGTTCTGTGGGCTCCCTCCCCTACAACATCCCTAATGATGGAGCTGATGAAGGGACCTGCCACACAGGAGGCCGAGCACACCAGGACCATTCGGCCAGCAGAACAGGAGGCCGGGGGGAGATCTTCCCAATGCGTATGAACAGGGCACCCACTGGATGAGGCCACCTCCAGAGCTCCTTTCCCACATCAACCGTCCCGAGATTCTGTAATCTCTTCCCACACTTCACTGATTTTGAACCTGGTTTATACTTTATACTAGCAGAGAATACCCTATCCCCTACACTGCGAATCCTCATCCTTATTGAAAGGCTGCAGCAGAAGCAGAGAATCCACCGCTGTAAGGGTGCCTCAGTACCACCTCTCTGGGAGGACACAAAAACTGATCATGGCTATGGGCAGCTACTTCAAACATCACTGTACTGGGTTTGCATGGCAAGGGTTTGGTAGTGGGGGCTGCAGGGGTGGCCTCTGTGAGAAGAATCCAGAAGCTGCCCCATGGTAGATAAGAGCCAGTTTCAGCTGGCTCCAAAGGGACTCACTGCTGCCCAGAGGTGAGCCAATATGGGATGTTGTTTGCACCTCTGTAGAACATATTTAAGAAAGGGAAAAAACCTGCTGCACAACAGCAGCTGGGAGAGAGAGGAGTGAGAAGCAGCCCTGCAGACCCCCAGGTCAGTGCAGCAGGAGGGCAGGAGGTGCTCCAGGCACGCAGCAGCAGTTCCCCTGCGGCCTGTGGAGAGGCCCCTGGTGGAGCAGGCTGTCCCCCTGCAGCCCATGGGTCCCACACGGAGCAGATCTCCACGCTGCAGCCCCCCCGTGGAGGAGCCCCCGGTGGAGCAGGTGGATGTGGCCTGGAGGAGGCTGCGGCCCATGGAGAGCCCCCGCAGGAGCAGGCCCCGGGCCGGAGCTGCAGCCCGTGGAGAGGAGCCCAGGCTCAGGAGGAAGACGTACGTACAAGAGGGTGGGTGGGGGAAAGGCAGTTTTAGTTTGTTTTGTTTCTCACTGCTCTAGCTTGCTAGTAACAGGTAATACATTTTATTAATCTCCCTATGCTGAGTCTGTTTTGCCCATCTCAGTAATTGCTGAGTGATCTCCCTTGTTCTTATCTCATCCCCTGAGCCCCTTACATCATATTTTCTCCCCCTTTCCTTTGAGGAGTGGCAGTGAGAGAGGGGCGGTGGTGGAGCTCAGCTGCCCAGCTGGGTAAAACCACCACAGTTAGACAAAATCAACATTCATGAGCCAATTCTGCATTTTAAGGAAAATACTTTCTCCCCCGTTTCAGTAGCACACCTGCTCACTGCTCACACCACCAGCACAAGCACTGGTCTTGCAACTGAGCGCTAAGGGCACGACTACAGGACATTCGATGATGTCCCTGTGAATTTCAATGTAAGCGTGCATTAGTAAGAGCACATCAGTAAGTGATTAGCATTCTGCTTTAGTTGCACTGGTAGTACTACTTGCAGAAAGCTATTGTTTCCTTACATAGCATATACAGCTCCCAAAAACAGGTTTCAAAGGGTCCTAGCTAACCGGGGAAAAAAAAAAATCTATTGAAAGTCAACAGGATCTTTTTTCCACACTGCAAGCCTACTTTTGAAAATCCCATCCCATGTCACTATGGCAACGCTGACAGTGTTATTTGAAATCAAGAAGTAAAACTACCAACACAAATTAAATGAATTTGCTAAGTTCACCAAACTCTTGAACAATTGCATTTGTAACAACTGGAAGAGAAAAAAAAATCCCATGAAAATGCCAAGGAGAGAAAATCCTAATAGTAATACATCCTTTTCATTACTCGGCCCTTAAGCTAACCATTTAGTTAGCTTGATTAGAAAAAAAAAAATAAAAAATTCTTGATGTTTTTCTCATTCCACACCTCATACAAGAAAAATTTACCCAACATACTGTAGACTCCTACCCATTTACAACAGACAATAAAAAATGATGAAAAGAGCTACATTTTGGTAAACACCAAGAATTGCTACCAGCCTCTCCACAAGCACATCCTTCTAACAAGTTTTAACAAAATCCTTGCCATCACTAGCAGAATTCTATACACAGATGACAAACAAATTTGTTACCTTTTTTTTTTTTAAAAAAAAAAAGGTTTACCAAAGAGCTGTCGATAATGATTGCCAAGTTTTGATACAGCTGATCAATATAATACCACAGAGCCAAGGTCACACCTATCGTACATGGCTCTCGCTGCATTCAAGTCTCTCTGATCAGCAATCACAGTCAGAAGGGCTGCATCCTCCCAACACCTTGAAAACTGCAAGTAAAGCAGAAATCACATCACTACCACCTCAATATCCCCCCAGGGACGGTGGTGTAACACCACACTAACGTGATGCCGGATGGCAGCACTTTTGTGAATACCACAGGACAAACATGCAATTTAAACACCACACACACAGGTATGCGGTCTGCGAAACAGCAATCAAGTTCACAACCAAGCCACATTCACTCACTACCTATTAGGATTCAATTCTGCTCTCACTTTGCTATGTACACCCAGGATCTACTTCACCACGGAACTGCAGGTTTAAATCTTTTTGACTGATGCTCATTTTCCATGACAATTTGTGTTCTCCTAACCTCGGGACACCACCAGAAAAGGTGCACAATCAAACCAAGTCCTTCAACGCCCAAAAGCAGCTACTCGTTCAGTCTTTTTCTAAAACAGGGCAGGCTGAGCAACACGAGACCTTGACACAGATTATCATTTCAAAGTGTGTTAATAAACATAAGCCTACCCCATGACATTCTCCTAACATTCTCCTAATGTTTTCTACAGCACAAATGGTAGAAAAAAAACGTCGCTTTTCTTGCTAACTGCCCTTTATCTTTTTACATGCAAGTTAAATTTTGTCCTCCATGGTATTTGTTAACATATAGTGGCCCAAATTAATGACTGATGTATGGTATGGGTATAAACTGAATTATACCAGGACGGCGTGACAATACAACTTGACACAGTGAGCATGAACTGGAGGATGAGAGCTACACAGCCTGGACCAGCGGTATCCTGAGCAGGGTGTGCACACGATGGTCTGCTGGGGTACCTAAAGAAAATATTAGAACTCCAATAGTACCTGTATCAAATTTATAAATAAACATGCATCTATTAGGGGCTCAAAGATGTTTTACTGATGAGGCGTGTGATCAAAAGCGTGTGGAGACCACCGGCGCAGGCTCTTCAAGATGGACTCGCTCCTGGATTTGGGTCAGCGGCCCACAGGGCTCCCACAACAGCCCCTGCCAGAGATAGCTGGGGCAAGACAGCCACCGGGGCACGCACACCGTCCTGCAGCCAGCTCTTACACTGTGTCCTAACAGGTACCTAATTATCATCAGCGCAGTTCAACAGTATCTTTTTTTTAATTTAAATACAAAGTTCACTTCATCATAACTAGGGCGAACTCAGCCCTGCTGCTGCATCTAACTAATATACCGAGGGCAATCCTTGCTAATTAGCAGTCACAACCCAACACAGATATCTCCTGTAACTTGTTATTCACCAGGCCTCTGCTATTTCATTTCATGCCCCTGGTACCGCACTGGAGGAAAGAGAACAGAGCATATACTTCCACTTGGGTCACTGGCATTGGGGGGAAACATGCTGCCTGCTTGTAACAACGTCCCGACTGATTTCTAGGAAATAACCAAGCTGTTCCTTATCGCACGCTCCTGAACAGATCATAAAATAAGCAAAAGCAATAAAGCTGACAATGAACTACCAGCTACGCAGGCCAGTCCTCCAAGGGGCTGCCTCTACATGGCCTGAAAGCCTCCCCCTTCCTTCCAGCTCTCTAACCTAAAACGCAGCAGACCAAGAAGCAGCCCCGCACCACTCCTGTCCACTTTCCCCAAGTCAGCTCCAGGCATCCAAAAGTCACCAGGAACAGAAAATTGGTCTGACAAAGTACATTGATCCCTTTCAGCTTGGATTAGCTTCCCGATTCGGTTCTGGCTTGTCACAGGGCTACCAGAGCACTTGTGAGGTCCCACCTGAAATACTGCGTCCAGTTTTGACCCCCAACTTTCAGGTAAATACAAACCCAAGAGTCCAGCCAAGCACCAATACAATACAAGGGACCTGGAGCACAACACCAGGGAAGTACTCGCGAGGGAAGGGGATTTCCTCAGTCTGGCCAGCCGGAGGCTGCAGGAGGCGCTGCGTGCGGCCTGCCACTGGCTGAGGGGCGCTAAGAGCAGCCGAGGCAGCCTCTTCTCCCCAGGGCGCTGCAGCACAACCTGTGGGACTCCCAACTGCATGTAAGGAAAAAAGAAATTCACAAACGAGAAGGCTGAAGCACCACAGCTGTGGAACCACGGTCCTTGTTTTTTTCCAAAACTCACGTGGACATGACCAACCTGGCCTAGCCTCGAAGCGAGCACTGCTTACAGCAGGGGACAGGGCCGGATAACCTGCCGGAGGTCCTTACCAGCTCCAATTCTTCATCAGCGTGCTACACAACCCGAAGTACCCTGTAACATACGTCTTTTATAGCCTGCACGGTCATTACAACTGGTTTGTCCAGAAACAGCCAATCTAAACTATCCATACATATTTCATACACTGTACACTATTCTTAACACAGAAACAATGGCAGAAGTGTTTGGGGGAGGCAGAACAATGAAAAATTTGAATCCCAAGAAAGTTTAAACACCTAATTGTTCACAAGGCCCATCATCTTTAGTTGGTCATGAGACACAGATAAGCATTCCTACTGTCCCTACATTTCTCAACCTTCTACGGCCCTACAGAGTGCAGAGAAACACCAGGTATGATCCTGGGCAGCTACCCAAAAGAACCCCTTCCCCAAAAACTGATGCCAGTTGTTGACATTTCAATACATTTCACTATTATACTAGCCATTAAGACAAAACCACTGTAACTACTTGGCTTTAAATTCACTCCAATTATCTTAACGCTTGTCACAAAGACTTTCCTTTCTCGAAGTCATTTGTAACTTCATTACCAACTTCATGCATAATTTCACACACGAAGCAGTAAAATATCATCTTCACGGTTTGTACAAATCCTAGAAGAGTGGCTACTACAGAAAGGCATCGTTCAGAGCAGTAATTCTCTGAAGTGTGATATGATCAACATCAAAACTTGGTAAGCCACAAGTAAATAAATTTATCTGTAAAACCACCGTAAAAAAAATAACAAACTCACAACTTGCTTGCAACTCCATGGTATTGGTTCCTGACTGGCAGCACACTGGCCCATGAATCTGAGAGTCAACGCTGGCATTTGAAAATCAGTGTTTTAAAACAAGGCAATGACTGCTGTAACTACAGCTTTAGAGTGAGAGAATTCAGACAGCGTAAAGTAACATACTTGGTACCTACAGCAACCGTGGTCCAAGTTAGGAGATGGCCTAACCCTCACAGGTTCCCTAAGACTTTGTACACCACCAGTCAGAGAAACTCTAAAGCAATCTCCAGTATTATTTATAATAATTATAATATAACTGAGCCATGAAGTTGTCTGTACTGTTGTGTTGTTCTACACCGCTTCCCAGAATTACAATCTACAGCCCCAACATGAATAATTTCACTATAAATAGCTAGAGAAATAAATTGTCACCGTAACAGTAATCATCAGAATAACAAACAAACAAAAAAAAAAAGAAATCAAACTTATTGTAATATCCACTGTAGAGAATGGCACTGCAGTGAACTAAATTTCAACATCAAATTTATGACACTTGTATCCCTTATCTTCTTTTTGAATACAGATACAAGGTAACTCTACTAAACACAAGCATCCTCCCCTTGTTAATTACAGGAAAGACATCATGGCCGTGTTAAGACTGATGCTGCATCAACTGCAGAGGCAAAATGCCCAGGTTTGAAGTCCTTCCCTCACACAGATTTCCATCACACCTCCCACTAGCAGTGCCAATATTTTGAGGGTATAAAATCAAACCCTTATTAACATGTATTTTGTTCTTAAATCTCAAGTCCACGCTATTTTGAACAATCTAGTACCTTGCAAACTGGGCGATTTCAGTCTCTTAACTAACCAAGCACGTTTGAAGATCAGCTTAAGGGCTGCTCGCCACATCCGGCCCTTTCAAGAAGCTGATTTTTACCCAGACAGAACACAAAAAAACAATTACGAAGAGCTATTTTCACTTCCCCTCTCTCAGTGTAAAAAGTTAGTGCACCAGAATGACGCATTACTCAATGAAAAACAGGCACCTGTTGAAAATCTTGATTGCAAATAAAAATCTCTCAAATTTTACTCACGCAAAAATACAGAAGACAACTATCAGAAAGTTGTCATTTCAGGGCAACAGAAGAAAGCGAAATGAATTTCTAAAATGTATTTAACAAAGCAAAAGGGCTCAGCAACTTTCTTATAAACCACGCAGTGCTTATATTCTGTAACATGTATTTCTTATAAATACTCTCCTTTTCAAAGTAATCAACAAAAAGCAACTATTATGTATTTGCAAAAACTACCAGGAACTGTACTCTAAAGAAGAGCCAACAAAGGAAGAAATTTGGGATCCTAAACTAGTACCAGAATGCAATTTGCAAGTGTGAACTTTCTCAAGATATGAAAACGTGGTTTCATTCCGACATTCTGAATTTGGGTAGTACTTTCCAGATGAAGACACAATGCTTGAAATTAGCTGTGGAATTTAAAGCACTGCTATTCTCAACAGCTTTCTGTATGTGACAGTATGGGAGGAAATTTGTAGTTTTAAATATTCAGAAGAACAATGTACTACCTCCGTGTGATGAACTATTCCAAAATAGTTTTTTTTTTTTTAAAAAAAAAAAAAAAAAAAAAAGCACTCAGGACTTGGATAAATAGCAGCAAACACTTAGGAAACACGTAAGTGCTACCACCTCTTGTGAACTCAGTGACCTACACAACAGTACACATCCCCATGGTTTCTGGGACCTGGCAGGAGATGAGCAGCTGAAAGGACGGGCAGGTTTTATACAAGTGTTAAACGGCAGCTCTGCATACAGAAGGGCAAACAAAAAACACACACTAAAGCACAGCAGTGTGCACAATAGGCTGTTCATTCATCCCGTAAATTTGATTTCCCATTATCGTACCACAAAAAATTATTCTTGATTTGAGTTTGGCAAACACCTTAAGGTATTCAAGCTTCCAAGAACAACAGTGTTATTTTAATATATGAAGGAAAAATGGGAACGTTCGTTTCAGTTGCTAGCAGTATGCATGATAGGGAAAATTAATCCAGCCACAGTCAAGCACAGACTGTATCCGTGAACCCCCAGTGCAGCTGGCCAAAACCTGGTTTCCCTCAGACAAACATTACATGTTCAGAACTGAATTTCTTATTTATTGGATCCAATTTTTTCCTAGTGCACCCTCTTCCTGGCAACACCACACTCTTGACAAGGCTTTCACCTGAAACCAGACTCCGAAAACAACACAGAGAAAATCCAGAGTAACTCATAGTATGGAGGTCAGGATGCTTGCCGACCCCACGGGACTCACAAGGTTGCGCACTCCGCTCAGCCCAGCGGGGACTATCCTCATCGCTGTGCTGTTCCCTACTTGGGGCTCCATCTTCTGAGCTGCTCCACCACCCACAGTTCTTCAGGAACCTGATTATTTGTAAAAAGGAATTTTACAATTTCCACAAAAGGAAGAGGAGGAGGCATACTACTGCCCCTAATTAAAGTTGAACGGAGATTGCTATGCCTCTCAGTTATTACGTTTGGGAAATCAACTGAAACTCAAATACGATAAACTGACAGATGTGCAACAAATTCAGCAGCACAGTCCATGACACTGCCCCCAAATCACACTGGCCACACTGCCAATCTTGGCCTCGTTGAAGCCAGTGGAGATTTTGCAGCCCATGTCAGTGGGCCGAAGATTTTATTCTGTAGTCAGCATCTCTATAAATTCAAGCTTCAATACCAGATCTTGAAAATCCCCACCCAGAACAAACTCACAGCAAAATTACCGAGAGTTCCACCAGAGCCAAGGCACACCATCAGCCCTCACAAAAGGATCTGTCTCCTGCAATGAAGTTAACTTCACTGGGAGTTCATTCATGAACTCCTGCCTCCACCCCTCCTTAATACCTCCAATAAAAGAAATGCAGTTGTATTAAGTTTTGACAGATTTGCCCATTCCTTCTTTCCCTTTTGGTAAACACTTCGTTACTCAAAGTAACATCAGAAATGGCTGGAACATTTTAAAACTACTGCAAGTAAAGGAGTTAAAGGAATAAAACTGACAGTCCATTTGTGCTAGTTGATACTTTTTATTTTGTCCAAAAGTTCAACGACTCTCCAATAAAACGAACAAATTACAGACACAGCAGATGGCTTTTCCACCATGAAAAGAGGGGTAAATGAACGTTAGAAAATAGAGATCGGTACGTTCATTTAATTACGTGATCTTCTTGAAGAAAATATCAGCTATGGTCCCAGTGTTCAGGCATTTACATTGATATGAGGGCTCTACCAATACTGTTGATCCCAGCTTTATAGCTCAAACAGTTGCGGGTCACAATCAATGTTAGCAGTTTATGAATTTTGCTGTTTTTCCTCTACTGTAAGAGAACAAAACGTTTGTTTTTTGCAGACAATTCCCATGCCTGTGCTGGACAGATTATGTCACCATATAAAAACCTTCCAACCACGGATGCAGCTTATTGCAGCAGAACAACTAGAATAAATTATCCCAAGTCTCTGAACAGAATGAACTGCATCATCAGAAAGGCTATTATACCCGGACCAGATGGATGTGTTACTTAGACAGGGATGCCACTCTTTCGCACTCCCACTGCTACATCTACATTAAAAAGCACCAACCATTAGACTTATCATAAGCGTAACGCAGCATGAAAGGCACAAATCATTGACCATTACAGCCCCATTATAAAACGTAACTGCAGTTATGCAGACACAACTTTCTTCCTGGAATTGATGTGGAAATATACCAGCAAAACTCTGAAAATACATCTAGGGTGTAACACCCAAGCAGCATACCACCATGGAGATACCTGCCAAGATCTTTAACTCTGTACTTAAGTATGATTCACGGGTACAGAAAGCACCTTTTCAATCACAGAATCATTAGGGTTGGAAAAGCCCTCCAAGATCACCTGGTCCAACCGTCCCCCCACCACCAATGTCACGCACTAAACCATGTCCCTAAGCACCACGTCCAACCTCTCCTTCAACACCCCCAGGAACGGTGACTCCACCACCTCCCTGGACAACCCATCCCAACACCTGACTGCTCTTTCTGAGGAGAAATGTCTCCTCATTTCCAAACTGAATCTCTCTTGCCACAACTTGAGGCCATTCCCTCAAGTCCTATCACTAGTTACCTGGGAGAAGAGGCCGACCCCCAGCTCCCCACAGGTTCCTTTCAGGTAGTTGCAGAGAGCGATGAGGTCTCCCCTGAGCCTCCTCTTCTCCAGACCAAACAACCCCAGCTCCCTCAGCCGCTCCTCACAGGACTTGTGCTCCAGACCCCTCACCAGCTTCGTAGCCCTTCTCTGGACACGCTCCAGGGCCTCGATGTCCTTCTTGTAGTGAGGGGCCCAAAGCTGAACGCAGCACTCGAGGTGCGGCCTCACCAGAGCAGAGTACAGGGGGACGATCACCTTCCTGCTCCTGCTGGCTGCACCATTCCTGACACAAGCCAAGATGCCGTTGGCCTTCTGGGCCACCTGGGCACACTGCCGGCTCACGTTCAGGCGAGCGTCAACCAGCACCCCCAGATCCTTTTCCTCTGCACAGCTTTCCAGCCACTCTGCCCAAAGCCTGCAGCGGTGCATGGGGTTGGTGTGGCCAAAGTGCAGGACCCGGCACTTGGCCACGTTGAACCTCATCCCATTGGCCTCTGCCCATCGACCCATCCTGTCCAGGTCCCTCTGCAGGGCCTTCCTACCCTCCGGCAGATCAACACTTCCCTCCAGCTTGGTGTCATCTGCAAACTTACTGAGGGTGCACTCAATTCCCTCACCCAAATCATCAATATTTCATATTAAAGAGGATGGGCCCCAACACCGACCCCTGGGGAACACCCACTGGTGACTGGTCACCAGCTGGCTTTCACTCCACTCTCACCACCACTCTCTGGGCCCGGCTATCCAGCCAGTTTTTAACCCAGCACAGCGTGTACCTGTCCAAGCCATGGGCTGCCAGCTTCTCCAGGAGAATACTGTGGGAGACCGTGTCAAAGGCCTTGCTGAAGTCTGGGTAGACTACATCAACGGGCTTTCCCTCATCCACCAGGCAGGTCACCCAGTCATAGAAGGAGATGAGGAGGTCAGGCAGGACTTGCCTTTCATGAAGCCATGCTGGCTGGGCCTGATCCCCTGGTTGTCCCACATATGTTGCATGATTGCACTCAAGATGAGCTGTTCCATCACCTTTCCTGACACCGAGGTCAGGCTGACAGCCCTGTAGTTCCCCAGGTCCTCTTTACAACCCTTCTTATAGATGGGTGTCATATTAGGAAGTCTCCAGTCATGCGAGACCTCTCCAGATGACCGTGACCGCTGACAGATGATGCAAAGCGGCCCATCAATCACATCCACCAGCTCCCTCAACACCCTTGGGTGCACCCCATCTGGCCCCAAGGACTTGTGACAGTCCAGGTGGAGCAGCAGGTCTCTAACTGTTTCCACCTGAACTGCAGGGGGGGGGGGGGGCTCTTCTGCTCCCCATCCCAGACTTGCAGGTTGGGAGGCTGAGTACCCCGAGGATAAGTGGTCTGGCTAGCAAAGACAGATGCAAAGAAGGCATTAAGAACCTCAGCCTTTTCCTTATCCTCAGTAGTCATGTTCCCCCCACATCCAGTAAAGGATGGAGTTTCTCCTTGGCCCTCCTCTTACCATTGATATATTTGTAAAAACATTTTTTGTTATCCTTAACCACAGTGGCCAGGTTGAGCTCGTGCTGGGTTTTGGCCTTCCTGATTTTTTCTCTGCATATGCTGGCAACTTTCTTGCACTCTCCTTTTTGAGGAAATACATCTTATACTAGTATAAGTGTTTTAGCTTTTGTGTTTATTTTTTTCTGAGTACAATTAAACTAAATAAACTCTACTGAAAAAGGACACTGGCAGGGGAGGCAGGAAAACTGCACTTCTGTAAAGGTGACAAAACTATTAAGATACTGCAGAACCATCTCAGTCAAGTGCACTACTACATAGCCCTGACCTCACCTAAGGCCACAGACATGCTGAGTATTTTTAACTCAAGAATACAGGAATAACATACTACACAAGCCCTCACAGTACGGACACAGTCAGAATACGTTTAATACGTAACAGTGTAATACTAGTGAAGCCAAAGTGCATCAAAAAAGCACAACTGGGCCAGGGTATCAACATGGTGAGGTTCTGCATTCCTCAATCAACACAAGCAAGCTAAGAGAAACGTGAAGTGCTATTTGAAACAACACAAAATAAAGACAAGCCAACAACACAAAAAAGATGTTAAGGTTAGACTCGACCAAAGAAATATATGAGGTCTACTCTTTTTGTATGTATCTAAATTCTACCTTCCAAAGATCACAACTTAAGATGAAGATTACTTTTCACTTCAATGGAAGCATGCCAGAACAGAGCGTATACCTGGTCATTTGGCAAGTATTACATACTGGGAGAATACACACTAGTCATTTTTAATCATATTTTTGTCATTTCCTCGTTATTGTCACACATTAACGAAAATTCCACACAATCAGCAAGTCATTAGTGCATATTACAGGAATTTTATTGTATAAAAATATACCACCATTAAAAAAATTACTCCTATCTTACTGCCAAGACTACTGTTCGCAAAACTGCAAAATAATTGCTTCAAGGTAAACGTCATGTATTAAATATTTCTGAAATATGTAAGCAAATACTACACTCCACACGAAGACTTTTAACCAAATTACAGGTTAAGAGTTTTTGGCAGGTGTGTCATGAAGAGGAAAAAAAAAAAACCTAAGACACTAACAAGGTTGTTCCCATGACTTTAGAAAAGAGTTTGTCTGTAGGCAACTTTTTCAGAGTATTTCAAGCAATAAAACGTGTATTTCACTAGAAACGCAAATGAAAACCCTTCAACACCAACAGGTGGAGGATTTAATCCCAAAGGAAAAAAAAATAAACAAAAAAACCCACACTTCAGAAATGAGCAAGAGGCATGGGGAAGCCCTTCTATATATAACGTGTCAAAAAGCATAAGAATTAAACAAGCATTCCACACTCCTTAGTGGGCTCAGCATGAGCTGGTCTAGTAGCATCCTTGCTGTTCCTGAACACTGATGTCGTTGCTGTTAAGCACCACAACCATCGATCAGATTGTACAGAAACATGTTTAAAAAAAAAAATTTTGATCAAAAAATAGGAGACTATTTGCAACAGTCTCCCTGAGAAGCCTATTAAAATGGTGCTGCCATGTTCAAATTGTTTGGAAAAAAATGTAATTTCTGGGGGACAAAAAATGAGCAATAAAAATTTTGGATGGCAAGTTATCAGCCCTACCCAAAAATAAACAAATTAAAAAAAAATAAGAGTTGTTTAACCACTAAAGTTATTTGCCCTCGATTTTTGCAGGCATTTTTAAAGGTGTTACAAGCTCTTTTACGATGATTACTTTGCTGTACGTGCTACGTTAGACAATTTTATAGAGGTGGGTTTCTTTAACAGTATCGCACAATGCTGGTCATCAGATCAAAAGAAGGGCTGCACTTTGAAAAGGTTTGACCTTTTTTTCCTTTTATAAACCCTGAACGCACCTCAAGAAACGTGGATTTTACACTATCAAAACAAACTAGAGTGCTGTTTGCAGCAGAGGCCCCTGAAAGGCGAGGCAGGACGACTGGAGGAGGGAAGGCCGAGAGAGCAGAGCTGAGACGAAGAGGTTTGCAGGGCCTGTCCCCAGCAGACCTCTGCCCACAGGAATCCTCCTTTGTGCCCGCCTTGACACACACAACCTAGAATCCCTCACCTCTCTCACCAAACCCCGTGCATCAATATCGTAAGGAGGAGGGGAAAAAAAGAAAAAAAAAAAAAAACAGTTCTGGGATTTGGGGGAGAGGCTTTCCCTGCCAGAGACAGAGAGAAACGACCCGGCAGAGGCGCGCCGGCAACGCCCCACACGGCGCAGCGACCAGCGGCGAGGACCTTAAAATGGCGCCCGTGGGGGAGGAGAGTCACGGCGAAACTGCGCAACAAACGCTGGCAGGAAGCCAGACAGCGCCATCTTCCCGGCTCGCTCCCACTCCCACACGCACCGGGAGCCGCTCGGCACAGGCTGCCAGCCGAGCCCGGGCACGGTCGGAGCGGCTGCCGGCCGCCCTCTGCCCTGAGCCGCCCTCCCTTCAGCCTCACTGAGCCCCGAGGAGACGAGGAGCAAGCGGCTGGCGGCAGAGAAGCAGGGAAAAAAGGAAAGGCCTCAGCGTCTCTTTCCTTCCCCCACTGGTTATTTAATAACAGCTCCAAGTAAATTTTAACGTGTCTTCTGCGCGTCGTACTCTTTTTGCCCGGTTTTTAATGTTAGCAGATCGCCATGATCCGTAAGTGAATTTTACAATGGGTAGGAAAAGCAAATTAAAACCGGGTACTAAAGCTTCCCATAACGCAGCAAAAGGGAGCTCCGAGGACTGCAGAAAATCCCCTCCGCAACCCACCAACCATTGGTTTTATCCACAAGTAAAAAACTATTTATAAAACGCTTTTTCTCCTGCGGAAGACAAACCCAGCCAGCACAAATAAACAGATTCGCATCTACCCAAAAGGAAAACCAAACGGGTTACTCCAGAAAGAGGCGGTTTATTGTTATGTTTAAATAGCCACATTGCAGTTAAATACTCTCTCTCTGGAAAAAATAAAAAAAATAGTACTAATAAAGACACCGCGGCAGACTCGATCCCGAAGCGGAGGAAAAAGCGCCTTAGCCCAGACCTACCGCCCAAGACTTTCGCGCACACACAAAAAGGAGCGCCGTCTCCATTCCGGGTTTAAAAGCGGGAGGCACAGAGCAATTCAGAGGAAATTGCAAATAAAGAACCAAACAAATCAAATCAAATCTAGTGGCGGCACCGAAAACGAGGAAACGAGTGAAAAATAAATCCCCAGAAGGCACAAATCTGAGACACAAGCTCAAAGAAATGACAGGATTAGGGTGGTGGCGAGTGGATGGGGGAAAGGAAAAAATCGAGCCAGGACTGAAAAAGAAAAAAAGAAAAGAAAAATCCTTCCCAGCTCCACAGCCAGGAGAGAGACGAAGTGTCTCCATTTTCCCGAGGAGGAGGAAGAAAGAGTGTTTCACAGACCACAGAGCTTTAGAGAAAAGCAAAGAAACGAGGGGGAAAAAAAAAAGAGGGAGGAGATTTGAAAAGATTATTTTTCTTTCTCCCTCACACACTCTCTCTATCCCCCTCTCTCCCGCTCACTCTCTCTCTCACACTCACACATACACACACACACACACACTCTCTCCCTCCTCTCCTCTTTCCATCCCTCTCTTGATGGCCATCAAGGGGGCGGAAAATAAAAAAAAAAAAAAAAAGACAACAACAACAACTAATTTTAAACCGGCTCAATCAATGAGTCATTAAAAGAGATTTTTCTTCCCTCCTCTCCTGAATTTGCATGGCATCAGCAAGAAAAAAAAACCCACCCCAAACCTCTCCCCTCTCTGCAGCTATCAGCCTGGACCTGAAACCTTATCTCTCCCTTCAACCTCCCCCCCCCGCCTTTATTTTAAGAAACAACTTTTTTTTTTTTTTTTAAGTGCCCTCAGCAGCCACCACCGCCAGCCTCGCTGCAAAAAAAGAAATATATAGTTCATTTCCATGTGAATCCACATCTGCCCAAACAACAGCCACCCACAAAATATCCCTCTTCTTCCTCCTCGTCTCCCCTCTCGCTCGCTCTCTCTCTAGATATATATTTATATACATAGCCCCAGAGCCAATAGCTCTCTGGGCTGAAACCTAATATCCTGGTTTTGGCAACTCCTGGCTGTTAATTTGCTCCTCTTTCTTTTCTGTCTGTCTGGAGATAGATTTCCCCCCTCTCTTTTCCCTCCCCGAAGGAAGGGAGGAAGGAGGTTGTGTGTTTTTTTTTTCCTTGAAATTTTTATCACAAAATTATAATACACTCAAAGGGAAACTCACCGTCATGAAAAAGCAGTGCCTTGTCAACGGGGTTTCTTCGCCATCACATCAGGGGCTGGCAGTGTAGGAGAGAGAGAGGGAGAGCGAGAGAGCGAGGGAGGGAGGGGGGAGAGCGAGCGAGAGAGCGACAGAGGGGGAAAGAGAAAGAGAGCGGAGCGGCACGGCGCGGCACGGCACGGCGCGGCGCGGTACCGCGCGGCGCGGCGCGGCACGGCACGGCACCCGGCACGGCACCCGGCACGGCTCCGCGCCGCCGGAGCCCCGGCCCGCCGCTCCGCCGCCAGACAATGCCGCAGCGAGCGCGGCGCCACACGCAGCCGCCGGGCTGGCATGGTGACTGCCCGCTGCCGCGCCGCTCGGCCTGCCCTAGCGCAGGCCCTGGGACAGCTGCGGGGTCGGGGTGGTTGTCAGCAGCCCCCCCCCCCGCCTCCAGAAATCCGTACGGCAGACCTCAGGTGCTGGCGGTCAGGGAGAAGCTGGGGGGCTTTGGGGTTACGGAGAGCTGACGAACTGAAAAGTTTGTTTCGCCCGCTTGCCGCCACGTCGAGGTTGTAAACCACTGCGAGACCCCCCGAGATAAAGCGCAAGGTCACCTTGAAAGAGCTAAGATGGGACCCTCTTGCAAGTGGCAATACTTTAAATGTCTTGCCTGTTTTCTTCCTCTCATCTCCCGTGGTTGAAACAAAGGGCACGAACTCTAAACGCTATAAAAAGTTTCAGGTAACTTAAATGCTTTAAAAAGTTTCAGGTAACTTAAAAATGCCACTGTGAGTCAAAGCTTACAGCACCAACCCTTCATTGCTACACTTACACAGTTTCTCTCACTTAAAAGCATTAGTAGAATAATTTTGTTCAAAGTTTTTTGATGATACAAGGCTAATTGAACAAGATATTCACAGGATTCATTAAAAATACAATTACACATTCTTTACTCAGATGACTGTACAAGCCTTTACATATTTATTGACCTTTACATATTAAAAGAAAAAAAAAGGATTGAAAACATATTCTTAACATGAAGAGATAATGTAAGCTAATGGCTTTAAAACAAGAATCTTTTCCAAGACCATTTTCCTGCCGGTACTTGTAATTCCCAAGGTCTTACAGAGAGCGGCCTTTTCTCTTTTTTTTCCAAAAAAAAAGTAACTCTTAAAACTCCTTTGAGAAAAAGGTTTAAAGTAGCATTCTTCTTTATTAGCTTTACAGCTCAAAAAATACCCTTTTGGTTTTTAAACACAATGACATGAAAACACGGATGGGCACTGTACTAGGTGGAACTTCAAGTTAACTGTTTATGTTAACAAAAAAGCACCTACTTTTTTTTTGTTTTTTTATTAAAATCTGGTTATATTCAGCCAATTCATATTATAATATGGGAAGCAAAGGCCAAGTCTGGTCCCAAACAGGCTAAATCCAAGACACACCTGCACTTACTTGCATGCCCACCGCAGAAAATGTAGGTGCAGTTTCCACTCACTCTGTAAGCGGAAAGGCCAGGCCGTAGTGTGAGCCCGGCAGAGCCATCGCGCAGGCTGGACAGACTGCGCACACGCACGGCACTGCGGAGTGGAGCGGCCAGTTACGAACTTCACTTTTGATAAAGACAGCGCGGGTGTGAGTGGTCAACAATATGGATGTGGACACCGCATGTCAAAGAGCTCGGCAGCCTAATTGCTCTTACTGCTGACACTAGCGTTAGAAAATCGAAAAGGCCACACTTCAGGGACCCGAACTTCAGCACGTTTCCAGGGGTAAAACTCTGCTCTGAATGAAAGCCTGCTCAACCTCACTGACTTCAGAGAATTTTGCGCAAGTAAGAACCTTTGAACTGGGGAGACACCACAGTTGTTCTTCTGATTTGGTTAACAGGAAGGAACTGCTTCAGAGGGACACCACTCCGAGGCAGATAACTGATCGGTATGCTATCAGCCTCCCAGTCCTACAGAAACTACAAACAGGAAACAGGCAATACAAACAAAGAAGAGGAAGGAGGACAATGATTTTGCCTCATCATAAGAAACACAAGGAAGCCTCTGTAAATTGTCAAAGATTATACCATAATTTACACTTATTTTCCCCAAATGATGTTTAAAAGCAGCACTAGCAATAACCTTGCTAGGCAGGGACAGTACAAAAATGGAAGAAATGATGTCTCCACAGTGAGGCACCTGAAGCTGTACCATTTCTCAGGATCTACACAAGTCAGTGAGCTTATGGTTGAAAACCCTTTACATTGCCACTGAGTGGACAAAGTCAAACCAGAACCCACTAAAGCTTTGTGTGTTTTCTGCAGAAGCAAATTTGCGTGTAATTCTATATTTACTGTGTCTGTTCAGAAACAAATTTGACTAGGTAGAAACAGTTACTTTAAAAAAAAAAAGAATCAAGAGTTGGATGTGACTTAGGTCACACTGAAATACACCCTTAAGGCAAAATTAATGTTACCTTCAATACTAAGAAGTTTGAATTTGGTCTTCAGCTGCACTGTACTCACTTGCTGGTGTACAACAGAATTTTCCAAGCCACTTCTGTAAAGTTGTATTTTTGTGATGAGCTACTCATGCTTTTTTTAAGAGGATCACATGATGCATCTGAACTATCGTTGCCCCAGGAGCTCCCCCTCTTCTCACTGCCTTACTGCATTAGCGCTGAAGACCCCAATGCGTCAAAATTCTTATACCCCAAGGTCACCTGTCCAGAGCTGTCCTTTTCAACCAGCCCTATTCTCCGAATTGCATGCAATGCACATTCAGTTGTTGTCTGTCTGTAGCTTCCTCAATCACATTCATTCATTTTCTCATTCATTTTCATGTAGCAGCTTCAGGAGGAGTAGGGGGAAGTACGAAGAAAGACCAGTATCAAAAAGGAATAGGAGAAATCTTCGGAAGACAGACATTGGCGTAGTAATTCTTACGTACAGCCACTGGGAACATAGTGTGCACCCGTCACACAACATAATACTTGGCTATATTTTGACATCCGCTGTCAAACTATGACCATGCAATTTGACAACTACTGCTCTCATAGGTGTGCAAAGACACCAAATCACATTTGGAGTGAGCTGAGATACGTAGCCCTGAAACGATAGAATGTGTAGAAGCGAGAAGTAGGCTCAGCTACTGAGAGGAGGAACATAGGGGGCTACAAAACTCTCCCCATTCATTTTGTCCTCTGGTTTCTCCTAGGTCAAGAGCCCATTTCTCCACCTCTACACGGCAAACATTCTTATTCTTGTGCAAACCTACATTACCACCCCAAAAGCAAATCACGAAGCAGAAGATTCATATGAAAGAATTTAAGGACTAAGCGTTAAATGAATGAATTCCACAGTCATCCTAAGACTCCTGCATGAATAGTTGTTTTGTATCCTCAACCGACTGCACCCTCTCTGAGCTATATCGGATGGAAAAGAATGTCATTTACTCCACTGCAGTCTTGCTTTCCTTGCGCTGAGTGTAGATTGAAGACTACTTCAGCTCTATTTACGGCTTTTCTTCCTCCCATTCTTCTTTATCCCTCCATCCCTTGATATGTTTCTTGTGTGAGCTGATCAGCAGATGCAACACTTCAACTGCATATTGCTTTTAAGAATTACTTATTTAGATGAGCATAAATAACTCTGAGCTTGAAGGCACAGAAACAAATAGGTCATCATTAGAAGCTACAAGCAATACAGAAGTAGAGGTCACAGCACTTGAAAAGTAGGGCACTCATATAGTGCCAGGAAGGAAAACAAGAAATTCAACTTTGAATGTAAATGCAACATGCCATGTGAAAAATTCAGTTCTTTGATATCCATATGAATTGCCAAATTTTGAATAATTATACCACCAATACTTAGAGGACGCACCAGTAAAATTTTCCTAAGCATTACAAATCACTGCACCAAGCCTGTCTGAATTTAAGAAGCAATTGGACTGTGCACTTAGTCACATGGTCTAAAATTTTGGGTAGACCTGTGTGGTGCCAGGAGTTGGACTTGATGATCCTTATTGGTCCCTTCCAACTCGGGATATTCTGTGATTCTATGATTCTAAATGTCAATCAATCATAGAAAGCATCTTTTCAATCACAGAATCATTAAGGTTGGAAAAGCCCTCCAAGATCACCTGGTCCAACCATCCCCCTACCACCAATGTCACCCACTAAACCATGTCCCTAAGCACCACGTCCAATCTTTCCTTCAACACCCCCAGGGACGGTGACTCCACCACCTCCCTGGGCAACCCGTCCCAACACCTGACTGCTCTTTCTGAGGAGAAATGTCTCCTCATTTCCAACCTGAATCTCTCTTGCCACAATTTGAGGCCATTCCCTCAAGTCCTATCACTAGTTATCTGCGAGAAGAGGCCGACCCCCAGCTCCCCACACCTTCCTTTCAGGGAGCTGTAGAGAGCAACAAGGTCTCCCCTGAGCCTCCTCTTCTCCAGACCAAACAACCCCACTTCCCTCAGCCACTCCTCACAGGACTTGTGCTCCAGGCCCCTCACCAGCTTCGTAGCCCTTCTCTGGACACGCTCCAGGGCCTCGATGTCCTTCTTGTAGTGAGGGGCCCAAAGCTGAACACAGTACTCGAGGTGCAGCCTTGCCCAAAACATTACCCATAAAATGAGTGTCATAATTGCGTAACATAACACACAATAGCTGCATGACTCCAGTATCAGTCTCCACGTCAAACACAGGACCACCTAGCCAATACTTGACCAGAAGGGTGATTGGTCAGGGTGTAGGTAGCAAGAGGAGGTAACTAAGAACAAGAGATTTACACCGATACCAGAAGAAAGACAGGTTTATGTGACCGGAGGTTGTGTGAAGGCCAACAGGGCTGTTCCATGGTGAATCATGAACAAATTCTGGAGAGGTAGATCTGAGCTATGAAAGGTGATCAGTAGAAACAAAAATGTAGTGACTGCACCTCTCATTGAAACAAATTACAATGGAAAATTATTAGTGGAACAGATCAAGAATAACTATATCATGCTCCAGGTTATTTAAATGGAGTCTCATTCTTCAGTTTAGAGTACCTTAAAAAGGAGAATTGAATTTGAAAGATTAATAACTCTCACTCCCGAGTTAAAATAATCTTAAGACCTTCAGCCACTAGAGTGTACTGAGAAAAAAACACCTCTGAAGAGATAGAGCTTTACTACAGCATCTGGAGAAATAATCTTCAACAAATAACACTGCCAAAATTTGTAGAAGACATTTAAACTACAAAACAATGGCAGAAAATTGGGAGGAGATTGTATAGTATTAATAGCTAGTTTAGCATAGACAAATGGGAACAAATCAGGTAAATAAGGATACAGAAATACATGAAAACATATTAATGAGCACGCAGACACAAGGCTTAAAAGTAAAATATCAGTAGTAGTTGAAACAGCAGCCAGGCAATGAAGCTAACGAAAGGGCCATTCCTTATACAACTGAGGTGCCATGGATTTAAAAAAATAATAATTTAAAAAAAAAATGTTAATGGAAGGAACCTAAGTACAAAATGCAGATCTAAAGCATGAAACCAGGCATTACAGGGATCACAGAAACACAGTGAAACACTAAGTCACTCCAAAAGTATTCATGTTCAGGAAAGAAATACAAGCTTGATAAACTATCCTTTATAGTTTAGATAAAAAGAAAGTCTTAATTAAAGAAGGGACATTATGAATAAAGCTTCATCTAAGTCACAACTTCTGAGAAAAAAATGGTTTTACTTGTATATTTATGGAGCCCTACTAGAAACCAACAGTATAAGATTTGGATATGAATTACGATTGCTGTATTATAAGCCTCAATATTATCGTTAGAAGGTTCATCAACATGAATGGAATTTATTTTCTCAGACTTTCTTTAGAAATGAAGGTCAAATGCTACTAATATGAGGAAGCAATCCTTCAAAATGATAACTGCCAGATTTTTTCATTGGCTAAGCAAAAGGAAAAAAGGAAAAAAGAAAAAAGTTTAGTTTTGTTAACTAATGAATAAACTATAGGAGAGCTTACAGAGAATCAGTAAACTTGGATAAAACTATTTCAAGTTCATTCCATTGAAGTTACTCAGAAAGAGAAATGGAATAGGTTTGCAACTAAGATTCATAATTCCAAAAAACTGGAAAACTTTGAAGCACTATTGAACCTAAGCAGTCCATTGAACTGGCTAGTCCAGTAACTGAACATACTTTCCTGAACTTTCCTTAAAAAAAAAAAAAAAAAAAAAAAGACATTTAAAGTAAGGCACTGAAAAAAAATCTCCTAGGGAGGAACTTCAGAACTAATAACTACCTCAAAGGATGCATAGAATAAGCAGAGAGTCCATAAGACAGCATCTGTCATTCACATTCTTGGGTCTTTGGAATTTAATTAGGTCAATTAGCAAGTTAGGGTCCTAAGTACCAGTTAGAAGCTAGAGCTGGACCAAACCTAAGATCTCTCCGCTTCTTGAGCTTTTGTGTTGAGTGTATCTGGGCCTCGCTCTATTAATCTGTTAGTGCCTCTTGCCATAAAATGGTACACTTTGAAGTCCGTCTCGGCCTTTGGAGGATAGCTCATTTTCACAGAAATGAATTTGTTTCTCCACCTCTGGCACTGGAACCACCAGGCTCTTGGAAGGGACCAGCTCAGACTTGTTTCAAAACAAGTGCACCTAGACTGGTCGGAATATAATTAGTATCTTAAGCATTCCAAGGATTACATTTCAAAGCTTTTGCATTACTCACTGCAATTAAGATGCACCAACTAAGTTTTACAGTTGTTGTTCCAACTCTCTAATTAGTGATTTAAAAAGTACACATATTTTACATTGTCTTGCCTTTCCATATGGCCAAATATATAAAGAATATCATATTAGTTCAAACAAAAGCTTTAAAAAAAAACGGTATGCCAATCACATTAAAGGAATTTGTTAATGTTTTTTCAAGAGAACACAAAAAAATACAGAGCCTTGACAGTCTCTTTTACTGAAGCCCCAATACACCATGAAAAATGTTGTCAACAGTATCTTCAGTGAATGATAATATAGCTTACATCTAACGTGGCTGATCACAATGCCAGAAAAGTTCAAAGAGACTGTACGAAAACTGGCAGTAGAATACTACTGGAAGTTGTGGAAGTCAGTGAAGTACCTACTTTGTAGCCAGAAGTAATTACATTCATCTGCTAATCTCTTCTGGAGAAGCTCAATCGCACAGGCATTCAGAGATCCCATCTAGCAGATAAGAACTCCATACAAGACACAGGCTGCTGCTTTTCTTGAAAACACAGCTAAAAGATGAAACAGCACTTTTGTGCTTTATAGTGCAACACACATATATTACGTTCTTTGAGATAAAAATGCTGGTGCTGGCGTATGTACCGATGATATGGAATAGCTGTATTTTCTTCCTTCCTCTGTTTGAGAGAACGCAAACCTACATCTCAAGACTATACCACAACTCTAAAGTTCTTAGTTTTCACAAGTTCAGGAACCTCAGGTTCAAGAATCCACTGTGTGGATTCTTAACTGACACCTGGTTGCCTCTATTGATCTTGCATTTATTTCTCTTTCTTATTAAAATAATGATGGAATGAGACAGTATCTTGAACCCTCACTCAAACTATGCAATGCGCCTCACTTCAAGAAGACTTCTAGTTAATGCTGTTGACTTAGTTTAAATCAGTACAATATTTCCAGGTAGACAGCATTTGAGAGTTATATCCATGTGATACAGATTTAAGCCTAGAAGCATGTGTAGCAAAGCTTATTTTTTGGAGTTCCACAGTGCTTTTGCAGTTCCAAGTAAGCATGTGCAACCTGCAACTTCCCATAAGACAAATAACAGTATATAGCCCAAGCAACAGCAAAAGATGTTACTGAGACGAGTATTAACTACTTCCAAAGCAGGGAGGAACTAAAGCATGTCCAGGGGGGAAAATAAATAAATAAATTATAGGCAGAACTATGTACCTGGCTTTTATCCAGTATTCTCAAGCAGCTAGACTGCTTGCAGCAGCTTACCAAAGTGAGTCCAAGCCCAAGCTATAAGGCTGATATTTAGGTGTGGTTACTGCTTGGGAAATTGTAAATCCTCTATTTTCTATGGCTTATATTGGAACATGTTAAACAGCCTTAAAACATAAATGTTGCTGCCAGCAAAGTCAGGAAGAAAATTGTCAGCCTTTGCTTACCACAAAATATATATATATATACACCAATATCAATTATACCAAAACCTCAAATTGTAAGTGTGGAAAGTAATTTTGGAGTATCAAGATGAGATGGTTGGAAGAATTTTATTGCTCCTTTTTGGATTTTTCATTATGGTCATACACTTTACTGTCTTGTATCTGGGGTTATTTTACTTCTAACCCCAAAATAATTTGTGTGCATTAGCAATGTGAAAAGATTCCAGTCTCTCCCAGAAGCTTCTATTCACAAGTGTACTTGGTCCTCACTAACTGAAACCTTCAATCAGCTCTAGAAAAAAAAAATATTAAAAATCTATCTTTCTGAGTGACTGAATGCCATAAAAAATAATCATTATACTGCAGCATAAAATATAGAGTTACGTTTTTTGACGAGTGTACATTAGTGTTTGCTTGTAAATTTTTCATGTATAAATGTATTTTACACGTTGTATTTCATCCACATGGTCACATCTCTTTAAAAATAACAAAGCCATACTCCAATAATATTTACACGCTCTGAAAAAACAGCAGAAGTCTGTTTTTCTATGAATATTCTCATGTATGGGATAAGAACTTGCATCACTGCTACTATCAGTATTATCTACACTGGTGGGAGTAAAAAGGCCTGCTAAGAAACTTACACCCCTTTGCTAGGAAACAAGATAGAAATAAGGATTGTTTTTGTCTTACAGTGAATTATTTGTACATTTACATTACTGCAGGTACTGCAGGAGTGGATTTGACTATTTAATAGCAAAAATGCCAAAGACTTACCAAATGCATCATTTAAATACACTGGTAGAGAAAAACAATCACGTGGAAATGCTTCAAGATTTCTGTCTCTTTTTCATGACCAAGCATTCTCCTTTTCTATGACATAAGAGCTTTTCATTGTTATGACTTAAAGCCTCAAACTTCAGAAGCAAAGCCCTGTACAGGTTAACTTTGCAGCAGTGAGACAGCTCAGTGCCGTAACGCATTGAACACTACATTGCCCACCCTTACTCCATCACCCTTACAGACCATCACCTCCGGCTTGCTGTGGATCAATATCCAAATACTTCGCAATGACCTTGCAGTACTTTGCACGCTCTACCAACCTGCTCTACCAGGCAGCTCCTCGGCATCCCTTAATTTTACATTTTGTGAATGACAAAGAAAGAGTATTCTATATTTTAGTGCAAGCCCCTTGTGCATTGCAAGTATTACAGGCATTTGCCGCCCTTTCTTCTGTCACCCTAACCAGGCTGACATTGCGCGTGCAGGTACTGCTACCCTCTAACAACGTTATACCATGTCTGACACAGAAATTTAGCCGTGTTTCTCAAGAGACAGGCAACGATGGCAAGCTTTTGGTGCTCACTTTATGCGACGGAACAGTCCCAATACTTCCAAGGAAAAAATGATGAGGGAAAAACCCCTCGTGCCATCACTAGAGGACTGCACATTCAGAACACCCTCTGGGTTATCACGGTTTTGTACGAATGGGTAGCTTTAGGTCCTAGTTAACGTACTAAAGGTAACTTCGAAGTGCCAGGAGAAGGGGTACGGTGTTTGTAGGAGCGGGATTTATTTCCACGTTTCTCCGTGCTTTGTGTTGACCCCCTCTGCGAGAAGTTCGCGTGCCACGCACCCGAGGCGCGGCAGTTCTCAAGGAACGCACCAAACGGCGGCCGTGCCCAGCCGCACTTCGTGCACGGAGCCCTCGCGGGGCACCGCTCCCCCCGCGCCCCCCGAGGACCCGCAGCCCCGCGGTGCGAGGGGCAGGGCACGGCAGGGCAGGGCGGCGCAAGGGCCGCCAAGGCCAGCGGCCGCCCCTCCCCAGCCCTCCCCTCAGCGGGGCCGCGCCCACCACAGCGCCCCTCCCCCCCCACCAACGGCCAACGGCCGCTGCGCGCGCGGTCGGAGAGGGAGGGGCGGGGCGGGGAGAAGGGGCACTTCCGCGCGCGCACGGCGCGGAGAGGGGAGGGGAGGGGAGGGGAGGGGGCTTGCAGGCCGGCGGGAGGCCGAAGCCCGCGGGGCGCCCGCCGCCAGGACTCACCCATCCCGCAGCGCGGCGCCGGCCCCTTTAAGAACCGCCCGGGGCTCCTCCCGCCCCTCCCCTCCCCTCCCCGCCCGGCCAATGGGCGGCCGCGACGCCACAGGGGCTGCGGGAGGCCGGCGGGCGGCGCGTTGAGGGGAGGCGAGCGGACAAGATGGCGGCGGCGGCAGGAGGGGCGGCGGCCGCGGCGGCGGAGGAGCCGCAGGCCCCGGGCCCGGCGCTGCCGGAGCGGCTGCAGCGGCGCGAGGCGGAGCGGCAGCAGGGCGTGGAGCGGCAGCGGCAGCAGCGGGAGGCGCGGGCGGTGCAGGAGGAGCGCAGCGAGTTCGTGCTGGCCGCGCTGGGCCGGGAGCGGCAGGCCGTGGAGGAGCTGCTGGCGGCGGGCCCGCCGGACGAGGCGGCGGCGCGGCTGCAGGCGCTGCAGAAGCTGCTGACGGACAGCGTGCGCTGCCTGGCGCCCTACGAGCTGCGCCAGGCGCAGGAGGCCGTGGCGCGGCTGCAGGCGGCGCTGGCGGCGCGGCGGCAGCAGCTGCAGCCCAAGAAGCGCTTCGCCTTCCGCGCCCTGCGGAAAGGAGCGGCCCCCGGCGCGCAGCCCGGCCCCGCCGAGCCCGCGGACGAGCTCCCGGCCCCCTGCCGCGGCGTGGCCGAGGGGGAGCCGGGCGGGCCCCCGCTGTGCGGCTTCAGCGGCGCCGAGGGCCGGGAGCTGGAGCTGGGGCCGGAGGAGCTGCTGCAGCGCGACGTGGTGCTGGCCGAGCTGCGCGGCTGCCGGGTGCGGCTGCGGGGCAACGCCAACACGCTGCGGGTGCGGGACTGCCGCGGCTGCACCGTGCTCTGCGGGCCCGTGTCCACCTCCGTGCTGGTGGACGGCTGCAGCGAGTGCCAGCTGGTGGTGGCCTGCCAGCAGCTCCGCACGCACCGCACCCGCGACAGCCGCTTCTACATACAGGTGACCAGCCGGGCCGTGATCGAGGACTGCACCAAGGTCTCCTTCGCGCCCTACGCCTGGAGCTACCCGGGGATCGAGAGGGATTTCGAGTCGTCCGGGCTGGACAGAAACAGAAACAACTGGAACCTGGTGGATGACTTCGACTGGCTGGCAAGCGACAAGCCTTCGCCCAACTGGTGCCTCATCCCTGAGGAGGAAAGGGTCAGCTGCTGGGACTGACCGCGGGGGCAGCTTGGTACCTACCGATCGAGAAATCCTGATGTAAATGCATTGATTTATAAGCAGGAGGACTTCAGCCCTGATAGGCCATAAAGTGATTGCAGGTGGTATTTAAATTGTGAGTTACAATGTATGACTGGCCTCATTAACCAAAAAGCACTAGTCAGATGTAGTTTACTGTTCTTAAGCAATTTACTGCTATAATCTTTATATTTCACTGTGGAATTAGCCAACTACTGTGGTACCTCATTGCTGAGCTTTTTTAATTAAGGTGGGGCAAGGGGCACCAGTACACAAATAACAGCGAGCCTCTGTTAGAGCTGTTATGCTGCTTTCGCTCACCCGGGCAGAATCTGAATTACGTGCAAGCAGTACAAGTTGGAGTCAGGCGAAAAGACCAAACGCCTAATCTGTCTTATTTTTGTGGTGCTGAAATTACAGACCAGTCATGGGTATGGGGGAGATGACTTCGGTGAGGCAACAGAGACAAAAGATGAAAGGGGGATGTTTTATAGAGGGGAACAGTGTATCAGACAGGTGAACAAGGCTCTGATGTAATTGGGAGCCAGGCTCTGCTGATGGGTGATATCTGTCAGTTGTCCTTATTTAGACTTAAGCAAGATAAAGGGGAAAAAGTCTAATGAAAATTGAATGCTCTCCCACTACGTTAATGATTGCTTGAAATGAGCAAACCTGTAGAGGATACATAAATATTGAATCTTCACAGACTGAAAATCCTATGTGAAAGGATGCTCCTTCTGTAAACAGTTTTAACTTGAAACAAAACCAGATGTGGGCAGACTTTCTAGGGCACACAGTAGGTGCTGGTGAACATGACAGAAGCCTCAGGGTGGAGATGTCCGTGTGCATCCCCCTGGTTAGTCTGTCGTCTGTGTACCAGCCAGCAGGCTTGGCGGTGATCGCAGATAAAGGTGATCACAGATCATCTCTCTGCCTCTGCATATCAAGTGCAACGTTGGCAGAGGGAATTAAAATGTGACAAGCATGATATTTCAGTTCTAAAATAGTATGTTATCTTACATAAAGGCCCTTAGTGCACAGTGACTTCTCAAGTCTATTTCTTCTGTCAAGTTCAATACCAGTAAAAGTATCAGTGTTATATTTTTTTTGTACAGTGACCTGTTAATGGTGAAATAACCAGTATCCAAAAACAGTCCTTAGCTTGTTACACTTTACAGGGAATTACCTTGCCTAAGTGGCAGCTCAGAATTGTATTTAAGAACTCTGCAAAATATTTGTTGCCCTGTCGTATGTGCCTCTAATGGAAAATGAATACTAATTAAACCATCAAAAACTGCATCATTGCTATGAGAAACTTGAAACTTCACTTGAGTACTTGACTGCTTTAGAGCAACAAAAAAAACCTTAATTTGTTTTCAGCATATTTAATTTAAAGGAAAAGGAAACTTTTTTTTTATATATTTTTCACAGCTTTTCAGTTTTGTTTACTTTTATGTCTACTTTTTGTCTGAACTGGATTTTGCATTTCAAATACATTTTGTTTTGGATGGAGTTGCTTCTTCCCTGGTGACTTTTCTCTGCATTGACAACATCATAAATTGATTTAAAGAAAACACCCTTAGTCATGCCTTAATGTAGGGAGCTGTTAATGTCTGGTGTCAAAGGAATATGATTAGATGAAGTCTCTTAAACTAGATGGAGTCTCTTAAATTAGATGGATGTGTTGAAATTAAGTACAGAGCCTGAATGTGTAGTTAATATTTCTTCCCCACGCTTCCTAGTAGTGACAAATCAATCCCTTCAGCATCCTCTAGACTAGCAGTAGCAAACTGTTGGGCCTGTAAAAATCACAGAGATGCCTTTGTTCTGCTGGGCAGAGGCTGTGTAAGCATTGCGTTCATGTCCTGCGCTGCCAGACACGGGCTCAGCTGGACGCGTGGGTACTGCTGCTGGGCTGCAGCGGGTATCGGGGACGTGCGCTTCTCAGAGACTTCACAAGCTGGCTTGTAAACATGTAGCTGCGTGAGCTGTCCCTCCTTAGTTCATGGTGGTGTCTGAAAAAACAGAACAAGTTAAAAACACAGAATTTAGACTTAAACTTGGGTCCAAAAACTCCTTTTTCAAAGGTCAGTTATTGAGATCTGAGTTCTCACACATACCTCTTCTCAAAGTACTTTTGTCAAACTGAAATTATTAGATAGTACCCTTCAGGAATATAACTCTAGAGTGAATTGCTGAAGATGTTCTGGGCAATTATTTTCCCTTAAGAAGTTTAGCGTTACTTTTGTAATATAAAATAGGTAAATGAATCATTTTCTCTAGCATGACACGAGTCAAGAAAATCCAATTTCAGAACAAGTGTGTGAGAAGGGTTAGCCAATTTTTTACATGCATTTATGAAGCTATTTAATATATACACAGGTAATTGCACATTTCCATGCACTTTTTAAAAAAAAATCTTCATTCCCTAATACAGAATCATTCTAGGAGAAATTTAAACTCTAGAAACAAAAGTGTTACATTAATACTGCAGGATATGAATGCAAGCACTAGAAATTTTTTGCTAGTGTATTCATAGGCTGTATCAGTATAGAAATTGCAACATTTCCAAATCTTTTTTATGGAAGGAACAGAAGCACCTATGCATTGCTATCCACTGAGTTATTTTAACAACACCACTTGTAGCAATCCCTGTGTAGGAGGAAATCACAGACAGCACAGGCACTGGCAGGTTGTTGTCCGTGTGTCCCAGAAGGAATGCTTCATGCTGACAGCAGGAGTGCAGGCAGCTCTGGTGTTACTCACCTGTGCGGTAATGGCCAGCCTTCTGCAAGCCTCACCAGGAAGCAGAAGGAGGACTAGCAAGTGCAGCACGAGTGAGAGGAACGGCAGCAGAAGTTCCAAAAGTACAGTTAGCTACTTGAGGAGAAATCCATTTTCCAGTCAAATTTAGCGTGAAGTGGTAACTCAGATGTATTGAGAATTGCGTACTCATTCACTTTTATTTTCTTGACAAAGTTATTTAAAAACATGGTAGAAGTAAATACATACGAAAGTGTTTCACCAGATAATTATATATATAATAATCATCTTTAAAATTTCCCAGCTGTTACTAAACTAATTTTTTCCTCTAAGATGGAAAAAAAAAATCTTTCAGTGATGTACTCAGTGTACATTTCTGGAAATAAGACACCAGGGATACTTCAGCAGCTCTAGACTATAGGGTTGTGTAGACTATTTCACGGGAACCACTTACTGACAAAACACTGAGCACTGTAAGACTAAGAGCCTGGTTCACAAGACTTGCAGCTTGATTGTATTTGTTTACCTTTTGCCTCAACTGCCAACGAGGGCATCAGAAAAATGCCTTGCTGCCAGCAGGTAAGCCTGAAGCACTTCATTCAAGAGGTCAGAACACTTCTTGAGCACATGTGATGAAATAGGTTCACTGAGAGCGCCTGGGTGTAACAAGTCAGGAATTGCCTGCCATCTTGTCTCTAGATGAGTTGATGACAGAGCAGCTTGTGCATCACATTCGAGCAAACCTCAAAGAGAGTAAGAGTGTCACAAGGTATCCTGAGCTGTTTGGGCAAGCGACTTGGCTACCACGCTGTCCTTCTGAAGCTTGCACTTGAGAGCAACCAGAGGCAGGGCTGGGCAGGGTTCGTGCAGCAGCAGGTCCCAGGAGGTGTGCCGGGCTGTCTCCGTTCTCCTGGGTCAAGGAGACACAATGCCAGCCTGGTCAGAGCTGCTTTGTGCCTCTGCTAATCGCAGCTTGGCGGAGGAGGGCGGCACGTTCCCTTTCTTCCCTCGGTACAATGAGCAATGCTGACAATTTTCTTATTGCCTGCCAGCCTCCTGTAGGCCCGGAGCTGGGATTGCTTTACCTCTGACCTGCTAGAGAGGGCTTGCAAGAACCTCCTCCTCCCGAGGTTATCGTGTTAAGGAGGCTTTGCTCAGCCCTGGGTTGTACGGAGCAGTTTCACGGCTGAGTGGCCAGCCGGCGAATTCAGGCTCACGTTCGTGCTACGGGTGGTGGGGGAGCTGCACCATAGTCACGTAACCAGCATAACACGAGACCGGAGTGAATGAAGTCTCCTCAAGGTCTTCAGCCCTGGTTTGTTTCATCACCACCAGAATAAACAAGGACCTTCATTAGAAATACATCCCCTATAGTAATAACAGCAACAACTTCTGCTAGGCTTCAACAGCTGAAAAACAAACACCTGCCAAGGGCATGGTGTGACTACATCATGAGGATAACAGGAACACCGGCACAATAAAACTGGGTGAAAATTGGCCCTGAACTAATTGGCAGAAAGGCAGAAAGCTTCTGAACCGTACAGAGCACTGAGGCGTGGAACAGTTTTCCAGAGTCATGAGAGCTAACTCTTAAAACATTTCAAAGAACAAACTGGTTGGATTGCCTTGCTCTAGCTGGTGACCTTACAGAAACCTGCAGATAAAAGTAACGTTGTTAGCAGCAATCTAACTCAGCTTTTTACAGCTCGTGTGTCTGTGAACAAAATAGTTTTACTCAAAAAGAGTTCTTCAGCACTACGCAGATCTTTGAGTGTTGGTATTTGTTGATGTTTTGGGTTGAGTGGTGAGAAAACTTAATCCCAGAAAAGCAGCCAAGAGTTTTGCTGTTGGTTCCAGTGTGGCCAGCATTTCACCTAGCCATCACACCCTGAAAGAGGCTGCCCCCCTTGCCTGCCTGCACGTGGCTCTCTGAATAGCAGGAACACAAGGGAAGCTATTGGCATTTTCTCTTTATCCAGCCCTGTTTCATTTAGATGGATTGTGGTGTGTGGGCTCTAGCAAAACTGTTGCCTGAAAAAAACAGGTAAGAAGTACACAAGACAATTTCTTACATACTTTTACCCATATATTTGAAAGCTTAGATTTATACTTTTTTTAATTGATTTAAATATATACGTTTTCACTATTTGGGGAATAATTATATATAGACAAGGATCCAGTATCAGTGCCTTTACTTGGAAAAGCTTCAGGTGCTACAAAATACTTCAAAAGCTTTCCGCTAAACAATTCCTGAATTCTTTACACCGAACATACTGAACCCCAGGCCCCTCCATATCCACCTACCTCTGTCTTTCCAAGCGGATTTCTCCCAGCACGTGGGAGTGGGATCTGAGGGCAAACTTGCTGGATTTGAGAGCTGCCTGCAGACAAGTACACGTCTTTCCCTCCCTTCTGTATCATCCTTTTGCTGCTCAGCTCTCCCCTCTTGTCTCCTACTTTCCATCAGGCTCTCCCCACTTGTGACTGAGGCTTTTTTTCTGTGCAGCCTTCTTGTTGCAGATCAGACAGCCGCACAAGAGAGCTCATAGGCTGCACTGTTCCAAAAAGCCAATTTCATCATACGCAAGGAAAGATACAAACAGAAAGAAAAGCCTGTGCTACCTGTGGAATTTCAGCGTTTCTTTTCACAACATGATCTAATTTATCTGAGTTCAGGTTTCATCTGTTTTGCTGTTTCCCTGTAATAATGGCTATTGTGATCCTTTTGGAAGCTTCTTTAAATTCCCAACATATTTCTTCCCAGTTTCTGCAAGTACAGACGTTGATTTATAAGTTATTTTTTCAGCAGTGAGCAGTACACCCTAGACATCACAATAATACAAATAAATACTCACAATGAGCATCTCGTGGTCCAAGAACAGACTGCGTTTTCTGAGCACACTGTGGATAAAGGATGGGTGAAGTGCTGGGAGCTGCCCAGAGCAAAACCATGCTGAAGACCCCAGCGTATGCCCCAGCGCTGTTGGGGAACCACAGGGGTCGGTGCCCCTCCTCGCCTTTCCCGGGACACACAACAGCCCAAGCACTGGATTTAGCCACTTGCCTCCGTTCCCAGCCTCAGGACCTGCAGGCACTTCACGTGCCGCAAACAGGGCAGCCCACCCGGTTACTGGTGTACGCAGGAGGGACAAGTCACAAATCAGACGTTCCTCCTCCTGTGATCCATATACTGTGGCACAGCCATTTCATCGCGTTGTGCCTTAGGACCGTCCTTGTACACACCACATGGTTATTATCCCAAACAAATCCATGAACAACAGCACGGAAACAAATTTCTTAGCTCCGCACAACAACCCCTGTGGCAGTTAAAACAGGCACCTTCATCCTTGCAGTGACACCTAACCGCTTCTACAGGAAGAAAGAAAAAAAAAAAAAAGCCAACTGTTTCATATCATAGAGCAGCATGAAAGCAGCAGATTAGGCCAGGAAATGATTTTTATTACCAACTAAAAGCACGTTCATAATTTAGGCATGTAGGGTATACCTGTATAAAGGGAATTTGCCTTTTATATTTCACATTCATGAAGACTTGGTAAGGAGCACGGTAGGTCCAGGGCTGGGCAGCAGACTGCATAGCAAATACCAGATTGAATCATTTGTATTAAAGATACCTTTTTCCTCTCCCTCAACATTAACCGGTAATGTTGGTTATATTTAGGTTAGCTTTTTTGGAAAAATATCAGTATCGCATTGTTATCAGTAGATATTACAATTCTGAAACAATATTTTGAATTTGAATACTTCCACAGGGAGTCCTAGCAGATCAATAATCATTTGAATATTTTATTTTAACGTTGTTTTTTCTCTGGAACAGCATATGAATTATATATTTGAGTTTAATATGCAACCTCTGAGGAGACCATTAACTCAACCATCCTTACTGCAATTAGCCTTTGTCTTCTGTGGATGAGTTTCAAGATTTTCTATTTGAAATAGAAGGAGGTAGTAAATTTACCCATTTAAAGGCCAGTCCCAGCCAAGATAAATATTTACCAGAGCAGATTACAGGCAAAAACATCTTTCTTTGCCATGCTGTCCACACCCCGAACCACTTTTTTTTATGATCCCCCTTAACCTTCCTCTTCCCTATGTTACTGTGCTGGAGACACCCCTCAGCTCACCAGTTTGCTGAAGGTCACACAGGGTTTGCCACCTCTGTTTGGGATGAGCTGGAAACATCAACTCTCTATTTTTTAAGCACTGACTTAATTTTTATTTTTTTTTTTAAGCAAAAGCACATGAATTACCATCAGTAATCCTCTTTAAAACTTGTCAGTATGGTAACTCAATTTGATAAGTGAGTAGCTTTTACTACACCAAGTTGTATCGACCCATTGAAACTACTTAAATAAACACAGCAACTATCCAAATCTGGGTTGCTTTAATTGTGCTCATTACTCAAAGCGATGACTTTAAAGGAGTCACCTGAAGTCTCAGAGGCCTAATTGTGAATCACCTTCCTGGGCATCAGGTGATTCAGGGATCATCCCCCAGAAAGTGTTAACCATTTATGGGTGGTTTATCAGGACCTCTCCTGATACCTTCATTAAGGAGAAGAGTAAGGCGGTAGATTTGGAGGCCCCAATGAGCCCCGAAGCTTATGCTACACGTCCTGTTTCACTACCTCTTTTCCTGAGGTAACAGGAAACACCATAGTGCACACAATTCAGTTACATAACTTCGATTCATCAGATTTACTGTGGGCATCTGAATGTTAAATTATTAAGGTAGCGGGTGCTGAGACTTATCCATGCCCCTGAATACAAACTTCTCAGTACCCAGAGTGGCACCAGGCTTACATCTGCTGTGGGCAGTTTTACTATTTCTTGTCCTGTTAATTGCAGAGCAGAACATGTTTCACTGTATATCCCTCTGATTCATAGTCTTGATTTTTTTTTTCACTTACCAAAGTTTCACTCTGTCATCACTGAAAAGAAAGGGAAAAAAATCAGGTTCATTTATGTCGAATTGACTTCAGGCTGTCAGAAAAATACACCCTCCAAACTACCTTGTATTCCCCAGCTGAGCCCCGGAGATGTCAGTGAAATGTAGCAAAGTGCACTGCATGGGTAGGATAAAAGAAACCAGGAGAGAGGTTATTTCAGTGCTACTGCTTACTGCACAAAAGTATTTAAGAGACTCTCCCAAGAAGCAGCCCTTTTCATCCACCTCTTAGCAAGCAGAGAGAACAGCCCCAATGCAGTTTCCTCCCTCCTTTCCCCTTGCACGCTCACTTGTGAGGGCAGCAGTGACACAACCAACCTGCTTTAAGAAAATCCCAGTTACTAGCTGCTCTCCAGGTCCAGACAGACCAGGGGAGGGCCATCACTAAGACCTGCCATTTACTTAGCACAGGAAAACGCGGCGGCTTGACATCTTTCATCATTGCTCAAGAAACCTCTGGTATCCCAGGATCTCAAGCAATAACCAAGCAGCATCCGTGGTATCAGGCAGCAGCAGTTCTACAAAAGCATTGTTTTCAGAGCACTGTGTTTTATTTTTCCACTCACTTTCCTGCCGGGCAGGCCCCACGCTGGCAGCGGGTGCCACCACCTTCCCCAGGGCAGCCAGGGCACGGGCTCCAACCCCACCCTGGGGCTACCCCTTTCTCCCTCCCTGCGCTGGCTCCAGCCCAGTGGGATCAGATTTTCCTTTGTTTAAGTTCATTTTTCTTCACCGCAGAGCTTTTCCAAGCGCGCGTGTGTGTGTTATTTATTGAGTTTCTCTGAACTTTTCCTCTCGCTTTCCCTCCTGTCAAGGTCCGGAGGCTGTACAAAGCCTGAAAGTAAATAGAAAATGCCATGCTTGGGTTTTTTAGGTCACTGTAAACGACATGCTTAGCTGCTTCCAGAATGCATAAGCCACGGGATGTCGTCTCGGGTAAACAGGGGAGGATGAGGACAGAAAAGGTGTTTCTGGCTGTAGGTACGAATAAATCAGGGTCATGCAGAGGAAGTGTATTTATGTATTCGAAGAGCTTTTTTTTTTATCTCAGAGCCCTCTTCCCTTTCCCTCAAACCATCCATGTTCTTCTGTTAACAAGGATCTTTTTATATCGCTGGGTTTTCACATTCTGCCAAGCAGCCTATCATAAGAAAGCCCAAATCTACTAAATAGTAAAATGAGGGATTATTTCCACTCATCTGTTGACAGACATTTCTCCAAATTGGATCAAATGATTAAAGGTATTAGAATGACGTCGTGCAGATCCAGATCAAATCATTTGAAACCTTGAGACTGTTTCTCCTTTGCTTGGAAGGAACCACCAGAAATAGTTGTAGGCGCAAATTGCCCATTATTCTTACTAATGAGAAATTGTTAATTTGGATCTTTGAGTATTTGCTTGCTTGAACCCACGCACGGGGAGCTCAAGATGGAGGGGCCGTGCAGCATCTCGCTTCAGGCTGTGCCGGTCGGAGCCTTTCTAAACGCCTGAATGGTTCTTCCTCAAATTGCTTACACGGAGAAGAGGGGTTCAGGCTGCGAAACCTTTCAACACCTCACGTATTGTGAAGATGGCACTGCTGAAAGTCAAATTCAACCAGAAGAAACGGGTAAAACTAGCCCAGGGACTATGGCTCATGAACTGGTTTTCAGTGTTTGCTGGAATCATTGTTTTTAGCATGGGGTTGTTCCTCAAAATTGAGCTCCGGAAGCGAAGCGAAGTGATGGACAATTCTGAAAGCCATTTTGTGCCCAATTCTTTGATATTGATGGGTATACTATCCTGCGCCTTCAATGGTTTTGCTGGCAAAATGTGTTACGACTCTCTGGATCCCACTAAATTTGCCAAGTGGAAACCTTTGCTGAAACCTTACTTGGCACTATGTTTCCTCTTCAACATACTCATTTTCTTCGTCGCTCTGATTTGCTTTCTCATGCGGGGCTCTCTGGAGAGCACGCTGGCTCAGGGGCTGAAGAACGGCATGAAGTTCTACCGGGACACAGACACCCCCGGAAGATGCTTCATGAAGAAGACAATTGACATGCTCCAAATTGAGTTCAAATGCTGTGGAAACAATGGCTTCAAAGATTGGTTTGAAATTCAGTGGATCAGCAACAGATACCTGGACTTCAGCTCCAAGGAAGTGAAAGAGTAAGTCACTTAGTGGGGTTTGTATTGCATAGTATCAAGATTTGGTCAGCATTAAGCTAAAGAAACATACATCACAACAGATGCTGACTGCAGGGTTTTCTTGTATAAAATGCTTTTCTTTTTTTCTCTGCCCTTGCTTTAATAGAGATGCCAAACGCTCAGCTAGATTACTTTTTCCTCTGCCAGATTCCTCTAACATTATCCAGAATGTAAAATGCAAAGCAGTAAAATGTGATTCCCACTCTTACATGGTGCAATGTAAACAGACTTAAAAAACATATATCTTCCTATCTTTTACCTCTTTATAAACTCATTACACCAAGCCACACATTCCTACTTCCAAAATCAAGCATGTGGTGAACAGCAAAGTATTAGAACCTCGCTGTACTTAAAGCAGATTTCCACAGGACCTAAGTTCCCATGCAGAGGCCACTGGGTAGACACGATTGACACAGGTTCTAAAACTCCAGTTTAGATATTGGTAAGTAATCTCATGAAAACAAGCAGAAACAGCAATGCTTTACCAATAACTCGCGTGTTTTCAATCCTTATGATTTAGAATTCCATTATTAAATTCACTCAGTGGACTGCTTCACCGCTGTGACAATTTGGGTCTGTCAGCATCCATCGATGTTCCCAGCTTTATATACTGTCTCACAGTCAGGTGCATTGTATGTTCTTAAACATGTGAAAAAAAGTTCAAAATCTAGACTCATGCTTAATTTTTTAAACCTCATATGAAAACTTCACTAGCTTCCTCTATGCAAACCAGAACTGATTGTTGACCAGAAACACCTTAATGGCTCTATTGTCGGTGTAAAGAGGTATTAATCTTAAAATGAGGTTAGGCACAGTAAGCACAAGTAAAAAAATAAACATGAGAACAAATGAACTTTTGAAATGAAAAAATGAATGCTGAGCATAAATAGCCACAATCTTTTAATAACTTAAGCTCTAGAGGAAGAGACTGTTATTCTGATTTCTTTGGGAACGTCACTCGTTAGGTTGGTACTGGATGGTTACACAGAGGGGCTTGTAAACTAGGAGCCATCTGCTTTTTAAATATACTGCGTATGTTAAAAAAGTCTGAAGTACTCTTGAAAAAAGCTTTGTGCATCTCATGAGATCCCCGCTCGGCTGTGTAAATGCTACTTCATTTGTGTGCCTCTCTCCCTGCATATTGTTTCAACTAGTTGGTGGTCTGCTGATTTTTACAATTCTCAACCAGGACAGTATAGTGAGAACTCTTACAGGGTTAACCTATTGCACTGCAGGGTTATAACAGATACATTCACCATTTAATAAGGGAGTATTTGTGCTGTGAAGGTATGCCTGTGGGTATAAATAACTACTTGAAAACATAATAAGTTCACCTTGCCAGCATTATATGGAGATTTGAGAGCTATAACTTAATCCAGCAGCAGTGGAAGGACAAAGCACAGAGGGAAAACAAGGTTATATTGTCCTTAATAAATGATGTCTTATTTGGGACTGAGGCTCACAGCAATTTCTTTGTGCTGCTGAAACAGGAAATAGGGCATTAAAATTTCACAGATGGATGTTAATGAGTGAATTCAAGGTTTGAGCTACATGGTGAGGCACAAACTCTGCTCTTATTCCTGGTGGGATATTCTGGCCCCTTTCAAGTCAGTAACAAAGTTCTCCTTAATTCCAGGGAAGGTGGGAGTCCATCCTCTGCAATGCAATTTTTAGATTATTTGTAGAATTAAAGTCTGATCCAATCTCTCTGAATCTCGTGGAGCATTTACACATCAATGGCAATGAACCGCATTTAGTGTTTAGATGTACTTAGGCGCTGATTGCAAAGTGGAATTTTGCCTCACTAGGCTTTTGTCATCATCTCTCTGTAAAACACAAATTTAAAATATTGTTATTAAAAGCTACAAGTGACTCTCAGATTTTATTTTTTTTTCCTTTCTAAATCACCAGGCCTCTCCATTCTGTACCACTTTCTAAGTAAGATGGTATTTATTAGAGTTACAGTGCTCTTATTATAGTTTTCTTCTGTAGCCCCAGTGGAACTACTTGCATTCTAAATATCTCATGTCTAAACATCTTGATAAGGCACCAGATTAAATGGCTATTTATTGAGAGCAACCATGGTCTCAAATGAATTATAGTCAGAAAGCTCCTGCAAGGACTTCAGGAATTTCTGAACATCTTGTTGCTGAAACACATTTCATGTTTTAAATACTGGATACCTTCCCAAGCCAAGAATAAATGCATAGCCCCTTCCTGGAGCTATTGTCACTGAAGAGAAGATACTAGATTTGCTGGATCAATGATTTAGCAGGATATAGTGGGTCCTAAGGCTGTTGTGAGTCAGGTCACCTCCAGCAGTCCTTCCACCCTAGCTATGCAGTGATCAATCACTCTTTTCTGACTGCCTTTCATTAACTTTCTCTCTACTTTTCTTAAACATTACATTCTTTGAGAAAGTCACTCAAGAGGGCTTGTGTCCATAAAGAAGAGTTACCTATAAATTCAGAGCAACCTTGACATGGAAAAGGGCTTTAGGGAGGAAAATCACCCAGGAGGAATGCCACTCTGTAAACAGGGGATGCGGAGAAGTTGCGTGGCTAGGAAACACTGTGGAAAACCTGTGTTTCATTTGCTCCCTTCCTTGTTCAAGTTCTCTGTGGTGTGTCTTTATGTGTGTGTGTGCATTGACATGTCCTTCTGCCCTTGCCTGCATACAGTCGAATCAAAAGCAACGTGGATGGACGGTACCTGGTTGATGGCGTCCCCTTCAGCTGCTGCAACCCCAGCTCCCCGAGGCCCTGCATCCAGTACCAGGTCACCAACAACTCGGCTCACTACAGCTATGACTACCAGACGGAGGAGCTCAACCTCTGGGGCCGCGGCTGCCGGGAAGCCCTCCTGCACTACTACAGCAGCATGATGAGCTCCATGGGTGCTGTCGTCCTCCTCGTCTGGCTTTTCGAGGTAACCTGTTGGCACGGTGCCCTCTCCCCCTCACCCTGCTTTGCCAAAGCTCTGGCTTGGCCAGACCTTTCCAACGTCTACTTCTGACCTAAAAATCTGTATAAAATACATCAATCACCCACCACTGTTCTGTGGCCAGGAAATCTCACACAGCAGTGGACATCTTCAGCAGGCCTGGAAGGTCCCAGCCTGGAGATGGGAAGCCTGGTAGTGGGCTTAGCGTCCCCACAGCAAGGGGAATAAAAGGACCAGCTTTGTGCCCTGTGCAGAGAGCTCAGCTCTCCAGGTACATTATTTCTACCCGGGTTCCCACTAGTAGGGAATAGAAAGTACTTAAAGCAGTGCATCAGAAAGAGATGGCATCAATTTGTGGGACAGAAAGTGGAATTAAGTGTTTTATGCAGTGATAAAAATAACACAGGCAGAGTGTCCAGCTTCAGATCAGCATTTGATTTAAGGTTCTCCATCAGTTCCATTAATGGTTTTGGCCAAAAGAAAAAAAAAAAAAAAAAAGAAAAAAAAAGTTTTAGGCAAAGCAGATAGATTAATTTTATTGTAGTGTACTTCCAGAAGCTGTGGTGTATGTGTAAACAGGTGAAAATACTGCCCAGTGCAGATGAGGGCACCAAAACCTGAAGTGAAGCTTTGCTGCTAAAATACTGTCCATTAGATGTGAGAAAAACATGTCCCTCTGCCCTTAGGAGACAGCCAATTTCTTGTTGTGGTGTTTAATCAGTGCTAATGCGAAAGGAGCGTGGGATGGAAGGGGCACGAGGGTTGGCGCGTGAGGGCTGGGAGGCAGAAGGGAAGGGAAGAGAAAGGAAGGGTTGCTGCAGGGTGCAGAGCAAAGCAGGCTGCTTCTGACACTGGAAACGGCTGCTGCCCAACTGCATCACCTATCTGAAATGATTTGGCTGTTTTTCTCAAAATTTGGATAAACACAAATAGAAAAAGATGCACTGCATTTTGTTCCAAGCACTGGTCTACTCCTCCCAGGGAGGAACATGCTTTTTAAAAAACAAACATCTACCCAAATAATCTATGAACTGAAAGGGAAAAGAAAACCATCACAAAGTTATTCCATGTTGTGTTATTGTAAAAATAACTACTCTGCACACCTGGTACATGTCCCACCTACTTGTGGCACCGTTGTTCTGGTCAGAAAACAGAGAGATGTCTGTGGTGCCTATCTCAGCACAGATTCAAATGTCAAGTCCTTGAGGAGAGGCAATTTCAGCTGTATGTGAAAATCAGAAGGGGATTCAAAAACTCAGGGGAAAATTGCACAGAAATACTAAAGCCAGCTGTGAAAAATCATGAGTAGGAGCCCATAACATAACTCTGCTGCCTTCTGGGAGAGCAGTGATAGCGATACATTAACATTAATAGCAGCGATAAAAATACGTCATTTTATTTCTAACTTATCAAATTACACCCTGGAAGTGTTTTCAGCCTGTGAAGTAATGAGAAATATGATCTTCTCCTCTATTTCCTTCGTCTCTTTTGAAATAAAATGTGAGATTTTTTTCAGGTAATCAGAGGACATTCAGGGCAAAGCTTTAAAGAAATCTCACAAGCACTCACAATCCCAGGTTATATTAATTGGCCCTCCCGGATATTTATGGCTCGCTTAATATTCCACAATAACAGGTCCAGATCTGGGTCTTAAACTCCCCCTGCTTTTAAGGGAAACTTTGAAGGGAGGAAGCAAAGCAGGAAGCAGACATCAATTTATCCTCCCTTGGAATACAATCACTTTCTTTAAATTGCAGTCAGGGTAGAAAACAGTTTTCTACTGAGTAGCAGTGCAGCAGAGGCCTGGGCTCCTGGTGAAGTCAGGCTTCAGCCTCACCAGGGTGGAACGCATTGGGAGTGGGGCTGTGGGCCCCACATGCTGTATTTCACTTTTAGCTAGCTTGCTGAGAAATTATGGAAAAATTCAAATGCAAAAGTGTGTCCTGTGTTACTTCACCTCTGGGACTGGCGCAAGCCAGAGCCATTGGCACCTCCTGTGTGGCCAAAACCACCATGGGGCCTGCGAGGGCTCTGCCGGCAGGGCCTGGGGTGCTGAGGCCCCACGGGGAACTCTCCTCACCACCGTTACCTCCAGGCACCAAGTCTCTGCAGCACCGACTTGGGGTCTCAAGTGTCTGTACAAACCTGTTTTGAACTGTTAGGACTTCTATTTGGAAAAACAAAATATATGCAGCCTGTCGTGTTTTCTGGAAGTATATTATTATCTGCACACTGCTTTTACTAGCAAAGCTGTAGGCTTCCCTGGAGTGACAATCAGTCATGAGGGTGACAAAAAAAGATCACACGGTGCCCTGGCTAAGCCGCCTCCAGCTAAACCCTGGCAAACAGATGGGCTTGGTTGCAGAAGGTCAAGCAGAGCAAGCCCGGCCATCTTTGCGACCTGCCTCAGCCAGCGAAAAGAAAACTGGGGGCTGGAACAGAGCCTTTCAAATCAAGGGTGGGAGGGAAGCAGCAGTCCCCAGCCATGCCAGGGCCTTCACCTGTATAAACGTGTGGTGCCAAATTCATCTCATGCGTGGCACCACAGAGGGAGCACAGCACTGAGCTCTGGCAACTGGGAGCCCAGGAGAGGCATGGGGCACGAGTGGGATGTGCACTGCACATCATGTGCCAGAGGGGAACTCAGTGCCAGAAGAGGCACAGAATAATCTTGAAAACCTGCCCATAGGCAGCAGGGGAGAAGGGACCAGTCCGGAGAACAGAGTATGTTCTGCTGGCATAGATTGAGAGGCTAAGCATGCTGTGGTGCAGGGGGATGCACCAGATGCAGATATAGCGAGCCCTCACAGCCCTGGAGAAATGTCACAGGCCTGTTCTTCCTGCCACTCTAAAGCTGCTGTAAAATGACAAGAGTTTTCATGATGGTTTGTTCATTGGCCAGGGTAAATCATCACTGAGCAAGACTGGGCTAGCTGTGGGACCCTTCTCTGCTGGACTGGAATTAAACACAGGTCTACAACTGACAGCAACACAAAGTGATTGAGTTTGGCAAGGACTTCTGGAGGCCATCTGGTACAAGCCCCTTGCTAAAGTAGGGACACCTAGAGCAGGTTGCCCAAGACCATGTCAAAGCGGCTTTTGAACATCTCCAAAGATTAAGACTCCACAACCTCTCTGGGCAACCTGTGCCCATGCTTAGCCACCTTTATGTTAAAGTAGTGTTTCCTGATGTTCAGGAGGCACCTCCTGTGCTCCACTTTGTGCCCATTGCCTCCTGTCCCAGCACTGGGCAACACTGAAAGGAGTCTGGCTCCATCTTTGCACCCTCCCTTCAGGTATTTATGTATGTTGATGAGATCCCTCTGAGCCTTCTCTTCTCCAGGCTGAGAAGCCCCAGCTCTTTCTGGCTTACATTATTGAAGGGGTGCTCCAGTCCTTCAGTCATCTTCATGGCCCTATGTTGGACTCTCCCCGGTGTGTCCATGTCTCTCTTGTACTAGGGAGCCCAGAAACTGAACCCAGCACTCCAGGTGTGGCCTCACGAGTGCTGAGTGGAGGGGAAAGGATCACTTCTCTCGGCCTGCTGGCAACACTTTGCCTAATGCAGCTCATGAAAATGTTAGCCTTCCTTGCCACAAGGGCACATTGCTGACTCACGTTCAGCTTGGTGACCAGCAGGACCCCCAGGTTCTTTTCTGCAGAGCAGCTTTCGAGAAGGCAGGTCATCAGCCTGTGCTGGTGCCTAGGGTTTTTCCTTCCCAGGTACAGGACTTTGCACAACCCCTTGTTGAAGTTTGTGAGGTTCCTGTCAGCCCATTTCTCAAGCCCATCAAGGTCCCTCAAAATGTTTCTACAGGCTTAGGTCAACTCTAAGTATCCCTACAAAACTGAAGCATGCTGAGGCATTTTTGAGGTAGCAGACAAGTCCAGCTGTCGTTCATAATTTCTCTGATAATGTGATCTGTGCATTGTATGCAACTCTAAGTGTCCTAGCCAGGATTTTCAAATTGAAAGAGATGGGAGTATTGAAAAGCTGCCTGCATGGAAGGTTTGAAATAAATAATTTACAACATAAATTACTTCAGCAAAACTGATGGTTCAAGGCCCTGTGCTATCATATGGGAAACAGATTAATTTACCAGATAGTTGTCTCCAATTTCCTGGACCCTCTTCTCATCTGGCAGAGATGACAGGCTCAGGTCAGAGGAGGTAATGAGAGCCTGAGCATTTCATACAGCTTTTAGCAAGCCTCTTACACCTGGGGACTCAAAACTCTTTCTGAGTAGGACTTTTAAGAAAAGGAAGTCTTAAACTGAGAGAAAATGCTACAGAATCTCATCCAAGGGCAGATCATCTGCTGCCTTGAACACAAGCATCTTCTTCTTTAAAGCAAGACCATATTTAGTGACTTAGAGCCTGAGAGTACAGCTAATTTTTCTGTCAAACAGTGGGACTTAGTAAGTCAGTCACAAGAAAAAGCTACTGCTGACATACAGTGAGGTAGCACAGGTAGAGAGCAACACAGAGATCATCTTTTAGGCCCAGACCTGTTAATATACTAATGTTTACCCACAACAACCACTGCTATGAAGGATATTAGTCCCAGGACTGTGAGAAGGAAAACTGGGTCTCAGTGAAAGAAAGATGTCCAACACTTTAAATCCTGAGACTAGTGTGATATGACTTACCATTTCTTGTGGCCTTTATAGAGTGGTGCTTCAATTGGTTAAAGTCATTGTTGTATTAGGTAGGTCCACAATAAAATGAGACTATTTCCAGATTCAGGGCCATGAGAACCTTTTCTGAAGACCAAGGAGTCAGGGGTCCTGTCTTCCTATGTTAAAGAGGATGAGAAGTTGCGTTTGGATACTGAAGTATTTGATGAAGTTTGTTTGACCAATGTTTTTCCCTTTTGGTTTGTTTGACCAATGATTTTCCCTTTCTGGCCTTGAGTGAAGGTAGAAAAACATCTGAAAATGTTGAGGGTAGCCAGTGGTAGCTTTAGTCTTCCTAGAGTTTGGAGACACTGATCATACATAGGCAGGATGACCAGGGTAAAAAAGCTAACAAACGGTCCACAGAAACACATGCTTGAGCAGTCCCATGTTTCAAAGGAGCCCAAAAGCCAGATGTGAATTTTGCAGTTGGCCACACTATGTGCCTGATACCCAACTCCAAATCTTCTCAGCTACCTGAGGCAGTTTGCAAGTTTCCTCCATCTCCAGTTCAAAAGCCTAATAGCAAGCAGCACCTTGCAGGTCCAGGGCAGCTCTCAGAGGTGCCACCATGTAAACAATTACAAGGATGCCAACTTCTTTAAAGCTATTATAGTTTTGGAAGACCAGATGTAACCACTTTCTTGGGAATTTGGATAGGATAACAGACGCATCATCCACCCTTTACAGAACAAATCCTATGAGGTTGTTAACAACAGTAAGTGGTCACTTGTTCTCATTGGTGTTAGAAGACGAGAGACTGACTAAAAACACTCTCTGGAGGCAGGGTGGCAGACAGGGATAGGAAGCTTTTTCTGACGGTCTCTGTCTTCTCCTTTGCATGGTGCAGACATCAGTGATGGTTGGCTTGCGTCTTTTGCACACCTCTCTGGAAAGTATCCCAAATCCTGAAGACCCCGAGTGTGAAAGTGAAGGGTGGATTCTAGAGAACAGCCTGAAAGACACTCTGAAATCTGCATTGGAGAGCTTGAAAAAGATTGGTAAGTTCAATCAGGTGGAAGCAGGCGCTGAAGGGGCTGAAGGAGAAGAAGCTGGGAAGACTCCAGCCATCACAACGGTCAGTTGAGCTCCTAAATGACATGGACTTTCATAAAAGAGGAATGAAAAAAACTGAGGACTGTGAATACCTACTTTTTAAAAGCTGTGTATCAACCATCAGAATACACATTGCTACACATGCTTTTTTTTTATATATTATCTAAATATGGGAGTAAACAGCATAGTGCACCTTGGGATAATGCATTTATCCACATTATGAGTACACCATATTCATAACTTCTGGGGGAAAATGACCCCACTAGGACTTGCAATAGTCACATGTTCCCTTACCAGGAATGGTTAGTTTTCAAAAAATAAAAAAAATGCTGGCATCACACTGATCCATTCCATTTTGTTTTGAAATTAAAAGTGAAATTTGAAATGTTAGTATTTTTTCCTCAGGTTGGTTTATCATCGTACTCTACGTACTTTAACTTTTAAAGACAAACAGCTTGGTTTTCTGGAGAACAACATGTTAGCAGTCAAAGGAAGAACAATTTCCAGAATTGTATATAACAGTATTTTGACAAACCTCTCATATAATGTGATTTCTTGTTAATGTGCTAAGCAATGGTATTTTCTGCTGTATTCTTAAGATGTACATAATAGAACAAAATGCAAACTTATACTGATAATTTATGTACTACGCAAAAATTGTAACTTAATGAAACAGAGCAAGTACAAAAACAACACCAAGGTAAGATTTATGGGGTTTCTTTTTTTTTTCTTTTTTTTTTTTTTTTTCAGCCAGTATATCCTGAATGAGTGTATTGCAGTCTTATGCTTCATCTTGTACTCAAACAAGCAGAAGCTTAGAAGATTCCTCTTGTAGTGGGTGGAATCAATGCTATAAGCATGTGCCAGCTATGGCTATTCTGGATGTTTTTTAAAACTATGTAATCTCATAGCTTTCTCCAGGGTATTCAAGCCCAACTACTTTTAAAATAAGAAAAAAAAAAAAAAAAGGATACTTAGAACTAACTTTAAGTATTTTTCAGGGTCCTAGCAAATGGATACCATTCATCCACAAGTACTCCAAGCCTCAAACCTTGAGGCCAGGGAAAAGTAAGTTTAAATCGGTCCCCAGTGTGCAAATTTTGCAACATTTATTTTCCCTCATCAGTGACATGGTACCCACTGTTATATCTTTTAAGTCAAAGGAAAGGTACATTTTGCACGTGGTGCATCTCTGCAAACATTGGTCGTAGTTGGTGGACCTTTTTTAATACATAACATTGCAACAAAACGTGGAAAGTTTGCTGTGGTGTGCAGCCTCCAGTAAAGGAACAGAGCATCAGCTTGTGTCTTTCTGCAGCTGCCAGATAAGCTCAGCTAGGAGGAAAGAAACCAGAGAGAGCAAACCCCCACCAGCCCTGACATCTCTGTCCCTCAGCTAAGAGCCATGCTCCACACTTATTTATCGCTCAGCTGTGCAAAACCTCTACTTCCCTGTGGTGTATCTGAGAGAGTTTTCTCAGCAGGTTCTGTCCACCTGGCCGGTGGCCAGTCTTCAAACAAAGCCACGTTTGCAGCTGCCACGTTATTGCACAGCTCGTTAGTTTTCATTTGCAATCACATGTGCACTTGCCCCAGCAGCACGGCAGAATCACAGCTCCTCCGGCTTCTGCTCGAACTGATAAGTAACTCTGAGGATGGGCAGAGCAGTCCACAGCGGGACAGGTAGGAGGAACGGGTTTGTACATCAAGCCGTGGTCTGCATCTCAATGGCCGGCTGCATGCAAGGCTCAATTTTGGCAGGTATTTATTGCTCCCTTCCATTTATTTTATTTTTATTATTTTTAAAGCTGACCAAAACTTTTAGTTACAACAAGGAAGAAAAAAAAACAAAGTCAAATCTGTCCTTGTGCACGTAAGAGCAACTAGAACGAGGGCACCAACATAAAAAGCCAACTTGCGATTCACCACAGCCTATCATCGATTGTTTTGCCTTTGCTGAGGGAAACTCTACACAGCAGAACTGGGTAGAACAGAGCAGATGCTTTTTTCTTGGTAAGAAACCTGTATAGGCAGCTGCTCGGCTCAGCTGGCCCGCGAGAAACGAACAGGGTTTTCAGTGGCATATGGCGTGGCCACGTTTATCTGAGAAGAGCTTTTTGGAAGAAGTACATGATGAATAAGGGCTGCATTACAAGGATTACAGTTTTTCCTTGCAAGGCTTCAGTGTGCTGTGATCCACACGGGTTAATTGACCAGATACCAGGTTTTTCAAAGCGATGTAGATTTATTGCTGTCCTATAAATTTGGCTGAGGCCATTACTTTAGACAGAACTCTCCATTATTTGTGGTCTCTATTTTATTCACCCTGTTGCCAGAGACATAACAAATTGTCAAATTGTTCTTTCAAGACCACCTTGGAGGAGCCAGTTCCAAAAGCAACAGTGTCATTGTATATCTTGGGTAGAGAGACCATCCAAGATGCGTTTAAGAGGAATAATACTGGCATTGGGGTTTCATGCAAGTAAGAACAAATAGTATGTATGCTAATGCTGTCTAAAATAAAGCCTCTTGGTTAATGAAGATCTTTGTAACATCTCATGATTATTGCAGGATTGTAATATGATTGCTTTGTAAAATATTACTTGTAATATATCACTCATCCAATATTAAACATATTTTCTTGTGAGATGGCAAATGCTGTTCTAGATAAAGATATCTCTGCTGCCTGCAAATGTAAGTTTAGGTATTAAAATTACATTGCAAGTAAAAACCTCTTTAAAGATGATGTTTAAATACATACAATTTAATACAGATTTCTTTAATTTGCATTACTGCTTTTTGCTTCTGAATTCATTTTCTGACCCATTTTATGCACTCCTATAGGGAAGCTTTTCACCTCTACAAATGGCTCTGAGAGAAAAACTGCCATTTGTCATATGATCAAGTTGTGTAGACTCCTAAATCGCTTTCCTCTTTCTAGAAACGGAATTTGGCAGACCATTTTAGAGCATGGTAGACCATTCTCTTGAAAGAATTACATCGTCTTCATGGGTCTTGACTTCAAGCGCTCAACAACTGAAATCAGTGGCATCCTCAGGATCATTGGCAATCAGCTAAACTGAGTTTATAAACCTTTTTTTATTTTTTTTTCCTCACCCCATTTATTTCTAACTTGTAACAGACATTCCAAAGAAAACATTTCCACTATTTTAAATTTACACCTAAAGCTTACATAGCCAGACCTGCCGGCCTGAAGCAACCCAAGAACTTCCAGAGCAGTGCCCTGATTTTCAAACCAATAAACTTCAGAAGGATGTGAGCTTAACTCATACAAACCAGGCCACTTCTTTTTAGGTGCCTCCATATGGATTACTGGCTTAAATCCAGGTACCCATGTCTGAGATCGAACCCAAGGCCTTGTAGTGCCAACTGCTGAGAAATATCATTTATTTTTCAAAATGTATGGCTGCACAGGAAAAGCAGCTACAGTGCCATTTGTTTGAATGGCCATAGAACATTCATTAAATGCTTTAAAGGAGAAAATATAAACAGCTTCCTTAAAGCTATTAATGCCTAAGTAGCCTTAATACAATTGATGAGATTAGCCTCCATGCATTACATGAGCTTGGACATTTTATAATACCAGACAACTGCATGCACGCAGCTTAGCAAAGAGCATGGGAATGCTATATCAGGCTCCTGGGTATCACGCACTAACCAGTGCTCAGGGGAGGTTTTCAAGGCTGACATAAAGAAAAGGGGATCCTGTAAAACTATTTATTTTCACCTGACATGTTTGCTCAATTTAAAAAAAAAAAAAAAAGAAGCAAGCATTGTTCATACAAGGATCGATGTAAAATGGGGACAGATCACAAATGCTTATTCAAAAAAAAAAGTAAAGAGCATTATTAGAGATTAGTTAATTAAGAGATAAGGCCAAAAAAATAGAATGGTGACGTGGTAACAGCCCCCTGCAGGAGACAAAGGCTTAGGCAAATGTATTTCTGGTAACAGGAACGCAGCTATCGCAAAGAAATCTGAAGCACTAAATATATGAAACTTTTTTTTTTTTTTTTTTATGTTAGCAGATCTGTAGTGTTGGGTAACTGACTGAAACACTCCAGTAGTAAAATGCCACCCTCTTCAAGCACCTGCTGTTGGTAGCCCCATGTCACTTCACAGATATTACTGAGTTTTGACCCAAAGTGCATCTGTGAGGTGGGAGAGCTGCAGGAAGCACCTGCAGGACATAAAGGTCACCAATTGATTAAGCTCCTTACGGGGCACATTTCCACACCCTGCCGAGAACAACTCGCTTGTTCTCAAAGCCAATTTTCCCAGTGCGGAGCCTGGTGTGGGAATCAAGTGTCCCAGGAAAACTCGGCAGAACAGGGATCAAAGAGCAGGTCTGCGGCCCGTGGCCTGGTTAAATTCACAGCTCCTCACCGGGCAGCCAAGCCTCAGCAGCTCGACATTGTGCTCCCAGCACAGCAGGGCTGACAGCCACAAGCCCGAAACCCAGGGACAGACACATGCAGGTGGGCGAGGCACGGCCCCAGCTGGGGACAGGGCAAGGAGGAGCCCAAAGCGCAGGTTCCCAGCACAGCTCTGAGGCGCACAGCTCCCCAGGGGGCTACCTCGGTAAGAGGGTGAACACGAAGCTTAGTTCATGATGAAAGACGTCAAATCTTTCCAAAATCACTTCAGCATACGCAAGCAGGGCAGAGCAAGCGGGGGTTTACCTGTTCCGACACAAAGGCCCAAAACACAAAGGTGTCCTGTTATGATTGCTTTCAGCCTTCTCAGACGAAGTTACCTCTCCAGAGAGCACAGCTCTGCCTCAGGCAAATGCTTTTCAAATGGGTGGGAGTTCTCCTGGTTTACACCCATGCTTTGTCTGGCACAAATAACAAACTAAAGATGACAGAAAACACAAGTGCCAAATACAAACAAGGATGAGTGAACCTTTCATTAATTACATAACTTAAGAGCAGAAGTAACATGAATTCTGTAATGTTGCTATATTTTAAGTAAATTATGTAAATTATGACAGCATTTTTCGTTTTAGCCCCCAAATTTTACATTAATTAGGACCTAGAATTTAAATTTATTCATTTGTCTTTTTTTTTTCCTTTTCTTCAGATTAATCTTCACATTATCCTTACAATGTTAAAAATAGAATACATTCATTTCAGGAAGCATTTTGTTGAGGAGAAGACTCACGTTGGGATGTCTAGATCCCAAAGACATGTCTCTGCCATTCACCACCACAGCATGCTCCTGACTCCAGCGGGACAAAATAACTCTGCCCTCTCTTTCCTGGCAGCGTCCTGCCCCGGGTCAGGAGCACTGCTCACACAGGTACACACTCCCAGGGGCACGCGCCCTCGTCAAGTATTTTACAGCTGTGTTGCTGGTGAGGGGCTAGGAGCAGATACTGAAGGTGTGAGGAGAGGGAGCGACCCCCCTCTGCTGTCACTGCTGCTCCTGCCTCAGCACAAGCCATGTGCCAGCACTTTTGCTCTTGGTTTTGCTGTCTTAGATGGACAGGACACCTTCCAACACCCATATAACCTTTATTCCACACCCACTCAACCACTTGAAGTGCTAACCAGGTGGAAATGTTTGGTTTTTAAAATATCTCCCATACACTGAAAGTACCAGCAGTTAACCCCTCGCCTTCCTGCTGAGCACCACAGGCCTCCTGTGTGCTGCACCTGGCGCACACGCTGCTACCGCATCTACCACGCTACTGAGAAAAAAAAAAAATCAAAATTCCTTAGTTTCAGCTCCATCCTGCTCAAGCTTGTAGTAAAGACGGAGGGGAGCTTAAAGTTTACATTAGGAAGTAGTATACAGAAACACAAAGCACTTTGCTTCAGAGTTCATGCAATGGTCTGAGCTCCCTGCTGCTATAGCATTTTATGAATTACCAAAGTCTGACATTTAAAGATTTAAAATACATACAGGTGAGATTCCTGGCCAGTTAATAGCATCAAATGGATGCCCAAACAGTACTGCAGATTTTTTCTTCTAGCATACTCGTGCTGAATTGCATGATCTAAAAGACACCGATATGACCACTGCAACAAAATGCAGGCTCCTCTGAGCTGTCCTTATGGGGCGCAAACAGCACTTGTTATGCAGGCATCTCTTACAAGAGGACACCAGTGAATTACATCAGCTAACATATTGTTGATCTCCCTCTCTTTGCTATTTTTAAAACAACATTTTCTCTGAGTTATTAATGCATTTTACCATCCTTCACGTTCAGAATGCTACACGTACAGAAATGTTCCACACCTTACTCCTCAAAAACAGGGTTGATTTCAAAGCGATGTACCTTGTTTTCCTAAGTCACTGGAGCACCCCCAGAGGTTGCACAGATGGCCTTCCAAACCTGAGCTCAGCTGTCCCACCCTGCCTAGTGCCCACTAGCAAGCCTGGCTTTCATTCAAGGATCCTACGCAAAGGACAAGCTGGAAAACTCACCACCTCCAAGCTCATGCTGTCTGTAAAGAGGCTGTGGAAATGTATATTCACAAACTGATGAAAGTAACATTTAATCGCTGCTGCCATGGAGACGAAGATCAGCACTTGCCATTTCTTAGCTCCTACACCTGGTGCATTGCGGAAACTCTCCTTTTTCTCCTCCAAGAGAAGAGCGTTTGACAAATCTCTCCATTAAGATGCAAAGATAAAAGAGTTGGGCATTAACATTTGCATGCCAGGAGAGGGGAAAAGGGGCAGAAGAGCAGAAAAACAGAGTATAAATATGCAGCAGCTTCAAGATAAGAATGTGCAAAGCAGTTTTTCATACAAAGATTCATAGATGAAATGTTTAAATTGCTGTGAATGAAGTATGAATAGAAATGTACACGCACAAAACAGCAGAAGAAATAATCAAGCAAGGGTTAAAAGAATGGCCCATAGTGATAAGCAGGGTTGTGACTAGCAGCAGTAAGTTGGTAAATACTGATAAATGCCTGCACATCCAGACCAGGAAGCCTGAGCTCCAAAAAGCAGAAAGTACAGTTGACTTTCAGAAACTGATCTGCACTTTGGTTAGAAGAGGGAGAAAATGAGGTTTTAGCATGTTGTGTGTGCCCTATTGTTATATTCTAGCCATAAAATACTCCAAAACAAGTTAACTTGTTTTGAGATGCATCTCCCCTTTGGTAATTTAATCTTCCAAAGTGGGAAACAACTGAGACTTTGTGCTAGAGATACTTTCACAGCAGGTTGAGCATCCAGCTTCTCCTCTAGGCATTGAGGTCCTAGGATAAAACTGTCACAAAAATGGAGCCTCTAAACAAACCACCAAGTCACTTAGCATAAAATAAAATACACAGAAGGGAGAGGCCAAGCCTGGAGCCTGAGCGCTAGTATGGCTTCACCATTAGAAGTACAAGCACAGAACTGGAACGTCTCCATGGCCAGACCGCTAACATCCACTCTTCTTGTCATTCTTGTCATTACAAGAGGTTAACCATATAGCGTGGTGACACCGAGTCCTTCAGCCCTTCCCAATGCTGGAGTGGAAAATGAGGCCCAAGTCTGACTTGCTCAGTCAGCAGCACGAAGACCAGTGCGATGGACACGGACAGAAGCTGGAGGGGACTGGGGGAGAGGCGGAGATGGAAACAGGCTGAGAATCTACAAGCTAGCAGCACTGCACCTCAGCCAACAAATTCCCACTATTATCACAGATAAAGTAGTTAGAGAGCTGTGGGGAGCAGTGGTTAATAGTTAGAGAGCAGGGGGAGTCAGAAGGCATCAGGTGTTATCTCGGTCATGTACTTCCACCAGAGTAAGAACAAGCCTCCTACGGCAGATTAGGGGAAGTACCAAGTGTTACCGTGAAGTTTGAACACAGTAAAAAACGCGAATGTGAACCTCAACCTTCATCACTTTATAAAACACAATTTACAATCCTTTAAAAAGATGATTAGACTTTTTGAAAGGTCAAGAAAGGTTTAGCTGACTGAAGCAAATGACACTAATAATATAATCATCTTAAATTTTTAGCCAGGGAATTGCAGATGTTGCACATCCAGGTATTTGTTAGCTTGTGATTAACAAGGTGACACACTTGAAGGAACAAGGTCAGCAAAATTCTAGAAACATTTAAAAATAATTTATTTAATTTCAATGCCAAAAGCATTTATTTGATGCTTTCAGCTTTTTGTTTTCTGTTGTGATTATTTTCTGGTTTGGGGATTTTTTTTTTGTTTGTTTGTTTGGCTGGTTTGGTTTTGTGTTCCCCCTCCCCCAAACACACAATACATTCTAGACTGTACATGGAATCTGCAAATAAAGTTATACCCAATTTATTACAGATATTATTTCCCTGATACTGAAACAATGTTATATATAAATATTTTTACAATTAACAAACACATGCAAAACAAATCAGAAAGTAGAAGTCTTGAGTAAAGAATGACTAAGCTTACAAAAAATTACTGGTGTACTTTGCAATTATTTGCAGTCATAATTTTACCAACCTAATCAATCTCAGTCTTTGATTCCAAAGAAAAAAATCCTTCTTGCTGTCAGTATTTTGCTTTGTACAGAGAAATTTGTCAGTATCACCAATTATCTTTTTAATATGCTTACAGAGAAAAGGAGTTTTTCAGTGCAGTTACACATTATCTAAAACAGTGGCATACAGCTTAAGATGACTCTCTGCAAAGGAACAGTAACACCACCAAAAAAAAGTGATTTTTAAGTACCACGCGCAGAAAACTGTTGATTTATTAACCAGCTTACATAGGGGAAGGCAAAGATGAAGCATTAATGCCGTTTTGTTTCATGCAACTTCCGCGTGTCTCTTCACAAGAAGTGACAACAATAGATACGGGATTACATCTACAAACGGTAGTAGGGATGCGAGTAGTCTCTGCTGTTTTGAAGAAAAAGGAATCTGCATTGGCCAAATTTCTTTATTTCATATCTTCACTCAAGACTGTTAGCGAATGTTTGAAAATTTGCCCTGTACACCATGAATATACAAAATTTATCTGAAGCATTAAATCTGTAAAAATAGAAACAATCCAGTCAGAGCAAGTGTAACTGAAGACAGAGCAGACAGTAAAGGGGTTGCTTATCTGGGCTGAAGATGTAGTCAGAAAATAAGACTTACCTAAAAGAACCACAGATTATTAAGGAACAGAACTATGTAAATTAAGATTTTACTAATTTGTCAGAAGATAGGAGAGATAAAGGTAATGGATTTTATTTCAAATCAATAAGCATAATGTCACCTTTTAGAGACACCTTGATGGTCTAATCACATACAACTAGAAAACTCACTGCCTTCAGGCACCCTCATATCAAGTGCAAATCTGCGCAGTTATAGAATATATTTATAAAATATACTATATGCAAACATCTTTACAGAGCTTTAAATCAAGCCAAAAAGTAAATATACTTGATGGTACAACAGAAAAAAAATTAACAGATGCAAAAATGTGGGCAGTTTGATTGTGGCCCTTCAAAGCTGGAGCAAACCATTCAGCTCATCTGCAACAAAAAGTAGATAGGATTTGCACCTTAAAAATTGACTCTTAACAAAAGTGAAGAAAATATCCTCTGTGCTTCTGCAAATTAACAAAATTAGCTTTCATTACATTTTTACGCATTGTTGTTATCTTAAAATATCTTCTAAAGCACAATGTCAACCCTGGAATACCTATAACCAATCACATAATTGACATGAAAGGGTTTCCCAGCTAAATTCAAATTACAAACTACATAATTCTAAGGAGTGCAATGCTCTGGAAAAAAGCCTTAAATTAAATTATTTTACTCATAAAGCTAGTGTTAGGATCTTATTTTTTTGTTAAAAAAACAATTGGAAGCAAGAAAGCTGCGAGAGTACAAATGACAATCATTTTAGATACACCAAGTGTAAGAGTGAATTATCCATTGATGCAGACAGAAACATCCATTTGCTACATTACTTGCTTCCTTACTTCATTCCATTGCATGTACACACAGCTTAAGTATTAAAATGCAGAATAATAAATAAAACGGCTCAGATTACTAGCAAGGGGCAAAACACAATCTGTAATTGTGCTCTATCTAGTTTCTGTTTCAGCAGTCTTTTGCTCTTGTAATTTATAAGAAAAAACATAGTCAGACTTCCAAAAAGAGTCATTCTTTTCTATCAGAAACTCAAGTTCATTTGCCCAGGTTTATAACCCAAGAGGTTTCTGTGAAGGAAGCACAGTGCAAATTATATGACTAATAAAACTTGCTTACATAGAAAGAAGTTTACTCGGTTAATGTTAACTGGTATCTTTATGAAATACATTGTAAAACAAAGATTAAATAAAAGGACTGGGTTTATTTTATTTTCTCAGACCTTTTTTCCTAATCCCTCCTTTGAAAAGCTTATTGAGTTACAAAAGTCTTAATAAAGTTCCAGTCTTCAGCAGTTAACCATTATAAATGCTGCCAATCAATGCCAACTAGTGTTTGATTTGCTTCTTGTGCATGTCCAATTTCCTCTGTGATACTGTGCTGCTGCCAGAGTTTTTGAATCTTTTTAAATCGTTCTTTGCACAGATGTAAGGGATTTCCGCGCCTGAAAAGGAGATAATACTTATCAGAAACGACAGAACACTGCAGCTAAGCACAAACACTCAGGCACGACACAAAATATTGAGATAACCCTTTAACGCTACTGTCTCAACAGAACAAACCAACAGATACCTTCATCAGTAAACTGGAATGCTACCCAATCTGTTCTGCCGTCCTCACTACTCAAGGGTTCCCTCCAGCTTTTGGGAATCACTTGTCCAGTTCACAGAAATCTGAACATAGGTTTTCAGCAATCTTTCCATGCTGAACCAGCTCATATTCCATCATTTTGACAAATTTCAGAAGTAGCAACTGTAAACAATATCAAGTCCCTAAACTATTCTCACAGGGAGCAGAGACACAAGACAAAGAATCGACACATTTTTATAAAGTAATCTCACAGTATTTTCACTTAGTATTAAAGTAGCACAGAGGATACAAATAAATACCCTATATACATATACAGGTTTCAGCTCTATTTTCTAAGCAACTTTATAGATGCTAAAAATTATTTAATTTTTTACAATTCAAGACAATTGTTTTTAACTTAGGAAAGATCTTCCACCAACTTTTACCATAAAAACACACAGTAGCATTAAAATGCTTGAAAATATTATATGCAGCACATTTCAAAATATAATATAATCTGTAATTTATTAAAATAAAAAGGTAGCAGAGTATATTTTACAAGTCACATAGCATTAGAACTCCTGCCTTTAAAAGTTATTTTTAAAAATAATATTTACCGGAGTCCCTGATCTGTCTCTCCATAGTCATCAAGATAAGGAGGAGGGTAAAAGCAGCCCTTTGTTTTTCCAGCTAAAAATAGCACCTGACATTCTCGTACTCTAGAGAAAAACACAGACAAGATTTTACCTATTGATTTTTAGGCATATAGTTTCTCATACTTTCATAGATACTGTTTTTCTAATTCTAAACTACTTTCATTCTGCGTAGCCTGCATGGGAAGATTTTTAAAGGTACTTTTTTTTTTTTTTTCGAAATAAAGATCTTACTCTCTTCCTGTTATAACTCTTAACAGTCATATATTATTTACAATCTGTGTAAAGTACTCCACACAACCACAAGAAAACAAAGCAATTTCAATTCTCACTAATATTTGCCAAAGTGAAAACAGTATTATCCAACCTTCCTTGAATGCACATAATGACCTGAGACAATTACTGCAATATTACAGTCCAATGCTGCCAAGAGAACTGTAGATTAATTGTGCAGGAAGACAACTAGAACAAATTTTAACAACAACAAAAAAAAGGGTCAGGGAATTCACCTTGTTTAATACTCAAGTGGAAATAAACTAACACACAGAAAACAAGTCCACTTCAACATGAAATATGATTTTTCCATCTTCAAAAGAACATACCAAAGTATAAGGGGGAGAAATACACTCCAGTTTTTAGGTAACTCTGTTATTAACAAAAACCACCCCTACAATCAGATTTATAGAACTATTAATGTCCACACACACCCTCTAACCTAGCAATATAAGCAGAGGTATTTGGTTCCTTACCTAAGGAATATGCCCACTCCAGAACCACAAGTGTACGTATGTGCAGTACAGGCTCCAACATCTTCTCCCTCTAATTCAGTCTGACAACAGTAGCTCTGAGAACAAAGCATGGTCCCACACACAAGGCACAATGTTGGAGCTCTGCTTTTATCACCACCTGATTTTGGACACCTTTTATTAAGCAAAAAAGAAATAAATCCTATTGTATGTATGATCTCTACATCGTAAAAATATTCAAAAGATTTTTAGAACATTTATACAGTTAAAAGTTACACACATCCATCCTTACAATTTCTATATCACTGAAATATAGTGTTTTTGCTGGAAAAGATGATGCTCAGTACTTGCCGTTAACTCCATGAGTCTATAAACAGTTTTTGTGAAGCTTTTAAGTTAGAGGTTTTCCAGTTCATCAAAAGGAGCAGAAGACTTTAGGAGTCCTCACTATAATTGCATACAACTTACGAGAAATTAGATGCTTGGTTAATGAGGCAGCTGTAGTCATCTGGAAGGTCTATTAGCTTGTTGGATTCTCTTGCATAGCTAGAATGAAACAATCAAATTAACCACTCAAAGTTTAATAAGCAATACACAGTGATTTCAAGCACAATCATGTTTTCTTAAGTCATCTAAACAGCATCTGCAAATAATTTTTTTAAGCTTTTCTCTTCATCACCATTCAAACACTAAGTGGCAGCTCAGAAAAAAGGAACCCACTTCTAATATCAGTTAGACCACCTCCAGTTTTCTTGTACTGTTGTATTTTTTTAATTGATTTGAGAATAAATGTAGGCAAAAAGAAAAACATGTCATATATGTACTTTTAACACCTCATGATAAGGTCACTCCAGGTGTTAAAATATTTGTTCTGATCCCTTATCAATTTGCTTTGCATTTTCCTGTTGTCACTAATACTGAATGGAAAATAGTCTCTCTCTCCAACTTAGACAACTTGCATCCTGAAGAGAAGGAAATGTTCACGCAATGAAAAGCACCTACTTAATACCAAATATTAATATCCTTAGAAATAAAGTTCCAATGCCTAGTAATTTTTTTTGCAGATACTATACATTTTAATAAACTTTGTCTCTACAAATAATACAAATTATACCATGAAATGTAAATAGAGATTAGTAATAAGCAATGTACTAGACTATGCTGAGTAGAAAAAAAATCACCAAGTTAGATACAACCTGACTTAAGAATCATCAAAAGGAACGAGTGTAAAAAAAATCTCAATCACAACAACAGAAAATGAATTATGCAATCAAAAGTATTCTTATTGTTTAAGATATTTTGTTAATAGCCTGGTATTTAACAGCTGAAGTGATTAATTTTTGTCACTTAGCCTTATTGCACATACAATATTGAAAGTGACTTTACGTAATGTGTAAAATAGAGAAAAATGCAGGGGTATGTTTATAATGACAGCACTGGGACCCTAATATGCACTTATAATTACCTGAATAACTGATGACCACTATTTTTAACCAACCTTCAAGAAGAAAATAGTACAAACTCTAGGCCCACTATACTTTGAATTCAGAAAACATTTAATGCAATTGCTTAGCAAATAGAAATGTGCGTGAAAAGCAAGTTTTTTTTAATAAGTAACTCGGTTTAATTTTACTGAATGATTTGTGTTATTTAAACAGATTGTGTAAGATGATCTTCAACAGTTAGTATTTTTCAACAAAAGTTATATACATCTGCTTGCAACAGCATACCTTATAAATTGTTATGTACAAATCTACTATAAAAAATGAAAGAAGAAATGCCATGGCCTCTGATTACTGCAGATCAGCCTAAATAACTAATATTTCACTTTGACGTTAAAATGTACTAATGTAAGCAATATTTCACTTCCCTTACAAAATTCCAGTATTTTCCAGTATCTCTTTGCTTGTCCACTAACGTAGTGGATTAGTGTTTCAGCCACTCAGTAAAACAGAACTGATATTATGCTCCTAGAAAAATCCTTCAGGAAAAAAAAACTTCAACTTTAAAGTTTCTCCCATCTGCTTAAAATTTCTCCGTGTTTACCTGATAGCATGTCTCTTGCCTTCCAGATACCTTTTTACTTCATTGCTACTACACCAACTACAAGAGGAAAAAAAAAAGCCTTTAAATTCAAGAGATAATACATTCTGAAAGCAAGTAAAAATTCCAGAGTACATCTATTCAATAATCTCTACAAACAAAATGGTTTTTTTTTCATAACACTTCTTTCACAAATGGTTTTAAAAATCTAACTCACTTCCACTTCCATATACAGGCTCCTGGGAGAATACTTGTAATATTATCTTGTGCAGAACTCTTTATTGTGTTTAAACTAAGCATAAAATCCCACCTTACCTTTCTACCAAGGTATTCAGAATCTCGCTATTTTCTTGAAAAAGGCAAGTGAGGTTGTTTGGCAAGGAAAGATAGCTACACAAACGTTCAAACTGGTTTGCTCCATTCACTGTAAAAGAAGAAAGTATAATTCTCATAATTGAGTTTTTTTGAATGACATTATCTACACTAAACAAAATACAGCCCAAGATGGCACAGCCATTTTTCTTTTTCTTTTAAACTGTATTCCTCCATACTCAAAATGCAGTGTGAAGTATGAAGGAATGCTGGTAATGGCACCCGACATCAATGTTGGAAAATTGCCGGTAACAACAAGCAAATTTCCTCAAACTTCCCCTCCAAGCAGGCTTCAAGTCTGGCCATGTAAGAACCACAGCAGAGAGCTCAATGGTCTTTACAACTTAGTAAGTCTTTGTTTTAATGTCAGTTAAATGGCTACTTCATGCTCTTCTAGCTATTGACACAAACCTGTCACACGTGATGGGTGACAGACAGTACTACCACAATCTCAAAAATAGTCATTTCAAATGCCTGCAATGCCAAACTCTACCAAAAAAAAAAAAAAAAAAAAGTAAGTGTTACCTAGGACACAACCACTACATTGCCATATTGATGATACCAGGCTTTTGGTTTGACTCCCTGGGCCCCTCCTCTGCCAGCTTTCAGGACAAACAGCACCAGTACACTTCTTTGGCATAGCCTCTTTTGCTCTGGAATCTTTTGCTTCCAAAGCGGTGAAGGAAGTTACGATGAATACTGCGCCCTTGCTTCCTTCTCGTGGCCAAGTGATACCAGTAAAACACCAGAGAAGAGCAACACCGGATGACCGCAGGATCAGTGGGTCCGGAGTTGGGAGGGAGCAGGAAGGGAAATGAAACCCACCAGTGGAACCTTATGTTGCAGACACTCGCAGGACATCCCAGTAGGGCAATCTAAGCACCTAGCACTTGAGGAGTGTAACAAAGCAAAACAAGCCTTCCTCTTCCCCTTTCCTACAACCTATTCTAGATAAGAGGTCCATGGGGTTTTAGAGAGGTACAGCTGCACTTTGTATCTCATCTTTATAGTATCTGTAACATAAAACTCAATGGTACTTCTAATTATTTGTCCAGGCTCTGAACCCGAGAAACCCTGTTACAGAAAATTGAAGGCCAGGAATAGAGTTTTGTTGTTGTTGTTGTTGGTTTGTTTTTAAATCCCAAAGGCTTAAGCATGGCAATTGTTAAATGAAAACAGTCTACATTTTAGCACAGCATGTCAGGAAACAATCCACAATACGTACCAAATCACAAAGATAACTATGACAAAAGACAATGACTGCTCTAACCTCCAATCTGCACCTTTTCTTATTATACAGATACAGTTCTGCACTGGTTGCAAGCCTGCATTCAATTAGTTTTTTTTTCAGAAAACACAGTTTAAATGTAATTCATTCTGTCAATTTTTTTTTTGTGTGTCTTTTGGAAAGTTGGTTTAGTACAAAGAGCGTTAATCAGACAGTACCTTGAAGTTCTGAGGGTGCTGGGACTCCATTTAAGTAATGAAAAAACAAAGCAGAACATCTCAGAAAAGGCATGATTCCAGCTTTCAGATTCCTCCACAGGTGCCAGCCTGAGGAAACTTCTTTCAAGGCACTTAAGAGAACACAGTAAGAAAATTCTTTTATTTAATCTTTTCAGTTTGACAGCTATATTTACTAAGTCTTCAGTCATATTTCATAGTAATTTATTGACTTCAGTTCAAACAAGAATTACGTCTAGTGTTCGTTTCCAAACCGACTCTAAGAACAACGCTAAAATAGATTCATAAAAATGTAAGTAACTTGAATGGTAAATTAAGGAAAATTTGGCATTGATATTTCAGATCCCAGCAAGTTTCCTCAAACGCTTAAAGACTGCCTCTTTACCTTCCTGTACACTGGCAAAGAAATTTATAAAGCGTAAGCACAGCTACTTCCTCTTCACTGCTAGTGTGTTCCTGATCCATGCCATTCTCTTCTGAAAAACAAAGAAATAACAAACAAAAAAAAAGTTACTTCTACAATTTATTCAGCAGGAATGTAATTTTTCAAGTTTTGAGAAAAAGACCAAAACTAAGCAAAACACTCCACTGGCCAACTCTTCTGCAGTACATCATAGTTATCCCAAGTTTTCTGCTGTACTTATGTGGCAAGTATATGCTACTGTGAACTCCATGTGGTATTGGTTTACTTGTTCAACTGGTTGGGTTTTTAGTATATTTGCTTGGAGTTCTTGGCTTTTGGCACGGTACACCTTACCCAGTTCCTCTTGCCAGAAGAGGCATTGATTCCTTATTCACTGCAGCGTATTAATTATGCAAAACCTAAGCCAACTGTCTGCAATAAGACTTCCAGGCACAGCTACATTAGCTGGAAAGCAGGACTCATGACTAGCTATGCCACAAAACAAAATAAAAACCTCCAGCATAAAGTAATAAAGACAAAAGAATGACCTATCATCAGTACAATTACTACAATTTATCCATACTTTATATGGACTGAACGAGACAGCACCAACAACTTCATTTTGCTACAGCAAACTGCATGTATTTTAATTTGTGTGCTAATTACCATTAGCACCTTAAGTGTTTTCTAAGTACAGACTCAAGTAATCATTTCAGTAAAAGCTGAAAGAAAGTGGCATTACCTGTTGATGAGGTAAGTAAAATTTGTATTATGTGTGCCATTGTGACAAGATGAAACAGGTGAAGATCTCCAGTGCCAAGACTAACCCCTGAAAAATCCTGACAATGTATGGCAGGGAAAGAGAGCACCAAGCTTACCTGTAAAAATTAAAAATAAATAAATAAACAGACAAACAAGAAAGAAAGCAGGTATATTCCTTTTCCTTTTGAATCTTTCCATTTTTGTTACTTATGTTGCAACTATGCCCTTTTAATGCAGCATACACTCATAAGGCTAATTTTGAATCTAACTAAGCAGCCATTACTTAATGGAACGATCATTAAGTACCTTTTTTTTTTTTTTAAGAAGGTCCTAAGAGTATACATTTCTCTTTGTTTTAACCCTGCTGTATTTAGAGAAGAAAGCTACAAGAAAAAAATAATTTAATTTAAATTGTAATGATTTGTAAAAAAAAAATAAAATAAAATATATATATTTTGAAAGATTCCTCACCCGGAGTTAAACAGAAAGTTTCCAAGAAAGTTTTGACACAGTGCCTACTGGATCAAAACTTTGTTAATATATTTTATGAAATACTTACCAATAAATGAAACATGTCGATATCAAGTATGCATGGAAGATTTTCATTTTTTTCATTAGGCACCAGTGCTAGATATTTTAAAGAGAAAAATAAGTTTTACCAATTAAAAATTTATATATATGAAAATATTTTAGTGTACGTCAGTTACAAAATGAGAGCCACCTCCTTGGTTAATATGCTTAAGGTACTTAATATACAGATGTGTCATTTTTGTTCAGAAGTGCGAGAATTCAAGAGTTGTTCAACATTATTGAACAAGATTTTCGTCTACTTGACTACACTGTATTGAAATGAAACAAAACCAAATTAACTACCATAAAGTTAGTGCTGCCATTAATAACACAATAGTGACCGTCCTTAATTGCTAATGTTTCCAGCGGGAGACATAGTGCAATAGCATTTCAAGTTCTGACCCACAAATAAGCTCAACTATGAGTGACTAAACAGAAACACGAATCATTGTCTGTCGGACAGCTGTTCAAAGGAAGCTTTTGCAATTCACCTCACTTTACAAGGCTACCTGGATTTACCTCATGTAACTCATTTGTCTCAGGGACTCAAAAATGCATTGCTATGAAGTCTTACATTTATTATTTTATCTCTAATTAAGGAAGAACTGTCTTAGTCTGTCTCCATAATTCTCACATTCACAGTAACCACAAAGTATTAACCAAAGCACTCCAGCCGACAACAGAAGTTCACACTCAGTAAATTTCAAGTACCTCAATTTCAAAGTATAAACAAAAACTCTTGAAATATTTTTGTTATATTACTAAAAATTCTTGTTACAAATTTTAAACAACAACAAGGGAATGGTTGCAAACATCCTTAGCACAAGCACTAAAAACTGATTTGCAATGAAAGTTTAAATTGTAACTATAAGAACAGCTTTACAATGCAGCATTATGTTGTCAAGTTTAAAAACACTACTACAGTAAAAAATAGTCTCAAAATAGTAATAGAAAAATAACTCATTTGAAGACTGCTGCCCTGCTGACCAGAATATTAACAGCTTAAGATCTGACATATTTTAAAACTATTTCTATTAATGAACATTTCATCACCACTCAGATCTTAAATGTTTTTACTTTCATAAGCTTATAGCCACAGAACTCAACCCCAAATCATGAAATGTATTTCTATAAGAAAAACACGACCAGAGCAAGGCACTTCCAATAAACAAGCTTTTGTTCAATAGGTTATCTTTATGAATAGTTCATAGAATTCTGACAGATCAAAGGATAGTAATAGTTCTCCTTATTCTTAACCTTGTAAAATAAAATAAACTAGAAAATACTTTTTCCATAAAAACAAAAGCAGTATCTGTACTGTATAGAGGGACTGAAGGGAAGTAGAACCTTAAAGAAAAATTGGTTCAAGATTTAAATACAAACAAACAAAACCCACCAAACCACAAAGAATGGTGTACTACAAAGTTCCAGTCAAATAGTCAATTCTATATTAACCTTAATTTCTTCCTTTTTAAAATTCCAGTGCATCATTTTTCTTTTAAGTGTAAAAGACCACACTTCCTTTTCTTTTGCTCTAGGTACCATTCTAAAAGTAGCAATATAAAAACTGGGAAAAAAAATCAGTAGAATTCCTTCACAGTAAGATACACATCCTTTGCTTGGAATTCATCTCGGAATTACAGACCAACAGAAACGTATTTTTTCACAATACAACTAAATATATGGGTACACCTGTGAAAATTCTAGCTTTTGGTCTGTTACTTAAAACCCCTATATACAAAACAATCTTTGTGTAATAAAGACTGTAACAATCTTTCTGTAGGCATCTTTCTGTATCTTTACCTGTGTTAAAAAAATAGAATAAGGTGGTGAACTTACATGCTAAGAGAGTACAAAAGTGACCCTGTACAGCTGAAAGAGATGAAACTGTCCAGTGAGCTGCTGCAAATCTTGTTAATGATTTAAGGCAGTCATCCTTTAAACACAAAGAAAAAGAGACACTGCAACAGTTATTTAAGTTCTTTAAGATGAAAACAGCCTTTTTACTTACAGCATTTTTTCAGGCCCCTCAGCTGTAGCTTACTGGAGCAGTCTGAGCATCTTTAAGCACACAGCAAAGATACCGATGTTCATGCAAATATACAAGTTCCCTTTAGTATTCTTATTTTCACTGCTACCATGAGAACCCTGGCCTTACTGAACGGTGCTTTTATGAAAAAAGGTAATAGCTTTCATAGATAATAGATCGATAATCAGATACTGATTTTAAATAGATTAATAATCAGATAATGATTGACTAAATGGCAGGATCCAACAAAGAAAACTATCAAATAACCATAGTTTAAAATTTAGACATTCTGCATTAAAGAAGCACAATCCTCTTTCTTCACTAATTCAGAGAAGAATTGCTACTTAATCCTTACCTGTCGACAAGGTAAATGACCAAACAATGGTTTATCTTCATCAGCTAAAATTCGTTCTGGAAAAGACAAGACAACACCAAAATATATTAGCACTGTTAACTTAACTAAATTCCGAAATTCATATATAAGGAGCAGCATGGACACATTATTACCTATGGTCTGTATTGTGTAAGCACAGCTTCCCCAGCACATTATTGGTACACGTGGATCTTCTTCATTTGGATGAACTTTCAAACCTACTTTGTACGTTGCTGTACCAAAAGTTGTCAGCATCTCTTTAATACTCTCAGAATATGGATTCCTAAGACAAACAAAAACAGTTACTAATTCATCATTTACCCTGCTGTCAGCATAGTACTTTTAATGATGATCATTCATCCTGTAGATTTATAATATTTAACTGAGAACTCCGGTGTCTGTCTCTGAGTCTTTGGATTCCCTAACCTCTTTTCTGTGCTAGATATACTCCCAATTATTTTTTGATTGGACCCAGTCTCATTTTTTAGAGTTAAAAATATCCAGTGTTCAAAGATAATGGTCAAGACTAAATTAAAAGAATTGTGAGTTACTGATGACAAAATCTGTCATCAGCTGGGTTAAGTGTCTTCCATTTTTGTGTGCAATTGACAGATGCATGTCCATACCATATAAATAATTAATATTTTCTTCCTAAGTCAAGAAGTGGTAGACTGAAATACAAGCACAACATAATAGCTGAAATTACATATTAACATGCTGTGTTTCCCAGTCTTCATGTTTTACTTGTGCTGAGCTATAATGATGACTCCTGTGTTACAAGTAATACAGAAAAAAAAACGTTAATCCTGGTGCTGAAATTTATACAACTACAGCGTCTTCTCTGCACACTCACAATTCACATCTGCCTCAAATTCTAATACATCATCTACTACTTGCGATTTGGAGTCCAATACCATCATAATAATAGGATCAACTTTACTAATTAAAGCAAAATTACTATTTTCACCTCAATTATTGAGCTCATAGCTCACACAAGACATACTATTTTCACCTTATAATTTCATGAGGAAATTTTAATGATTTATTAAGATATACAATACATACTTCGGTTTGTAATCTGGTCTAAATCCTTCAGGTAATTGCAGTTGATCCATTTTTTCTGAACTACTAGAAGTACCTGTACAAAAAAAGAAAAAAACACTTATTATTCATCTATATGTGGTTTGTACATTATAAAAAGCTGCAGAAGCACATCACCAGAAACTGAAATTCAAAGCTATTCTTGCCACTTTTCTAGCATCTCTCAACTCCACAGTAGTAGAACCGTAATACTGGGTCTTTTTCATGAGTATAGTAACATTTTCACACGCAGATATACACAGCTCTTCAGACTTACTTGAATGGTCTTCGTCTCGAAGTAAATACCGTGCTTTCATTTGCAGGGATATTGTTTTGATCCACTGAGAGAGGTTTGGCTGGCCTGAAAAGTCTAACCTGTCCAAAAATATATATAAACAGAATGCACACATTATTTAAAGACAAATTATATATTGAATATTTCATAGGTATTCCATGACTTTGTTTCTTAACAGGCTTGTCCACATTTTTCTAACTTCAGTTCTTTTCCTGCAGGTCCTACACTTTTTTGTCCTCTCGAACCATTCCAAATCATAAAATAACCAAGAAAGGTCCATAAACCGAAAGAAGTAGGCAAGCAATCCACTGGAGATGATCAAAAAAAAGACGACAGTAAACATTTTGGAAGACAAAAATAACTGAAAGAGAATTTGCTATTCTTGAGATCATAACAGCCTTTGGTTCAGGTAGGAGGGTTTGGGGGTTGTTGGTCTTGGTCTTAAATAGTCCAGAATCCTAGAAATTGCTCTAACAGTGAGAGACTCAGTCTGCACGTTACGGTGTCTGACTCCTGTTACAGTTTTCACAAGTGCTAAATTCGTTAAAAATTACAATATTCGTATCTCAAACATACAAGCTGATACCACAACATAAAAGCGGTGAAAAAAAAGTTTACAACAAATAAGAATTAGTTTTGAAAGTAACTTTCATAGACAAAATACTGAATTTAGTTAGGGATTGTCTGGAGTTTTGGGATTCTTAAGTGGTTTGGGAAGTTTGTGTGTTTGTGGGTTTTTTGTTTGTTGGTTTTTTTTTATGGGATTTTTTTTTTTTTTACACTTAGTGAAGACATTTATAAAGCAAACAGACCTGTTAAACAAAACTCTTGGTGGAGGAAGTAGAGGAATAACAGTGTTGCTTAAACATTCACAAAGAGGGCAAAGAAATTCACCATTTTCTACATCATAACTTGTATGTACTCGTAATCTTTGTTGTCTTCGTTGCTCTTTCGCTTGAACAGCATCAAAATACCTATAGAAAACAGCAAGATATTAATGGCATTAATAAAATATTACTTTAACATAAAAATCCATGAATACTTATGAAGACACTGGTTTGCTTTTTCCCCAACCATAACTAAGAGAATTATCTAAAGGAGAAAGCTCTACCCTCTGACTGATCACTTATTACTAACTGCAGGCTATCCTCAGTTTTTGGCATCCAAAATCCCCCCCAATTCCTCAAGTTTGTTGGACCATCACAATTACATTTTAGCAAGAACTTTAGCAATATCCATTTATGAGAAAGGTGGGGGAGAAAGTTAGAAAGAATGCTGAGCGATTAAAAAAACAACAAAAAAAATCCCGTTTCACACAAAATTAAGGGAGACACCATGAGTATTACCCATGTGCATATTCCACTGAAGGCCCCAACAGAGCAGCACCTGGAACAACTGGTGGTTTATCTCTGAATCCTCTATGAAAATAAACTGAATACACTACTTTGATATTCAGCTTTGCTTTGCGTGCAGCTCTGGGGTCCCCAGCACAAGAAGGACACAGAAGTATTAGAACAAGGTCAGAGAAGGGCCATGAGGCTGATCAGAGGGCTGGAGCACCTCTCCTATGAAGACAGGCTGAGGGAATTGGGGTTGTTCAGCCTGGAGAAGAGAAGGCACCTGCGAGACCTCATTGTGGCCTTCCAGTGCCTAAAGGGCCACAAAACCACTGCGAGCTCCTAACAGTTCTCACATGCAAGGCAAAATTTGCAGTCGGGCACTTCAGAAGCTGTGTCAAGGACCAAAGCAAGGGCCTAACTGAAGTCAGTGGTATGAATATCTTGCATTAGCCACATAGCATCGGCACCACATAGCACAAAGCACCTTTTTATCTTTATTCCCTCCCCCCAAAAGAATAAAAATAACTGAAAAAGATTAAAAACACAGAGCAGGGCATAACATTGACTTTATGTCAAGGATGAGCTTGAACTAGGTCACACATGCTTCTAGTTCTAATCAAACATGATGGAAGAATTAAGAGTGCAAGGGATGTGCTGTCATTTAAAATTTCAGTACAGAGCACAAGGAGCAGGAACATGTCTATTACTGAGTAGCAAAAAACTAAAACATTTGAACACTGAAGCTCAGATTAGCACGCACCACAGGGGATTATGCATATGGATAAATACCCAAAGGGAATGGAAGCTGCCATGTGCAGCTTCGGATTCTCCTTCATTGTGATGACAGATAGAAAATGAAACTTATTTTAAACGTTTATAATATTTAATTTTAAAGCAGAAAGTTGCATTCATTGCTTCAAGACATTCCTTTTTAAGCTTACTACTAGGGTATTAGCTTTGCAATTAAACTTAGTACATGCAAATAGCAAGACATGCTATTTGGACTAAACTTAAACATAACTTTTTACCTTTGCCAACAATGAGCATGCATAATGTGTCCACAGCTACCTGTGTGCGTTCCACATGACAGATCTGGGTGCATGAATAGTGGGTCATACTTTTCTGTATTCAAAATAAAAACAAATAACTTTTAAATTAACATTTATCAGAAAGACTTAACTGCAGATATTACTCCCTTCACATTAAAGTTTATCACAAAAGTATAGTTTATTTGATGAAACATAATGCATATTACTAGTTCACAACTGAAACGGTTGAGCTCATTTTGAATCAGCGTCATTTTGTTTTGAGTGTGTGTACTGTACTTAGACTTCAAACCAGGTTTTGGGAGCTTCTAGGCCCTGGTAAAAGTGAAAGATTTATCAGCAGTTCTGGTGGTTCAGTACCATTAAATAATGAGACTGAGAACATTAATCTTCAGGATCAGAATACAAGATGATCCGGTATTTTTTGTGTGTTTGCATATATAGAATCCAGAGAAAGCTTTGTAACAATGCCATTAATCAGGAAGTAAGCTGTTTCACAAAGATACCTAAATCCAAGCATTTTTAAAATTATCATTGCTAAGAGGCATTTCAGATGATAAAACTTAGAGGAAAGACAGGTACCATCTTTGTGCTTTTACAGCCATACATCAGTGCTGCTTTCCTCTATAATGTTATAAGTGTAGTTTAAGAACAAACTTCTGAACTTGAAGGAGGTGTGTTTTTTTTAATAGTTACAAATAATTTGTCATAAATGGCTGTCAGAACTTTTTTTTTAATGTTTTGCAGTTATTTCATATTAGGACTTAGAACACATACTTCCACGTCACTAAAAATATGGGAGTTTTGCAACTGATTACAATGAAGTCTTTCACAATTACACATTTAAGAAGGTGACACTACTGTCTTCAGAGACAACGTGGTCATTACAGTGACTCTGACATTCATTAATATTAAAGAAGACTGAATACTACTTACCAGGATCTGGAATAATTCTGTTTCTGTTTTTAGACAACACAGTTGATCTCTGAATAAATGCTGCCAAGACCATAGCTCTGCTGTCCACTTTAACTTCTTGTTCTTCCTGACACAGTATACACATAACAACTTGCCTGTGTTCAGCTACTCTAGTTTGCTCCGGACCCAAGGCTGTGAGTTTTGCATCTGAAATCACAGGGCTAGAACGTTCAAAGAATACTAGTGAGCACATGATTTGGAAAAAGAAAATACAATCAGATTATGCTTTAAATGGGATTAGTAAGCATTCTAAATTTATGTTAAATGCTCTGACAAAGCATAGCTTTTTGGAGACATAAGAATACATGCCAAAAAGTTATACAAGAACATACTTTTCCAGAAAAAAATTACATCCTCTCAGTGGTGTATCACCCATTCCAATGTAACCAAGAAACTGTATTTGTGACCCTCCATTACCATTATATCTTAATTGCCTGACATAAATTCTGAAAGCAGTCTCTACTTCCCCACAAAATCATTAACATGCTTCAGTTTTTATTTCCAGCTACAAGCAAATTTTCTTCCAGATCCTCAGAGGCATAATCATCATCTAGTTCCAATTTACTATGTTTAATAACACAGTCTTTTCAGTATTATCAACAAATTACTGGATGACTTTATACAAAACAAAATTATTTGCTTGTTTATGTTGAGTACTGTGAGGATGGGAGAGAAGGCAGAAATCAACATTTATTCACCATCTTGTCAGTAACTGCAAGGAAAGTATTCCATTTACTGCTCCTTTTGGTCTCAAAAAACCCTTTTGAATAATTTTCCATCAAGACTAAAATAGGCACTTTTTAGAACAGTAACAATAGACCAAGCTGATGTAAAAGTTAAAAGGAAAAAGTTCAAGTAAGATTTCATTACCTATTATCATGTACTCCAGAAGCTGAAGTATCGAGCTCCTCCAAAGTTTGCTGAAAGAGTTCTTTGTTTTCATTAATGAAGTGCCGTTGCATCTCCGACATCTGAGCCATTATCTTTTCCCTGCGCAGTCTGGCAATCTCAGCTTTTCGCTTCCTCTCAGCTTTGTCTTTATCACGTGAACTCTGAAATTGTATTAGATCAGTCATTTAAAAAATAATGTTAAAATGGACTATTTATGTTAACTACTGCTATGTGTAACTTACACTAACACGTAAACAATTAGAACCTGATAAAAAGACAAGACAGCCTATTGGAGTTTTTGCACCCTCTTGTCTTAGGCTCATAATCATAGAACAGCTTGGGTTGGAAGGGACCTTAAAGACCATCTAGTTCCAACCCCCTGACATGGGCAGGGATGCCACCTGCCAGATTAGGAAGCTCAAGGCCTCATCCAACCTGGCCTTGAACACCTCCAGGGATGGGGCATCCACAGCTTCTCTGGGCAACCTGTGCCAGTGTCTCGTCACCCTCTGAATGAAGAATTTCCTCCTAATATCTAACCTAAATCTTCCCTGTTTTAGTTTAAAGGCATTCCCCCTTCTCCTATCATTATCTGACTGAGTAAAAAGTTGCTCCCCATCTTTTCTATAAGCCCCCTTTAAGTACTGGAAGGCTGCTGTAAGGTTTCCCCAGAGCTTTCTCTTCTCCAGGCTGAACATCCCCAGCTCTCTCAGCCTTCCTTGACAGAAGAGGTGCTCCAGCCTTCTGATCATCTTTGTGGCCTCCTCTGGACCCACTCTAACAGATCCACATCCTTCTTGCAAACTGGTTTGCCTAATCTACAAGCTGTGAGATAGACTTACAGATTCCAAATTGACATTTCCCATCTTTGATTCAAAACAGCAATTGGAAGCATAGTCCATTGCTAGTCACAACCTAGACATGTTTCAGATCAGCTGTTAAAGTTTGTTTTTACCTCCTCCATAACATTTCCTTCTGTCTCAGCCACAGGACTTGTAGAAGAGCTCTCTCTTAGTTTCTTAATGGTATTAAAAGTCTGCAGAAGAAAAACAAAACCTCAGTTTGCAACATGAATATAACAACTGTGCATACTATAATGCTGGCCAGATAATACGTAGTGTTAGATTTCAGAAAAGGAAAAAGAGGTAGGTACAACAAATCAACACGGGAAATAAGGAAACCATCGCAGTATAAATAGCAAAGTTTTAACAAATTTTCTTTCCACAGTTTTGAGAAGTTATATAAAAGAGATTTACCTTCAATATCCACCTGATCATGTCCTTGTGCACTTCCAGATGAGGCGCATTTTGCAGTGTTTCTAGCATAGCTAGTATACTAGGGGAATTATTGGGTGCCTCTCCTGGTCCTGAGAAAAATGAGAATAATTGATTTTATTTTTACCTTACAAAATAATCACTCACTACTATTAAAGAAAACAGAAAACAACCAACACTTGCATATACTCAACACCTAAAGAATTCCTTCAACAAATAGACAAACGTGTAAATTTCATTCCTCCCAAACTTTTCCACGAATACCCTCTACTTCCTGAAAGATTACAGGAAAATGCTTTAGAAGCCTTGTCCACTCTGTTCTCTTACAAGGCCGAGTGCACTTTATGTACTCCTTGAATGTTTACAATTTGGGAGCTGCCATGTCAAATTACTGCATCTCCCACCTTTTTTCAATGGAAGAGTCTTAGCAGCTTTCGTATCTTAACGAAACTACAGGCACTAATTAGAACATGCAAAGGAGAGTCAAGATTAAATGATTATTAAGAATGCAACTTCTATTTTTGTAGTTGTGGCATCTGGCCACATACAGCAATCTTTGTTAAGAACACTACTTTAACGATGATATTAAGAATTAGATTTCATGGGAATTATTCTGCTTCTGGATTTCTCTTCTCTACAGAAGAGATTAGGTATTGCTGCTACCATAGCTACTATCACTGCTACAGATATGTGAAGAATACATATATACTCAACTTTTTCTGTGAAATATAAGAATTGTTTTGTGTACTTATCTACAATATCGAAAACACATTTTGATGGATTAACAGATACATTCTTCTTGTAAACTCCATTCCAGAAGAAGAAAATATAAGGCACTGGCATTTTCAGTTGCTTAAAACCTGCTACAGAAATGAAAAGACAGACATACTTGATATTTTCTGAGTAAAGGTGAATGTTACAACATTCTCCTCACTGAGATTCTCCAGATGTTGTTTTTCTTCTTGTAGTGCCATTCCAATCAAATGCAAAACCTAGACAGAAGTCAGCAATTTTAGTCCTTTTCTTAAAGCATTCATATAATCTCTTTACATTGTTTGGGTAATTCATTAAAAGACAAGGAAGGCATACAGTAAAACTATATAAGAAGAACACAGCTCAAGTTATTTCTATACATGTAGTTCCAAAGCTACATTACACAGGATTAACAGTATGTGTCTACAAATTCTTGAAACTTCGCCAGATATAAACACTTTATACCACTGGTGTCTTTTTGTTTGCTGTCCTGTCTAATCAGTGGGAATTCAGTGGCTTGGGATACGTTTCAGTATTTTCTCATATTTCTTAAGCTTTCTCCCTAACAATTGCATGTTACTATTGCAAGTTTCTGTACAGAAGCATGATGCACATTTTAAATCCTTTTTACCACATACAAAACGTAACTCACAGAAAGTTAAAAATTATTAAACTTTTTATTTATTCTAAGACTCTAGAAACACTATAAAAAATAACAACTGTTAGGTCAGTAAAAAGCTGTAATTTACTACAGCTGATCTAAGCAGCATTATTCCCCCTCATGAATTTTGCTAGAAGTTTACCCGTCTTCCATTTATTCTAGGAATTAAATCAGAGGCAGAGGGGTTTTCTCCTAGTCTTCTGTATCAGGAGACACCATTTGTGTCTCATTCATAGTACTTTGGATATGTTAGTAAGCAACCCAAATCTATAATCCTATGTTAAAACGCTGAAATCCGTGTTCCTCTTTTAGCACATGCATAGTTTTAAAATAAGGAAACATACCCTTTGCAGCATGGACTCTGACCAGGCATAGCCATTGTGCTCTACTGCCCACTGTAGTATAGTTCCCATAATACACAGCATGACATCGGACTGCAGAATATTAATCAGACTTGCAAAAAGTGGGCAGAAAGGAGGTAAAGCTGGTGGTGGAAGTGCTGAAAGGGAAATCTATGTTTCACACTTGAGCATTTAAAATTTGCAACACCCATATAAAGCATGAGACTTGCAAAGAGCTTAACATATTAACCCAGGACGCCATACAATTGCCTGATAAATAATGCTGCAGATAGTAGGCTGTAACATTAAACATTGCTTGCATGTAACAACAGCTGAAGGAATAAGCGGTTCATTAGGCTGTTTCTACTATGGATCAAATTCCTCTCTATGACCAGGAAGATAGAAAGGAAATTGCTACATTTTCACAAATTCCCGGCTAACCCAAGAACAGAATGTTAGTCTTAAAATTTCAGCGCAATATATGGTTTGACAGGTACTTCCTCCCATCTTCTTTCAAAGAAATACCTGTATCTTCTCTGTTCTGTCTTTTCAGCTTTCTCTGTGCTTCTTCTGCCTGAAAGAGAATGATGCCAATACTATTCAAAAACTGTAAAAATATAAAACTGATAATTTATATTGTCCTTATTATATTGTTGCTGTGTCTTTCATCTTTTCCTTAGCCTTAAACAGAAGGAACAAGTTTCCATGTCTTTTCAGTTTGTATTACATTCTACTTGTAAACATTTTATAAGGTATGCATCTTTGAAATTAATCTTTCATCTTGAAACAGCCTGCATTCTTTATTAGCATAAAGATCCTAAGACAAATTTGAACTAAAATGGTAAATGTCCATAAAGATAAGTGAAAATATAGACTGTTAAATTACTTTTAGTTAAATACTACGTAAGAGAACAAACAGACCAACTCCTAAAGCCCCACTGACTGATTTCAGAAGCTCTGTATAGGACACAAGATCCGATGGCACAGAAATCACTGCAGAATCTCAAATTTTGACAAGGCTCTCAAATAAGTTATCTTTAAAAAAAATACCAGCTGATAATACTTCCTCACACAGTAAAGCTCTGGGGAAAAAAAAATCTGAAAGGAAACTAAGTACAAAAGGTTCAATTTGTTAGTTACCTTTGATTGCTCTGCCCTTGAAAAGTGGTAGAAATACAGATTGAAGTTCTTGGTACATTCTGGTTTTAGTTCATACAGCCCTCTGCCAGTTAATCCAGGTTTCCTACCAAGAAAAAGTATTAAAAAATATGTTCATTGGTTACTACCATTTGAGCATAAATGGTTAAATAAAACAGCTAAAATACATTGCTCAATAGGCACTCTAAAATGAGTATTAAATGATGCACTTGAGTAAAATCATGGGGAAAACACCATAGCCCAGTCTCCCCTTTTTTCTGTTCTCTCATTCTCACTAATTTATGTATTTAATTTAAAAATATAAAACATTAGAATAAAGGGAAACATACTTGAAACAGGCCACTTCTTCAATCACACTTTCCATTCCCGTCTCTCTATTCTCCTACATTGAGTGGAAATGCAAGACAGTGCGTTACTATAGCTCTTGGATTAAACACATTCAAATACCATACAACACTAGATGAGCGTGCAAAACACATCTAGAACAAGTCATTTTACTGACACTCCAGAGAGCACTAACAACATGTAATAAAAAATATGTTCATGAATGCCATGTCTGCAAAAAGTATTTTGAAAAAGCATCCCATATTAAGTACTGAAGTTTTACTACTTTTCCATGTCATAATAAGCTTAGTTAGAAGAAAACCTAAAGTGTTTTTAAAAATCATACTGCTCCTCTAAATTTTGACTTTTCAAATTAAGTTTAAGTATTTAGAACAATGAACAATATTTCAGAATTTATCATTAAGAGTAGTACTAATATAGTAAAAGAATAATTTTTAAATTTTGACTACCCCCTAAAATGTTTAAAGATTACTTAATAAATATTCTAAAACAAATTAAGCTGCTATCCTACAAAAGCACTCATACTGGAATTTAAGTAAATGAATGTCCATGCACATGAAGCATTTATGTTACACAAGTCATTACACTGTTCCTGATTTCATGAATTTTCAATTATTGTCAGGCTTTAAAATAACAGTTTGTATTTCTGGATAGTTCTGGCAACCCAATTGCATGCATCTACTTAGAGTTTACAAGCAGACTGCAGATACTGCTGGCCAGATAGCCTGATTAAGAAACAGTATTAAAAAGAGAAAAGAGCTGAAGAAGCCCTCAGGCTCCTGCCTCTTTCATATACAGTTTCACCTTCTCCAGCCCTCACCTACCTTCTCCACGAGAACTATTAATCTGTACTCATGTTAACTTTACTCTGCATAACCACGCTGCTCCCATTAGGTGACATTAACTGACGTAAGAAGAATGTTCTCCAATTCACCTTACCAAATTGAAGGTTTTGTTTTCCAAGCTACTTACATCTTCAGGTAATGCCTTTACTAATTCACTGTGAGCCATTGGCCTAATGCTCAGCTGATGGATGATCTCTCGTTTGATTTCATCTGTTGCGTTTACCTGTCCTATTCCAGGACTGAATCTTTCTCCTGTAAACAAAATATAATAGTGCTTTATTATCATTATTTTAGTATTTTTAAACTTTTTTTCTTTTGTAATTTAGAGGAAAAGACTGGAAAATAAGTCTCTTCAGTGAAATCTTGTGTTTATCCACCCATGTTCAAAAGTTAACATTATGTTAATGTAACCTAGTTTCAAGTCTTTCCTCACAAGAAAGTCAGAACATCACGTTCAAAATAGATCTGAACTTGAGATAACAAGGAAGAATGCTCATTCCAGACCATTACACAGAAATAAAAAAATGTATTAAATGTATTCTGAACTTACCAACAATCATTATAATGAGGTATAGCATCTCTTCTATAAGAGTATTATTTTGTTGAACAACATCCTGGTTTAAAATAAAAAAAAACAATTGAATTTACACATTTCAATTAAAGGTAACAACATAATTCCGTATGCTGAAAGTATTTTTCTGTGCTTCAAAACATTACCTTTTTTCACCCTTAATAATCCCAAATTAAGCTCTGCTGTAATGAAGGCACAACTGCCTTAAACTTCTTGAACAATGCAAAAATTATGCAGCAGTTTCTGACATTTATCATTTTGACATGTAAAATATTTGTGGATTTCAAAACTGGTCAAAATAACTCTCGAATTTTTACCAAGAAACTGAACAGAAGTAGCATAAAAGTGTTCAGCATATTTTTGAAAAAAAATTGTAGATTTTTCCATAAAAACTGTACATAAAATACCTTGTTAGTATTTTCTGTGCTAAATCTTTTGCCATAGTCTGGAGTACTAAATATCTGATAAAGTTCAAAGCGACTCAGCATTATCATCAGGAAGTGATTTGGATCCATCATAGACACACCTGTCTATTAAAGAAAAAAATGATTATAAACACAAACCAGACGGGGTGTTATTTTAGAATGTATTTTATATTCACATACAGTTCACAGTACATTCTTTGTAAGATTCATTCCTCTTTATCCTAGGCATGGAGATTTAAGCAAGGTACTCTCTTACGGCTCCAATAATGCAACTGACAGCACACATTTGACTATGTAGGGTGATACGCTTTATTAATTTTTGATTAAGCCTTTTAAATGTAAAATATTCAGGGTTATTCCTTCCATCTCAAACAATCTAAATAAAAATCAGAGCAAGACTTGTTTAATTTGGTTTTCTCTCCACTGTTCTGTTCCTGCTGTTCCAACTTTCTTAGAAGGCATAATGAGAAGTAGTATATAGCATAAAGACTTAAAATAAAAAAAAATAAATATTTCAGGCATCAAAAGAAGGACTGGAAGATTTAAACAAGCTTTTTCCAAGCATTCTGGCAAAGAAGAATATTAATGTTTCAATATAGTCACACGTACTTATTTCCATTTATTCAAGAAGGACTATAACAGTACTTCGTCTACAAATTTTTCCATAAATACACAGATACAATAAGTACAAGTCCTTGCACAAAAAAAATATCCTTGCCATTAAAAGGTTTTGATGGAGGGATAAGCAGATGTACACAAAGCCTGTGTCAAAAGACACTTGATAAAATGCAAACTGGTATACATGGTTACCTGAAGCATTACTATGTCCTTGTCAAACATCTCTCTCCTGCACTTCACATTATGATAGTAATAAATCTGAAAAAAAAAAAAAAAAAACACATTTACAACCGTTATATTCCATCTACATATATTTTTAATCTAGAAAAATAAACTTTGTTATACAGTATTAGTAAATAAAAAGATGAAACAATAATTTGAAAAAATATACAAATGTATTTGGAAGCAGAAAGTGTTTTTATATAGCTGGGTATTGACCTAATGTCTAGATTGCATGTGCCTAGAAGGAAAAATCATGTGGAGCTCTACATTTTTATATATAATTATATGTGTATATATATATAAACACTTCAGAGAGACAGCCCATGTAGTTGGAAAAATGTTCATTCTTTGTTCCACGAAATGCTCTTCAACTACTTGAGATACAGTCCTTAGGAATCGTCAGTTTCAGCTAAACATTAAAATTTTCATAGAACCATACTTAACCCAAACTACCCTGGGAGTGAACTCAACAGTACTACAAGCAGTTGCAATACTGCAGTTGCTGCATGGCACTGAAATATGGAAAAGACTGGTTCTACCCCAATCGAGGAAAAATAAGGAGGGCTGTCAAGCTATCCAGGACTTGGAACAACCTTCCATGTGCTAAACTTCCCTCTAGGGGGACACCATTTTTCACCAGAATTACGTGGAGCAGACAGTTAGGCATGCCTTCCTTCTCTTCCCCAAACCAATCCATACAAATGCCAGAAAATCTTCTCAGAAAATATTCTGAAGTAGTTGTCTGAACTTGAGCTCGCCATAATCAAAAAAGAAAGGAATTCTAGACTGTGGGAGCCACAGTACCTAAGCTAAATTCATCTCTTTACTCCATGATGGGATTGTGGAATCCCACAACTAGTGGGATTAAACACAGATACATTCCTCTATGAAAAGCTATACTGAAATTTCAGATCTGGTGCATGTCTATAGTAGGTTGAGTGCTGTTATAATTGTACATGAGTAGAGCTACCTTTGCTTCAATAATGACTATCACCTTACAATAGGTTTGTTTTTTTTTTTAAGGCAAGAAGCATCAGCAAGAGGAGCAGCTTAAGTCAAGTACTCCTAGTACACATGCTCTTCAACTTCCTAGTGAAGATGGGGGCTTGTGGGAGAGAAAGAAGTATCATATGAATAGGTAAAGCTAACACCCCATAGAATAAACACTATTTCTGTTACGTCTTGCTGAGAAAAGCACTTTAGATCATTACCCTTGTGGGTGGCACTGACACTACAGAACACATTTTACAGTAGTTGTGCTTGAAACACCTGAGGATCTAGTTTGTAAAAACATTCAAATTAGAGATGGACAGAGACTTTCTCCAGAATCATGAAAGAAATAAGAAATGAGAGAGAAGCCAAGGAACACGGGAGTTCTGTGCTGGTTCTAATGCTTCTGCACAGCCTCTAGATTTCACTTACCTTATACACTTTTAAGATTATTACTGTTTGTTATTATTTTAATATTTTAGACAAATGTTTATGTGAAGGTGATGAAAGTGTTATCAAAGACGCATAAATCAATTCTGCACTTCTTGCTATTATTGGACAGTATACAGCAAAAAGGCTGGCGGACATTAACTGCACTATACTTACACACAGAGCATTAAGTTCACTGAGCACTGTGGCAATCCTGAGACCAAAAAAAGCGGCTTCTGACTGAGATGTCAAAGATCAGTTTAAAAACAAATATTCAAATGATACAAATACTGATTTAAGTAGTTACCTCACACAGATCTTACTGAAGTTAATGCAAGTAAAGCTCCAAACCAATTTAAAAATGAGAGTTTTTGAGGTCTGAAGTTACCTTGGGGAGCTATCAGAAAGCAGTGACTACACAGCTACTATGTACTTACCTGATTAACAAGAGAGAAGCCATTTCTTCTCCACATCCCTGCATGTACTTGGGCACACAGCACCAGGCATCGTAGAGGATGTTCTATCAACATAGGTGGGCTAAGTTCACTCTGCATTAAAATAAAATGCAATATTTTGATATATAAGGAGAAAAAAGGAAATGGGACTTGAAAGGATGAAGGATGGTATTTCTAATCATTAAATGGTATGGGAATAGAAAAGGGAAGTAAATCCAAAGCACATATTACAAAGGCTTGGCAAATTTGTTTACAGTCTACCCAATCAGCTTTAACCAGCCTTACACAGTCACTGCTCCACAGAAGTATTCCACAAGGGCTTTAGTTTATTCTTAAGGACAGTAGGTTTTGTATTTTAAAACAACATTATCAATAGTAACACTGTCATTTTATTTCATTCAAAGGTTAAATGTTTCTTCTGTGAAAAGGCAGAGAGATTTCCTCTGCCAGTTACGTTTTCTCCTCTTTTAATTTATCCTGTTCTTTTTAACTTCCTATTAAAGAAACAGTGGATCGGTAAGAACACGCAGGAAGCAAGAAACAAGTAGGGAACTAAATTAGAACCCATACCAAGAAGAAGGAAATTAGGTCCTGACAGTAGTTTCTAAAAACTATTTCTACTATAAAAAGAAAGGTAGTGAATGAAGAACAAAATACAAACCTTAAACTTGAGTCTTGAATTATTCAAGAGAGCAAAGCTAATTACGTATGCTCCAGTCATGAATATCTAAATATTAATCTCTTAAGAGGTAATTTTATCTACCAAAGATAGTCTCTGTAAACAGCATACATAGCAAAAACAGTCCTTTGTTTTATTTAATAATATCCTATGCTTATAAAAGCAACTTCACCTTCAGTATTAATTACATTTAACGAATATACTACATTTAATTACATACCAGGGGTAGCAGCTCTGGAAACTTATATGCCACTTCAGTTTTACTCAGCAAAACATGCAAGCCTGTATAAATAAATAAAACACATATATACATATTACATACAACATTTAATATAATTCAGAAAAGACAAAAAAACCACCTAATTTTCTATCAGACCATTTTCTGGACATAACCACAAACAAGTCTGCAAATGATCACCCTGGAGTTACACAACTATTTCCTAAGGAGCCATGTTACCAAACATACATTTTATGGAAAATTTTTCCCACTGTATCCATATAAAACTTGCAGTGAAAGTGAGAGTTTTGCCTTTCTTTTCTCAGTATCACATCCCCTCAGTGATAGCCAAGTATTCTTGGTCTATCAGGACACGTTATCAATGACAGATATGTCATCCTTCTTACCAATCTTTAGGTTCATAAAACACTTTAGGAACTGTAATGAGCCCCCTACAAAATACATAAGGGTTTTCTGCTTTGCTTTAAAGCTATAAGAGTTTTGCTCATCAATTCAAAAATTCAAAGTTATTCAAGTCTGAGCTGTGTAATATTTTACTTAAGAACTACCTTTTCCACTTCATTACCTGTGAATTTATTGTCATCTGGCTCTGTTTAAATTAAAACACAATTTTATTTTTTTCCTCCCCTAAACATAACTGTTCAGCAATTTAGGCCAATAAAAGTACAAAAAAGACATGGCTTAATTTTCTGGTGACACATCTGATTAATCTGTTCTCTAACAGACTGTTGATTAGTTTATTCAATCTGACAGCTAACCATATTTCAAAAACAGTCATCTACAGTCCATATTTTGTTGTATTTCTTTTGCATCATGTAAGTTACAAAAGCAGCTGTAACTTCCTATAACACCCACCACTGACAAATGCAGAGGCATGAGACAATCTCCCCCAGGCTGGAAACCATAACAACTTCTCCATCACTTGGGAACATTTTGCCTTAAGGAAGGCTACCAAACAGTTAGGAAAAGGCTGAAATCCACCCTATTCAGACTCTCAACAGCTGTTGTGTGGTTCGTTATGTACATACAAATGCAAATTATATTTATACAAAATTTTTCATTTCCTGAAATATTTTTAAACTAGTTCATACCTGCAAGTAAACGAGAAACTGGGAGATGAATGCTAACTTTTTCCTGAGAAACACAGTATCTGATGGTCTCAACCGAATGTCCACACATACTGAGAACAATAGGCTGTTCTCCATCAGTAAAACCACTATGACACTGCATCAACACAGTCAAGCATTTCTTGTAAGCTTCAATTAACACTTTCTCCTAAAAGGAAGAACACAGTTTACAAAGATTATAAACAACACAGAGCTCTACACAGTAATACAGCTAACAACAACAAGCAGATTTTGATAGATTTTGTTTTTTTATCTTTATAACAGTCCTACAAAACTAAGATAAGGAATCTGACATACTGATCTGAATTACTAAGGGTGACACAGACCATGAAACTCATCCAGATATGCCTGACAAAACTGACTACTGCTAAAACTTGCAACACAGATGCAGTAAAAACCTGATTTACAATCAGGCAGCATTAGGTAGATCCAGGGCAAGCTCCTCTAACTCCCTCTTCTCTGATAATTATTAATTATGGCCCAAGTGTTGTGATGATCAGCTTTTTGATGCAATGGAGCTCTTTCTGCCCCCCACCCACCCCCCACACTCTCACCCCTTTGTTTTTTTTTTAAGGCTTAACCACTTTCTTACAAATCGGTCAGTTTAAGCCCTAAAGGATGTGTTTAAATAGAAAAAAATTGTACTTCCTCATAGAATATTTTGTCTTATTGTGCAGTTACGTGTTTTGTTCAATTGTTACACATATTAATGTTTCATTCCCCCTCTTGCCACCACCACCCCCATAGCCACATATTCACCTGGAAAAAACAATTCAGAAGAAACTTACATCTAAAGCACACCAGTCCTGCATCATTGAGATAACAAGGGTTAATTTCATCTGCAGTGTAAACGCTGCTTCCCATTCTGGTTCCATTTCAATGTGTTGTCCTACTTGACGAGTTATTGGATCCATACCCTTAAACAAAGAGAGTTGTGCATTTCAACAATATATCACTGAAATAACTTCACGTTAGCGTAAGTGTGGGACAGTGGTTACCTGTCCCTATAAATATATTGCTGCTACAAGAAAAACTTGGGACCATCTGGAAAGGAATTATAAACATCTAAATAACAATAAAATGAAACAAGAAGTGGAGAAGAATACAGAGACAGGTTTTTCAGGTAGTAGCTCTGTTATTAACACCTTGAGTTTTCTTTACAAAGAACATATGCATAAATCAATCATCTTACACACCCATTTTGCTTTTTAAATGTGGTTTCTAGGTACACATTAAATGTAGGTAAATACTAATTAAAGATCAGGTACTAAAGTACCTAATCAGATCTCACTATAAGAAGAAAAAACAGCATGGTCACATACCAGCATGATCATATTAAAAAAAATTATCATCAGACTAACACAAGCTAAATACTAAGAAAAGCATGCCACTGAAGTATAGAAAAATGGGAGTCATTCTGATTTACGCCTCACTGATCACATGGTCAATTTGTCTTTGTAAAAGCCACATTGCTTTTAAAATACTCCTTAACATAGCACATGAAATGGTTAAAAAATTCAGTGAAGATACCTACTTGTATGGCACAGGCTATGTATTCTCTAATACAAGCAGCAACTCTACCGACACCAAAGTAGTATATGGATCTTTCACTAAGAGGGAAAATTAGTTAAAATGGGACAGATTTCATTCATACAATTGTGTCTTGTCTGCCTGTACAACTGCAAAATATGCCCAAAATGACACTTTTCCTTTTGAACCACTCCTTTTTTTTTTTTACTTCCTTCTACAACAACAAACAAAAAATCAGAACAAGTTTGGTGAGACATGTTTCAGGAAAACATGACAATTCCAGAAGTTACTAAAACATACTGCACTGAGTTTACAATACAGGTACATTGAATTTCCTCAGTTTTTACATCATAATAGATAGCTTCCTGCTTTAATCTTCAACACAGTGCAAGTTTTTTAATTTACAGATTTACATACCTGCATACACTTGAGTAATTCTAAGAAGGCATCAAAACCCTCTAGAAACTTGTGTCTCAAGTCTTCTGACCACTCTGTTGGTTTACTTATCAACACATACCTGAGTACATTAATAAAGAGATGAGTGTTAATTTTAATCTTCCCTCCTCCCCCGCCACCCAAAATTGATTAAATCAGCATGTAGTTAGTATACTTACTTGAGATCCAAAATAAGGCTCTGAACACGCCTGAATTTGAAAGCCTGCAGAGCAGTGTAACGTTCAAACTGAAACCTGCCTTGGATGTCACGGTGTCTTAGATGGTCCATAAAAGTTTTGATGATAGTGGTCATGAGATTTTCTTCTGTTATTAGCATTCGAGCCTACACCAAAGTATATTGAAATTTGCTGTAATTAACAGACACAACTAACAAGAGTTTCACACTGCACCATCGAGTTCATAAAATACATGACGTTTTATCCAAAGTGGTTACATCAATAATTAAAACAGAGGAACATAGTAAAAGTCAGTCTTCCAAATATTCACAGGAGAAAAATGTAATCTAGCCAGAAATTATCATAATTCAGATCTCTCTCTTCAGATCCCTTCTGTACAGAGATTTGACTACGGTAAGGCTCCTGCTAACCTATGTAATTATGACATAAAACATATCATTATGTGTCTTATAATTACTTGTACCTCCCTTTAAGTATCTGTTGTGTCTTCTCATGTAATTTAAGTATGAACCCTTTAGGGCAGTGACAGCTCTTCTGTTTTTCTCTTTACAAACTGTTAAGCACTGTGAACAGCAAGTCTTTTGAACTGCTAAGGAACTGTACAGTGCAATTTCCACATGGAAATTATGTGCAATGACCTTTAGTTCCCATCAAGGGTTGCTGCATATATCCATGTGTTGCAGAAAACAAATCAACAGGCATCACAAATTCCGATGCTGCCAGATTGTCTTCCACACCCAGCCTAACCTAACCCAACCCACAACAGAGTAGGGGGCACTAAAAAGTTACTGCCATCTCCTACTTGTGAACTCTTCCAGAACTTCCTCATTCTGCTGGCTCTCCTAGGTAAATAGTATGAGTCTCGCAGTTCTCTGGTCCCATGAGGATTTTATTATGTGGCTGGGATATTCAAGAAGATCGGCCCCTCTGGTCTGCCACAATGACACTGCAGATTTTGACTAGAGCTTCTGGGTTCTACAGCTGATAATGATACTACAAATTCAGTTTTTAAAATGCTACTGCAGGGGAAAAATCTAATAGTTACCATTTAAAAAAAATTACTGTCAACACAACCACGCATCATCCCTCAAACCAAACAACCACAGCTACTTGAAAGCTCAAATTCAAATTACTAACATAAGTTTGAAAATGTTACTGGGGTGTGGTGGGTGGTATTACATTCTTCAACTTTTTCATTCAGTTGAGAATGACTGCAAAACGGGACTAAACCTAGCAAAAAAAATCATTCTTACTTTGTATGGGAGGAGCTTATCATAATTATCATATCATTGGTCTGTTCTGTCTTCTATGAAATTAGTCAATAACAATTTAGTTCTACTTTCTTGCATGCTTTTGAAATAAAAAGGAAATATTTGAAATTCCTAAAAAAAGATATACGTATATACACACACACATTCTACCATTCCATCTGCCAAACAGAAATGTAACACGTGAGCATCTGAATAATACGAGTTGGACAAATCTACCTGTAAGTCTGAGTAATGGCAGCATTCTTATTGTCAGCATCAAAATTAAGAGGTAACACAATATTGCCCTGACCCATGGAAACAGAATCCTGAAACCCTGTCAGATTTCCGTGAACAACATCCGCCTCCTAGGAAACTAAAAAAACAACTTTGCACAGTATCATAAATGCTATATTAGTATTGAATTTTAGAGCTCAATTGAATTTTGAAGGATTCAGAAGCATTCATTGTCAAAGCAGATCTGGCTATGTGAAATCAAACTTTTATTTTCAGTACAGCTCCACAAGATTATTTTGTACTACAAGGAAAGACAGACTTATTTGGAGACTGAAGCAAAAAAGGATATTTTTCCCAAACAAGCGTAAGCTGGTGAAAGACCAGCAGTATTAGTGAACTGGGTGAAATATAGCCTGAAGCACTGTAAAAAGAATTAACTGGAAATCTGAAAGAAGGCATAGTCAGAGTCTAGAAGTATCAAAGGAAGTAGTGAATATCATGAGACAATTCCTGCCTGCATTTAGGTTGACTGGAAAACTATGATGAACAAAGAGGATCATTTATTGAACTGCACCCAAATGGTATGCTCTGAAACTGCAGTAAGCAAATCACAACGTAGATTTCTACAAACAGAAACCATGGCTTGGTATGATGAGAAAAGTAAATGTTACGTGCGTGCCTCTAAATAAACATTCAAGTATATTACTTTAAAAAAAAAACACAACACAACAAAACAAAGCCAACCCTAAAATAAAAAAGAAGAAATCAAAAATACCCAGCCCACTCTGGGAAGTCAGATCCAAACTTTGCAAGGGTGAATTGCTTTAACTTCTAAACCCATCGCAACGTATGTAAACAGTCTGACTCCTGTGCAGCAGCAGTGCCCTGCATTTCCACAGTAGCGTTAAAGAAATCTGCGGTCTGGATTCATGAACCTCTAGTGGCTTTTAACAAATAAAGATTTCCTTTTTTTGGTCTTTCAGTACTTACAAGAGAAGGCACTGTGAATATCTGTATCGAGAGGTCAGCAATTGAGAACTCTCTGTCGTGGTCATCTTTCATAAAATCACTCTGCAATCGCTCATAGTTCTATTAAGAAGGAGGCAAAAAGAGGCAAGGAGTGCCAACTATCAGTTTTTAAAAGAAAGACAGGCACTACTCACCAGAGTAGGTACAGTGAAGAGTTGGACAGACAGAGCAGCCACCGATACTGCCCGTTCGTGATCATCCTCCATATAATCTCTCTGCAACTGCCGGTAATTCTAAACAACAAGGGGAAATTCACCTCTAATCCACACTGACCTGATTTTTTTATTTAAATGTCTGCTCTGGGAAACTTTAATTCCACGATAAAGGGAAGAGTAGCTCTTACAGATTATTATACAGATACCTTGTACAAAGAACATGACAATTTATCTGCTCACTCATTTTCATGATAAAGGCTAATATTTTATTTGTTACTCAAAAAATTATTTATCTGCAGCAGCGTGAGCAGAATTTTGCAGTGCTGATTTCAAGCGTTTTAAGTACTAGTTACTGCAGAAATGCTAATCTGCATAACGGAATTTCAGCACAATTTCCAAGTAGTGCTTTAACAGCTTACACCTCAAGAATGAGATGCAATTAGCTCTCAAGAAGAAATAGCCTGCATAGTTGATGGTGAAGACAAAAAACATCTGAACTGCTTTAATTCTCTGGAACGTGGAAAGCTCATTTTCCTCCCAGGAGATGAGATGCCATTATAACTAATATTTTGAAGACAAAAATAAAGTAGTCAGCATTTCGTTTCAACTTTCCACATCCGAAAAATATTTCTGCATCATTTAAAGCTCTATACGCTAACTAAACTCTTCACTAGACAGTTTAGGCATTTAATAGCTCTTTGTAAGAAAGATACTTACTCTTGCAAATCGGATAGCAAAAAGTTTCTTGTATTTCAAATCCATCAGGAGACTACTCATGAATAACTGGTGATACACATTTCTAGCTCCTGTCAAGAAAAATGAATGATGCATTACATATCACTACTTTCTATCAAGATATTACGGAAACATTTAGAAAAGTAAACTTTTACAGGGTGAAGTAAGTCTACATTTCAGAGCAGAAGCTGCTTTGATCAAGTCTGTCAGGTTGTAGCAAAGAATGAAGATGAGCACATAAAACAAAATGCTTCAAGTGGCATTAGTTATTACTCCTGTATCAAATAATATTCAGCTGTTGAATAACCTAAACCTTCAAATATTAGGCAAGTCAGTCAAACAAGAACAAAACTCTACTCCTCAGAACAGAGGATTTGGCTGGACCAGGGAGGGGCGAGGGGAAGCAGCTACATGGAAAATCCTGGGAACTGCAATAACTTTTTTTTTGTTGTGAACAACACTGCAAAACAATCAGCTTATCTAACTCTGAATGTGTAGTCTGCCTGAGCAGCATTTCAGAAAATACTACCAATACAAATAAGAATTGACCATACATAGCTTGAAAATAGACATCTGTACCACTTCTTTCTGAAGGTCACTTAAGTCAAAAGCCATTAAAGTATTTGCTTAACACAGTAACTATGGAAAACAGGAAAAAGTAGAAAAATATTTATCTTAAAACAAAAAGTTTAAATTACTCCTTGCTTACATGAAAGATATTACCCTAACAAAACCCTCATTAAAAATATTGTGGTGTTCAACAAAAATAGTATGTTTCAGATCTTGAAATCTGCAGTCAAAAAAAAAAACTAACTTCCAAGTCCCAGGAATTCATTTGCACAAGTAATAGGGATTAGATAAACAAAACCTGAAAGAATCATTTGCTCCATACTACATCCACATCCCACCTTACTTCTTACTTTCATTGCTGCTGCAAGGAGTTCCCAAGATAGACCACAAAGGTAAGCAACTACTCTTTAGGGTATTTGTACATCAGAATTGAAGAACAACAAAAGATACTGGAGGGGGTGGCATGGAAAAGTTCACAATACTATAATTCTGTTTAAAGAAGGGAAGGACAGATGAAAAAGCTTCATCTCCACCTCCTCAAAACTACAACTCTCTGGTCAATGCTATAATCAATCAGGCTATAAAAACTATCCGGGTTCTAAAATAAAAGAAGTGTTTTTCACTGAATGTTCATAGAATCAGTAAGAACATCTCCTGAACACAAACATCACAAAGTGGAACACCTCTGTGCCCTACCTATTCATTAAAAAAAAAGTGCCATTTTGGTAGATACGATATAGGTACTGAGATCCAATAAAGCAGACAAACCCCAAATCAGTCTCTTGTTTATTAGCCTTAACTTCAGACTACTCTGAAAAATAAGACCTAAAAAACCTCCGTCTCCAAACACTGTGTTCTTGTCTTCTATATAAGTGCATCATGGAGAGACATTTTAACAAACTAGGCAATTACATATTATGGTAAAAGTGATCACACATTAGCAGACATAATAAGGGAAAAACATCGTGCGTAACATTTTTCAGTCTTTTCCAAAAGCTTGACAAAACTCACCTTTCCACAGTTTAGAATCGTACAGCATCAGCTTGTCCACAAGGGAAGAATTTTCACCATCTGGCCCCTCCTGTAGACCAACTTGACACAATATTCGACGAAGGCCATCTTAATGAAGAGAAATGGTGGAAGTTAGTAACAGCTTAAAAACAAAATTTGTGCATTATTTTGACACCCAAGAATTTTCTTAAGACACAGTAGAAGCCACATGGCCATCTTTTCCTAGACAACTGAATAACACTGCACGCTTTGCTGACAGAAACACAAATATTTCATACTTATGCTAGCTTTAGAGAACATTAATGAACCTTACAAAAACTGTCAAACACAATGATTTGTTTCAAAGTTATGCAAAATGTCCTTCCTTAGAACTGCTGCTGGCTTACTAATATAATAAGTAGTTATACATCACGCTAATTTTCCGGGTCGTATTTTCCTGTTTAGAGTTCTATCAAGAGGAAAATATAATCCATATATGACTGTAGGGTGTTTTTTTTTTTATGCTTACTAGCTGTTATTATTGTAAAACTTCTCTACATTTTCTTTTTCTTAATGGTAAGCAGTAATAATTGCTATGATAAGAGCATACAAGTTCTATGCTTGCAGTCAAGCCTGCATCTTCAACACAACACAGACGCTCATATTAACAGTGCTCAACCTGGCTTTGGACTGCAGGTAATATATATTTACTAACAAAATTACGACTTACAAGCATTAGACATTATCTCTGCAACCTGCTTAGCCACCTTAGCTTCTTAACTAGCGTGAGCTGGCAGTGGCTTGGTGCCATGCATCCCATATCACTGCAAGGTGCAGTTCTATGAAGTCTGTCAGCCTCTGTAACAGGGTCGTGTCCCCTGCCCCCACAGAGCTCAGCTCCACCTCCAATCTCCATCTGGCCAGGGAGATTTAAGATGAAACCACCAAAGCAGTGCAATTCTATCATCTCATATTGGAGACTGAACGGTAACAGGCTACTTAAAAAGACGGAGCAGAATGTGCATGTTTGGATCCATTTGTTAAGAAGCTGTGGGAAACCAAATACTTGAACAAACTGCTACTGTAACTTTTCAAAAGTTTGTGTGTCTTAAAAATAGACTCATACAAATAAACTACTCATCTATCAAAAATAAAATGATATAGAGAACCCATGCCTGAAATCTTGGCAACTTTATCAAGTATCAATCTAATAATATATATAATCTCTGAACAAATCCTGCACCTACACAAAAGAACGTATATATGGCATTACAGTGGCAGAGAGTGCTCTGCTAGTAATTCTTGTTAAAATTTACAGGTGCATAGCACACATTAACTGCATTGGGTGCACTTAATTAAGTCCAAGTATCTACTTTTCTACCTATTGGCAGTTTGACGTATTTTTCTTTTATTTCAGCTCATGCACAACATCTTCACAACTTTGACTCAAGACAAAGGAGGAACCACACCAGAACAAACACAGAGCCTTCCCATAAAAGTGATACCGTGCATCTTGATTCCTTTGAAGAAGCCTCTTTCTAAATATCTGATTAATACTTCATTGGTTTCTATACTTATCCTAGAGCAGTCCCCACATCCTTGCATTCTCTCTGTTGTTCTGCTTGCACAGCAACAAACCTTAAGTAATCACTTTCATCATCATTCATCAAATGACTTGTGATTAATTTTGTTTTGTCTAAGCAGACAGGTTATTTTCAGCTTACTGCATTCATTTAAAAAGAACTAGGGACTGAAAAATAGCTTGTTGGCATACAACATTTGACAGTGATTCTCAGCTTCTGTTCAACATCAACTGAACAGAAAACAGTATCTGAGAAGACTAACCAAAACTGGTAGCGCCTTTACATGGAAGTCAGAAGAGCACTTCAGTATCAGAAAACAGGATCAACTCTGACAAGATACTAATTGTTTTGCCTTATATATTGCATACGTGAAACAAGTAGACAACATTGTGAAGCAAGCTGAATTCCTGAAGCAAATAATCTCTAGCTTCTCAAAAAAGTTCAAGTTTGCCCACCTGAATATCCAATAACACTGCCAAGCCAAGTTAGTAGTTTCAGACCAAAGCTCTGATGGGCAACAATGGATGAATGCATAACTTGTACTTTCAATGGCTTCGTCTGACGACTGGTATTTCTCTTTAAAAGGGGAAAAAAAGAAGGTAATGCTTATTTAATGAGGGCCAGCATACGTCACCATACAGAAATACAACATGCCTATGATTAATTTCAGTAATTTATAATTTTAATACATATTTCAATGACTAATATCTGCATAGCGAAGAAGCGAAATCAAAAATCTGAAGTTTGCTTATCCTATTAATATTTTAATGACATTATTATGCAATAGCAATGTATTTAGGCCAATCCATTTTCCACTCTTCTGCTCTTATCAACAGAAACACTGATCTGCTGCATTTCACTGATAAGCAGTCCCACGCATAGCCTAAAACAACTATGCACATTCGTTCCTCACAACATGACATGCAAGTCACACAGCAGCACACCAAGAAGGGAATTTCACCGTTCACAGACAATTTCCGAAAGTGAAAAACAAACACAGAATTAAAACAAGAATGAAACAATGTCCCTTCATCTCAGTGCTAGTAGTGTCTGATTGATAAGGTTACACATAAAAAAGCCATTTGTTCTTTGACTGCATAGGTGACAAGCTAGATATATTGCACAACTTCATCTTCAAAGATACATTAATGTTTTCAAACTACTTTAAATAGTTTAAGTACAGTAACTGTAGTTGCAGTATTTCTTTCCTAGTGGTAGCAGTAGCATATGTAAATTCTTTCATGTAACTAAATACTGCACTGCAGCAGTTAAATGAAAATTAAATATAAATATTAATCCCATGTTCTTACATGAAAGAACCTTATAGAGTACAACTATACACACATGCATTCATATATACGAGAAATGAAAATGCATTTGTAGCTTGGCACTTGGATACAATCACTCAGTTGCAATTTCAGTGGTTGGGGCTATCATAAAAAGGCAAACAATTTGATATTACAGGAAAAAAATAGTTTAGCTTCACTGATCTAAGCTGACGTGCAATTATAAGATTACATTTGAACTTCCTGATCTCTTTTCTGAAGACAGATGTAGTCTAGGAAAAACTTCTTAGGAAATGAGTTTGGGTGCAAGTTAAATTATAGGTATAAAAACAAAGAAAAACAGAGCATAAGCCTGTGTTTTTGATACCTCTCCTTTGTATATCCTAGTATCTCCAACATTTAGTATTACTTAAAAGAGCCAAGACAGTAACAGTATCACAAAACTATGTAGCAAAACCTCCTTTTGGCAACATGAGGCAAATAAGTAGGTTATGTTACTTACCACTATTACTGATTTTGCTTGATCACAGTATTGAAAGTCTCCATATCGCACAGATCTACGTCCCTTGAAATTTGTAAAAAGGTAATGTTAACACTAGCTTCTGAACAAGAAGGTCAAACGCTGTGGTTTACATTGGTATAAAAGATACAGTAAAGGTTTCAGATGCAAGTTAATTGCTCTTGCTTTCATACAATTTTCTTTTTTTTTTTTTTTAAGTACTGTATATAGTTAGGTATTTGGGTTTCCAAAATGCAACCTGTAGTTTTAAAAAGAAAATAAAACTATGCCATATATGCAGTTACCTGCTAAACAAAACTCTGTGCGTACAATAGTGATTAAGACACAGTCACTACATTTCAATGCCTTTAAAGCAGATATTAAAGCTAACTGACCTTTTAAACAAATGCTACTAAGGCACGTAGTTATTTCAAAACTGCAAGGTTTCCACATTCTGTGCTGCCATTACGTAAATTAAAATAGAGATAGTTGGCTTAATTTTTGTTGTATTACGGACAGGACAGCTTACTCAAATTTTAGACCTTGTTTGATGCCAAAACATTGTTTCAGACATTGACTTTTTTTTTGTACACTTACATGCACGCATGCAAACACATGCACACATGTATGTATTTAAAAGGAGGACAGATCAGCAGCAGGGAAAAATCTCCAAATCTCCAAAGACCATCTAACAATAAAGTGCATGTGCTTAAGTCAAAGGAATCTTTATATAGTTATTGATATTACAGAAATAGGGTACCAATAATACAAAAATTAAATGTAGTTCAACATTAAGTAATATAAAGCAGTTGAGTTTCCTTTTCCACTGACTTTCTTCCAGTCTAACCACTTCAACATCCCAAAGTGATGTTCTCGTTGCCATTTTGAGAAAGATGCTCCTTGTTGTGTTGTCCAGCCCATGTCGGCCCCACCCCCCCCCAAAAATGTATGAGGAAACAAAACATAAAAGGACCCTTTTTCACAGCAACAGTCTTATAACACAAATAACAAGATGCAGCTGTCCCTAAAAAGTTACCAAGAAGAAAAGAAGCCCTTTTGCAAAAAATTCACACAAGCCAGGAGACACACACAACTGGCCAAGTGTTTCTGAGACCTATGTACTAGTTAAAATTATATTCAGTATGTAGCGATTCTGAACTCATTGTTCTCTCTAAATGCTGTATAGAATGCTTTACCTTTTCCTGCCATTATCATCTAACCATTACAAAAAAAGAAAAAATTAAAAACCACAAATAATTCCATAAGCACAGGAACAAAAGCGGCCAATTATGGATTTATCCCTCACAGTTGACAGCTGTTAGTCTCTTCCCTTGCTTGGAGCAAGTACAATGGATCTTACAATGAAAATTCCCTGGTGCATAGGAAGCTATGAGCTAAACCTGCTGCCTGCCCTTTGCAGTGGGGCTAAGAAACACTCTGGTACCTACACGCGTAAGACTTACTAGAATACACTGATGCTGAAATATATATTCAATTTTAAACGTAGTTTGGGTTGGTCAATAAGTTAGTGACCTGACACACGTGGCTCAATCACATTAACCATACTCTCTGGGAAAACAAATTAAGTAAGCATGGCCATATAAAATAAACATTACGGTAAGCAAAAGTTCTAGAAAGGAATTTACTTACATCTCTATCTACTGTTGTTGCAAAACCAATAGCTTCCTTCTGTGTGCAGTTGACAGCTTTCTGAAGAGTATAAATAACTTGTTCATAGGTGTGGACTTCATCATTAAAGAGCATGCAGTAGTAGGTATCATTCTTCTCACTTCAAAAGCAAGCATTGGTTTTATGTAATTCAAAGTAATACAATTTAAAGGATCACATTTTCCACTAAGCAGACAACCCAAGCCTGGGCTTCATTTGCTACAGAGTTATATTCCAAAAGGACTGACCCTCTCTAACTTGCATAGGAACATGCAACTTTCCTGCAGAATTATGTACAAAACAAGCAAAATCTTAAGACAAAACTTAGGTCTGAGTAATACTTTTGAGCATTTGTTGATTCTGAATCAGCAGTTTCCTAAGGAAAACATATTTCCTTCCAGTGCAGCTGTGCTCAGTACATTCTCCCATAGCTTCCTAGAGGTTTCACTGGTCTGGCGTTATTTTATCACACCTGTTTCCCCAGTACTACATAAGAGTTTCTATTACACAACAAAAGCTTGGCAGTCTCTGAAAGAGTACAAACTACACAATCCTCAAACCCACAACTTCTTAAGATTACATAGATTCAATACAATCTTTTGACTCCCATCATTTTGTTATATAGCAGTCTTCTTCATACAGCTACTAACAAGCTGACACAAACAAAAACGTATCTATGATTATACTTCATTATACTTCAGTATTCTGTAATGTTTCAAAATTTGTAATAAATGGCTCACAAAAATGCTTTTGCCATTAGAACACCAATAACTTTAGTGCCACCACTTGTTTTAGGGAAGTAATATTTAGGGTAGTAATATTGTAGTAACATTTCCTTTACAATATTAGGAAAATAAAGCTATCACAGACACATTGCTTCATCATCTATATCATGGGATATACCCAGAAATAAGAGACATAGGAAAAACAAATCTATTAAAAATTATTTCAGTCTATAGCCTACAAAATATTCCTGACAGAATTTTAGGAAAGACAGAAGATAGGCTTAAAGTCAGAATTTACATGTTTTCATTGGAAATATCTGCAGGCCTTTAAAAGGCAAAAGACAAAGGCTATACTTACATCATTTCTAGGCCAGGCAATTCATTTTCTTTTTCCCATGTTAATATATCTACAGCATATTTAAACGTAATAGCAAAAATATTATAAGCTCTTGCTACCATATCTTCTGGTAAGTGCACAAGAGGATCCTGAAAAATAAGTATAAATAGCAATTGAGAACTTAAATGGCATTCAGAATAGGGAATTCTGTCAAATTCTAACTTCTTTGTGTCAAAGATGATGTAAGCATCTTTAATGGTGCCTTTCTTTAAATAACTTTGCATTTGAAAGGAACAGAGCAAATAATCAGCCTGTTTTCTTTTTCGTGTTCTTCACTGAAAATCACCGAAGTGGGAATCTAGCATTCAATGCCCGAATGCTAACTTGCCTATGATCACCCACTTAAATTTTCACACTTGTGTTTTCACTTTCCTTCTCACTTCTGCATACCTTCTAATATAACCAACCCACTTTCAACCTCAGCTGTATCAGAACCTGCTTTTTCCATAATGTCTTCAAAAAATGTAATTTGAGATCACTATATTTTGTTCCACTTATCAATATTAGTAAACTGCAGAACACCAATAAATATACATTCCTTGCCTTCTTTTATATGTACCAGGCTTTTAGAGGCAGAAGTCTTATCTGTCCAAGACTGTACAACCACCAGCACACTGAGATCATGAGTCAGGATGGAAGTCTCACACACTATGGTACCATCCGCCCACACGTCCATCTTGTTCAGGGACACCCGTTCCCTTTTGCATGGGAACACACCTCCACCTGTGCCCGTTCTGCACTCTCCAGGGTGCCCCCATTTGACATCTGCAGCAGCCACTATAAACTCAGCCTCCCTTCTCTGCCAGAAGGGAAGGACTGCTGCTGCTAAGGGAACTGAAAAGAGGAGGAGGAGTGCTGCCTCAGTCTGCAAACTCAAAGGAACTTCTTTCTGGAGCAGAAAAAAAGAGATCCACTGCCACGTCACACACCTGTAGTTAGTTTCCTTCCCCACGACAGCAGAAACTGATATGTCAGCCCCCTGTCAGCCAGCACATAACACTGCCATTTCCTTCCAATCCATTTCATGGGATTTGCGTACAAATAGAAAACATTAAAAGCCTCTTCTCTGAAGGGTTTCTTCTTCTACTACCGCTTTACAAATAAAAGCAGATCAAGACAACCATCAACTCTCTCAATTTTGATGCTCAAATCAACTACTGCCTCTTCTACAAATCTGGCAAGGGAAAACTGCATGGCCTGCAAGCCACCTGTTGGACCACATGGACTAATATTGGGTCACTGACTCAATTCAGAATACTGTAAAAGTCTGTGTAATATTTAACAGAGAAAGACATGGAGCAGCAGTACAACTTCTGTTGTAGGATTACATTGTACCACCAAGTTCTGTACTTCAGTACAGCTTACAGTGTATCAAAATGGCCACAAGAAACTTTTCAGAAGAAGTCTGCATCATTTACAGCGGGCCCTCAGCAGTCAGCAATTCACCTGCACTGTGAATTGTTGTAAACTTCAGTCATCCTGTAAATTGTATTCATACTGTAAAAAAAAAGGTTGACTTATGTTGTATACAGTAAAGTTTATTCAACCACCCGCCCCAACACACTTCTGGCATATTTGGAAGTTTTACAGGAATGCTAATAACCACCATTTCTCTTTTCTGATTAATTTAAAACTTATTTAGGATATGCAGAGTTATCAATCACCAACAGCAAAAGCAAACCTTAAACAGCTGCACTGCCTCTATTCCCAACACCTTCAGCAAAGACACATGTCTGGGCAAGGAGAAAGCAGGCTACCAGTGCACTCAAACGATCTTTGATCCACCTCAAACACAACGCTCCACGGGAGGATCTCGGTCCCCATCACTTATGGGGAAGAAGCACAAAACCTGCCCAGTACCTAAAGTTTTTCCATCAATCAAATTACTGCCGTCTTTCATTGCCACTGTAAGTATCATCGGACACCACGGTAGCAGCCCACCCAAGATTGCAGAACACGTTTTCTGAGGATGTCCACTAATGTAACCTGGTAGGTAGGCCAAGCGGTGAGTCCATGCAGAAATTGCTACGGGTCGAGACAGTGAGGACAGATTTTGGAAGGACTACTGTCACTGCAAATACGGTTAGAGTAGCTTCACTTAAACCATCAGATCAGCAAAATTCATATGATTTTGTTTTCATATATTCCCTTCAAAAAATGTCACAAATTCTATTACTTAAGAACAGCTTTAAGTGGTCAGACCAGAAGCCCAACTAGACGCTATCATTCCTGAAACGTAGTAACAGATACTAAGGAAAGAGTATAAGGGCAGAATGTTCCTCTGGTCTTTGCTACCTTAAGACACAAAGACTTCCCAAGTCAAAGATGGTACCTGCACTTTTACGTAGCCATCAATTATTTTTTCTTCCACGAATAGGTTAAATTGCCTTCTGAACATATATAAACTTTTAGTCAGAACAGTGCTTTCTATGTAGCATTAATTTCAACAGCTTGAATTCATATAAGTAGCGTTGTGGTTTTTTTTTTTTTTGCTAGCTTCATTTAATATATCTAAGTTGTTATGCTATAAGAAATTAAGGGATGTTCTCTATTTACCTTCGCCATAGGAAACAAGCTTTTATAGACCTCTATCTTAACTCTATGGCATTTCTGTAATAGCAAGTAATTTTGACTCAAAAATATTTGTGCACTTTACTTTGTGAGAATCAGAACATATGTTACACAGATAGCTTAATTTGGCTTATTCAGGCACATGATTACATACAAATTTTTTTCACATGGAAGACTGCCTTTCAGAATAAGGCAGAAAAACAAAGAAACAGAACTGAAGCTGCACAGGCAACCAAGAACATATAAAACAAAGCCTTCAAGTAGAAAATGTTATTCTAAGTAACTCTCAGTTTGGTAAGATATTAATTTTGTCTAATTCATGGTATAGTTCAATATCTCTATTAAATTTAGTCTCCTGTGAACGCTTATGTTTCGGCATAGAAGACTAAATATCAGCTCATTTGAATGATTTCTTACACACACACATGCACAGTTAATAGTGTTTTGAAACACGATGTCTTAACTGTTACTACCTCTTCTTCTGCAGTCTCTGAAGTGTTAAGTTCATGCTTTTGACAATAAGGACCTTCTTTCCAAGCCTCTGTATCACCACAGTCACAGAAACCTCCTCCACCCGATGTTGTCATCTGAAATGATTTTTAAAACAAAGTTATGTGAACACACATATAAGCATGCATGCACATTAACACAAGTAGTCACAGCTAAACTACGAAAGAATGATCACAACACCTGATAGCTTTTTCCAGTACCCTGTTAAAAAAAAAAAAAACAAACAGTAAAATCATGTATGTTTCTATGACCTGCCTATGCCAAAAGGAAAAAAAAAGGTCCAAACATTCCTATTCTACCCACGTCCAAGGCTGTGTAGAATTAATGTACAGTTTATGACAGGACAACACAGTAGTAATGTGCAGCTTTCCTGAATTTCCTACTTGTAATGCCACCTTTCCTACTTCAGATTCTCACATTTTTCATCTGAGCAAAGCTTTATCATTTCATATAATGTTATTAAAGGAACAGATGCGCCATTTGTGATAACAGGAGTTCCTGGACAAAACTTACTAACAGTTTGCATCATAAATCTTCATCAGCATAGTAAGCAGTAGCTGAATACTGTAATGATGTATTGTTCACATTGTTACGTTTATTAATTTGTGCTTATCTTTGCTTTAAGTCAAAGTTTATTAAAACAGTTTTTGAACCACAACTATTAAATAATTCATAGAATAATTCTTTCTTCACCTATTTGTGTCAGAAAGGTACTTTTTATACATACAAATACACCCTACAGTATCAATAAAGTTGGATGGACAGTTGAAATAATATTTGCTTACACTTTTGGATGTCATCTAGACTTGCTAATTCCCTAAGCAAGCTTGCAAGCTAAAAACCTCCTAGAAGTATGCTGGTATCAGCAACTGGGTTGGGTTTCTTGAAGCAGGTTGTTTTTTTTTTTTTTTTTCCCCTCTAAATTCTAGCACTCAATGTAAATCAAATCAATGCATAATTACACTAACAGCAGTGCAGTGAAGCATTGTCAAAAACAGATTTACAGAAAGGCTGCACTTAGCTCCCTGGCTTAAAAACACACCAAGGACTTCTAGTTCAAAAAAACCCACAAAAATAAATCTACACTATTAGTAGCAGTAGACATAGGCATCTACAGTTTTAATTTGTTACTTTCACATTATATTTAAAAACAAACAAACATGCTGCTATTGTACAGAATTTAATGTCAGACATTTAAAGGAAATAATTTTAAAACAATAGCAGTTTCGTAGTAAAGGTTTTTCAATACCTTCTAAAAATCATCGTATCCAAAACGAGCAAAAATCAAGTTTAATGCTGTAAAACACACTCAAGGGTATATATTAAAAATAACAAACACATTCGTAAGTTTAGTTGTTGTGCATAAAATGTAATTGCTCAACATTTAAAAATACTAAACTTCAGAACGTACACTCAAATTCAAACACTCAAGTTCATACAAGATTATTGCACAGACTAACACCAAACCTCATATGCACCCAATGTTTTGAAATTAGGTATACATTCTACAAATATATATTTACAGTTTAAACTATAAACATGAAGGTCCATACGCAAAGACGTTAATGACTACACCACGTACTCCAGCAGTATTACTAACCCTGTATCGGTGCTCTCTGTGAATACTTCCAAGAAAGCACTCCATGCACAACACACATGTTGGGTCAACTGCACAGTCTCTGACAACAGGAGAGAGGGAAAAAAAGCATTAAACATATTTTAGACTTTAATTGCACATTCGACAACAGGTAACATTCAAGCATCACCAACATCAGCCTTCTGACTACTGCATATGTTATTCTGAAGGATGAAAGGGATAGGTTCCAAGGAGGGGGAAACAGTTAAAATGGAAATGGGGAAAAAAAATCTGCTCTCAAAACAGAAGAGGCTATAGAAAGTTTGTTTGGGTAACATTTATACGTGGGTTAGCCACTGTCTTCCAAGAGGTGAGACAAGCATATAAGCAAGTAAACAGGTGGATTACAGCATGCAGTGCAGACAGGTACACAGTATAAACCTAAGCAAGTTCTCCTGAGTACAGAATACTAGCACTAACAATCTTCAGCCATCAAAGACTTTTTTTACTGAACACTGGAAAGAAAGACAGCACACAACAGATTACATCAAACGTCTGCTTCCAAGTTTAGACCTACAAGCTCACTGAACAGGTCCAAGAATGCAATTTCCTCAACCAGAAGACTGGAGAGCATAATTAAGTCCTGTCTACAAGCACGGCTGCATTAGACAGAAGTAATATTTCTATGAAAAAAGGACTAAAAGAATGAAGGAAACAGTTATGCATTATTTTTAATTACCTCCCTGAAAAAAGCAATGCTGAAAATACATGAACTTATGTAAGGTGACTGCTTTCAAGCCACCTCAAGATTAAGGGACTCAGGTTATGCAATGTAAAAGTGACCACCAGGAAAATCAGTGTCTTATGATGGTTATTTTAAAAACAATAATTCAGAGAAACAACTTATTTTGTTCAAAAGATGACACTATAGATTCCTATGGAATGCTATTATCAAGAATTCTCTTAATTTCATTTCACTAAATAAATTCAACCAGTTAATCACTGAAAGATAATCAGGCAGCCACGACTCAATATGCATGAAGTACCAAGTCATTTTCATGTTTCTTTCCTCCAAAGGAGTCACAGAAAGTAAAAATGTCAAAGCAGAAATATAGGAAGCTATTCTGTTTTTACAATAATCTCTGTTTGTGGAACACTGCATTTTTTAAAGATGTTAAAGGGAACCACTTATTGCAACAATTTAGTTCTACAATATTGGGTATCCATTCTTCAGAGCCCTAAACTTATGACAAACTCAGCACCATTGGCAAAGTAATTTCTCAAACAAGTAAGGGGGCTTGATAAACTAAAGCGGAAGCAGATCTGTAAATTTCACAACTGGAAAGGAAAGCTGCTGCTTTTAACAAATTTTGTTAACTCATAAAACATTTATTCTCTATCTCCAACAGAAGTTTCATTTAAACTCTCATTATTGCTCATTACCAGCTATAAACCAAAGCAATTTCTTAAAACGCAACAGGGAACAGTAACAGGGATCTAAGGAACCCACAAATTTTATCTCCTCCACCTCAAGATGAGAGGCTTCAAAACACTTCTTAAACACCCGAACTCCATGATATGCACCTGCCCGCTTATTTCTGATTAATGCCCTTAAATCACTCTGACAGTTCACCTGAATTACTTTTTTTGTCTTGCATTACTTCTGTACAGAAAACAGTCTACAATATACTACTTGATATTTTAACATTTACAACCCCATCGTGTGTTAGTTTTTCTCTGGTCTGACCCATCATGAAGACAACCACTGAATTTACTTTAAAAAGATATTTGAGGTATAAACTTTTCATTAGGACAGCACATTTCTATCTAAACCTGTTCTGTAACTTCACAAGTGAGAAATGCTTCAAAATTGTATTTTGAACTACCTGCAAGAATATGTAGGCTCTCCCACTTTGAAAACACGGCCGCAGAGATGGGAAGGCTTGTTTGCTTGCTCAAGCTTTGGAAAACCAAATGCAGGATCTTCGCCACAAAGATACCATTCCATTGGTCCCAGCAGAACGTGTTGTGCCAGCATGTCTTCTCTTTGTGGAGCAGGGTTAGGACCCCTGCAGTAAATTTTTGGTACATAATAGGCCAGATGCTGGTATACTTGTTTCTGAAGCTCACTTGCTTGCAGCCATTTCTTTTAAAATAAAAAGAAACAGTAAAAAAGTCACGTTAATAAAAAATACCAACCACAGTTCTATCCAACAGGAAGCCTTTCTTATTTCTAACTTAAAAATCTAAAATGGCATTACAAAACCAGACAGCCCGGTTTGCTTCTAAGTGCTAAACCTAGCAGGTTACATAAGGCAGACATTAGGAAAGGAATCATCTGTTTACCAGCTTGCACATTTTATCCTTTTGACATACAGCAGTTTTTTGTTGTTGTTTTCCAAAACACAAGATTTAAGAGTTCAAATTCTTAAAGGTTTTCCACCAGGATGCATGACCAGTGAAACGTCCCAGCGTTCACCGTGACTTTTAAGGGTATGCTGGCTGCATTTACGTGGCGTGCAGACTGATGCTGCCAGCTGGGGACACAGAGGCGCAGCGGAAGCCTGGAGTTGGCACGGAGCAGGCAAAGACAAAAAGCACAAGGAGACTGGCAAACACAACATTAGGTAACCATCCATCTCATTTAATTTCAACAAATTAACTAAGAAAATAAGGGGTTTTATTTTTGTTTCTCCTACCACCAAAATAATAACTCATCCGAATTACTATTTCAAGTATGTTTGATGCATGAATTCTCTTAGTCAATCAGTCAAAATCTGTGTTGACAGAGATTTTAAGAGCCAAACTACTGTACCTGCTATAACCTGCCAAGAAACAGCTTTCTAGCTTTTTCCCCCTGTACTTCACAGTCCTTTCTAGGTGTCTCATCGTGTGTACCTCGTATACACACACACCAGAAGAGCATAAAATAATCCTCAAAGCCAACGTTTGTTTTATTCCAGCCTTGTGGATTACATTTTTATGAAGGCCTAAATTGCAAATTAAAGCTGCAAGGCTTTTATAATAAATAAACTGGAGCATGCATTTACTGCAAGTGTGCACTTTTTAAATCCTGCACGATATAAACAGCCGTAGCACGCCATTTCTCGTCGTCATGCCACTTTCTCACTGTAAGTATGACAACCAGATACCCCCAGGCAACTTCAGATAAAGAATTCAGAATCAACCTGAAACTGCACATGAAAAGCGAAAATTAATTATTCCAAAATAAACAGGTTTGATAATCAAATGTTTTAGCTTGGTTTACTCCAAACTGCACACGATGAACTCTTAAGAACTTACGCTTGAGATAACACAGTTGTGGTAAGGTTCTTCACAAAACAAAGAGTCAGCAAAGCATGTACGCCATTCGAGGGTGGTTGCGTGTGTGTTGTGTTGCGTTTGTTTGCTTGTTTGGGTTTGTGTTTTCTGTTTTTAATGCACTGCAATATTTTCATTTACTAGACTATGTTTTTCTAATGCAGAACTTCATCTAAAAAATTTGTCAATACAGCTCTTAGTACAAAATTATGCTCTCCTCACTTCTCCTTCCCTCAGTTTGACTCCTTAAAATCAAAACCAACCTACTAAATCTTTCTGCGTTGATCTTGCTTTGATGGTCAATGCCAGGATTTTTTCCAACTAAGTCCATGCAAAAAGATTCCCCAAACTCCCATCCATCTAAAAGTTTAGAGATAATCTCACCATTACTACCAGGATTCAGACAATATTGCACCAAAAAAAAAAATTCATTGTTAAGAATGTAATAATTTGATTTTTTCCCCCCTGCTCATGAATCTTTTCCTCCTCTTTCATCGTATCTAGTACTGCCAGGAAATGACCCAATCACAGTGGAACTGACATTGCCTCTTCCATGATTCCTATTTAATAAGAACATTTTTTAGACTGATTTTCCAGAGTATACGTTAGTAATTACACCTGCACTTTTCTCAGCAAAGTGCCTTTAATTTCCACCTTTTAAATCAGTAGCACATCACTAATTTCTACCTAGAAAACAGACAGTGCCTATTAGCTGCACTACAAGCTCAGGCAAATACCTGGCCAGAGAAAATTCTTGTTCCTCAAGTAAATGGCTTTCCCATCCCCAAAATTCTGGGAGTAATTGCCTGAAAGTTAGGTGTGGCAACTCTGAGTGTCATCACAGCTAACTCTCTTCGTGGATCCAGTTCTACACACAACTGCGCTCACAGTTTTGAATCCTGGCTAAGAGAGTATCAGAAGGCAGGAGGTATGGGCTGCTAGGACAAGGAAACAGATGTCACACCAAGAACCACCAGGAAGACAACTCAACACACTACTGTGCATGTAAAATTGCTATTAAACAATATACATGTATGCACATATAGGTTCTGCTACTTTTCTAAATCACTGCCTTGGAGGTACTCAAGTGCAGTAAAACTACTCAAAACTTTGGCATATATTCTTCAAGAAAAACAACTCATATTTAGGCAAGGCTTCTTTGTCTGTCTTCGACCCTGAAGTCACATGTAAGAAAAGTTAATGTTCTGTTCTCCCAAAAGAGATTTTTATTAAAAAGGGAAGTGTATTTCTCCTCATTTTCACCCCCCTCAGACTTACTGCTCCCTGGCAGTAACTTTTGACAGCCTTGAAAATAACCCAAAAAGCATTTTTCAAATAACGTGTATGTAAGCAAATATCTAATGGTCCATCAAGTGTTCCTATTAAACCCGTATCTCCGTAAGAGATACTAGCAGAACAATACATGTAACAATTCAATTTACTCTTTTCAAAAGCTAAAAGGTGTAATTTAAATAATTTATGTTTTTGTTAGCTGCATAATAGCTAAATAGCTAAGTAATAGCTAAAAAAGCACCTGCACTCCAGGTTCATGTGCTGCTACAGATATCGGTAATTTATTCTTTTTGATTGTTATTCTGTGGAAGTTTATAGTTAAGTTGCTGCAACGGGAAACTGAAATGCAAAGTGCTGTAACTTGCTGTGGACTGGTGTTTGTTTTCTTGGTATTGTGCTATCAGCAAAGGGGGGCAAAGGAGGGGAAGGGGAGAAAAACAGTGCTAAAAGCCAAGTACCCTGGTCACTTATACAGTCAGGCAGCACTGGTTGTGTTTAACTGCTAGCACACAGCAGAATTGACAGCTATAGGTCTACAAATTGTAGCTTGTGCTGGAGAATAAAATTGAGAAAGCATTGACTAAGGTTATGATGGCGCTGCTACCTACATAGCAAATCTGTACATGTGCTCCACTTGGTGGACCTCTGGGTTTATCAGCAGCGTGACCCAGAAAAGCAGCCACCACTCACAGAGATAAGGCCGCTTGGGCTCCGTTTGTGCTAACTACGCACATTTGGCCATTTCATCATCCCCCTGCCTGCGCTGTAGGTACACCACCGTAACTGAAGGATAACCTGAGCTATAACACCGTCTTTTGTTTCGGGAAGCGGCCGACGTAGGTCAGCTCCTCAAGGTCTTATCCTACAGGCGTACACACACAGGCAGCCCCAATATTTTAACACACGGAGCCAACTCCTCAAATAGGTAACGTCTAAGGTTTGGCATCTACACCAGAAGCGAAAACAAAACGCTTCTCTGAACAGCTTGCCTGTAGGGCTCCCATTCTCTGACTTCCGAAGCGCTCTTCATAAAAGCGGGTATAGAGACGCAGGTAAAGGGCTCGGAGTCACACGGGCTTTATTCCTATTTCCCCCACAAGCTCCCCGCCCCAGTAACCCCGCACTCCGCCGGCACGAGCCCTGGGCAGACCCTCAATCACCGGGACGGGGGGGGAGGGAAGAAGGAAGGACCCGGCCATTAACGTCCCGCCGGGCTGCCCGCTCCCAGCCGCCCTCCCCCGCCCGCTTCTCGCCCTCACCGCGGCGATCTCCTCGGCGGAGCACTCCAGCAGGCCCCTGTCGAAGGCCGGCACCTCCGCCTCCAGCTCCGCCGCCATCTTCTGCCGCCGCCGCCGCCGCCGCCGCCACGGAAGCGACCCCCGGAACCGGGCCCTGCCGGCCGCTCTGACCCGGGAGCCCACTTCCGGCACGCTGCGTCACCGCGCCGCGCCGCGGGGCACGCTGGGGGTTGTAGGCTCTCCCTCAGGCGCCACGCCGGTTGCCTGGGAGACGGCGCGCGTTGCTAGGGCCGGGGTGGGGCTGAGGGGCGGCCCGGCGCCACAAGGGGTGCCCGGCGCCTCGGGGGGGGCCGCTGTGGGCACGCGTGTGCACGCGTGTAGACACGCGTACGAACACAGACACAGTGACACGAATAAACCCAAGTATGTGCACACATGCGTGAACACGTGTACGCACATATACACACAGACACACGCGTACACATACATACGTAGCCAGGTATGCACCCACATGTACGCACACAGACACACCCACATGTACACACACAGACACGCACATCCACACAGACACACACACGTACACACACAGGCATATGCACACACAGACATATATACGAACAGACACAAAAAGCACACACAGATCTACACACACGTACGTGCACATGAAAGCGCAGATGTACACATATATGCACACCTATAGACACACACACACATAGACACACACACACACGGACGTACACACAGAATCACATAATCACAGGATGTTAGGGATTGGAAGGGACCTTGAAAGATCACCTAGTCCAATCCCCCTGCCGGAGCAGGAACACCTAGATCAGGTCACACAGGAACGCATCCAGGAGGGTTTTGAATGTCTCCAGAGAAGGAGACTCCACAGCCTCTCTGGGCAGCCTGTTCTAGTGCTCTGTCACCCTCAAGGTGAAGGAGTTTCTTCTCATATTTAAGTGGAACCTTCTATGTTCCAGCTTGCACACATTGCAGACAAATGCACAGACGTATACAGAGATGCACGTACGCATGTACATATCCACTCAGAAACACACATGGACACACAGACACACACAGACACGTACAGACAAACATACCCATACAGATATACAGACTTACAGCTGTACACACATGTACACACATATACAGATGTACACACATGTACAGCCCCACACACGTACACACAGACACATACAAATGCACGCACACACACAGATGTATGTACTTGCACACGCATGTACACACGCACACACGCACCCTCTGGTTAAGGCTTTGGGACACACTTTGATCACCCTGACGGCTGACCATGAAAGCAAAAAAATGTTCCACCCACAAAAGAAACAAAAATCTGTAAATGAGGCCAGTGTGGCGACTATGGCTTTAAGACAAATGTTACCGAGTGCAAAAATTGCAGAAGCTCTAGATCCTCTCCTTCAGCCCTCCTGGTGGCAGCCCTCACGGGTGCCGTGCACCGCCCAAGCGGCAGTGCTGCTCATTAAGGAAGAGCTCCACATCTGCAACTTAAAAAACAGTCACCACTACCAAAAACAACAAGCAAATATCCCCCACGAGCCTATTTATAGTTTCAGATAATAAGTGTCCCCGCTTTCCACAAGCTCTTCCTGAAAAATGTTGTATCCCTGTCGTGCCCGCAGGCTTGCCTGCGCGTTGGCACCTCAGCGTTGGGCACAAACTGGGTCTTGCTTCCATCCAGCACTCTCCATAAACCTAAGCGGAGATGAGGAACCTACACCAGCAAGTAGTGCTGGGGAAGTCTCTGCTCCCAGCAGTTTACACTCCCAAATTTACACGATGTGGAAGAGGTGAATAAACAGGTAGGAAGTGGAAAGACAAACAGAGTTATAATTGCCTAAAGTGCTAGCCAGAGATGGCCATACATGTTGCCATTGCCAAATTGTACTAATTTACAACAAAACTGTGCATTAAAAGTGAGATCCAGTTAGCAGCTTATATTCCTTAAGAATTTTTAAACATTCTCATAGTGCACACGCATAGTTGTTTTTTCCCTTTTATGTCTTACTTCTTCTACTTTCTCCTCACGCTCCTCTCAACTAATAATTTAAATACGAAGTTACCCAAGGGAGAGACATTATCTTCTGTCCATCCGAACAGTGACAAATGCATCTATGGCCATATATTAATAAAAGAAAGAGGGTGGGCTGTGTGCCATTGTCCAGCTACTCCCAAACAGATTTAACGCTCCTTGCGTCAGGGGGCAGCAGTGCACGCTAGCACATTACTCATACTATATAAGCACTTGTTCCTGAAACCTCAAGGGTTTATAAATCATCACATTTACTTACATACTTTGTTTGGGAGTTCTGGTGAATTTTGAGATGAAGGGAACATACACGTCTGGAAAGGCTGATGGCGAAAACAGAAAAAAGATGCTTTTAGCTAGTGCTATAGAAGAATTTAGAATACTAATTGTATTTAGAATATTAATTTAACCTCCCAATATTCTACGAATAAGCTTAATTTCCTTTTGCCTGATTGTACCCTTACTACACGCAGAGTTCATCTTTTTACTGTATTTATTTTTTAAATCATTTGCCACTTTTTGAATGATTGTTCTTAGAATATGTAAAATAATTATCTATTCCTCAGAAGATCAGCAAAGCCCACACTGCTTCTTATTCATGCACTGTTGATGCCTAAGGAATACAGAAGATGACACATCTCTGGAAGAAGGCAGAAGGTGAAAGAAAGCTGTGATTTAATGGTTTCTCCTGCAAGGTGTATAGTAAATGTTGGAAAAATCCTGGGGTTTAGTAACATGAAAGGAATTTTATTTTGCCCAGAAAGGTGCAGGACCCAAACATACAGCAGGCTGTAAAGCTATTAATTCAGTATGAGTCTAACTAGTTCCTGGGTATCATTTTTTACAACTTTGGGCAGATTTCATAACTTTTAGTCTCTGCCGTTAACTTCATAATAAATGATGTTATTCAAATTCAAGAACAATAATTAAGGTTGAGGACACACACCACCTCTATCTGCTGCCAAAAAGTCTAACTTATTCCAGGTTTATTATCAGATAGAAATTGAAGAAAATAAATCTATAGAATGCAATGTTTTAACAAGGCTAATATTAAATCTTCATAGCATTTCCCTGTTCTACCTGCTGTGCTTCTGGGTTTAACCTTGCTGCCAACATACAACACAGTGCACACAGTGCTATAGATGATGTTTATGAAATATGCAGATATTAGCTCTCTTTCACATTCTGGCCTGCCTGTTAAAGCACCTGCTTGCCTCTGCCATAAGAAAAACAACAACTGAAAGAAAAATGTAAAACAGAACCTAAATGTCACTTTGACTGGGGGTCAATTCATTTGATTAGGTTCCAGTACTTTTAATAAAAGCTGCATCCATTAAAAACAATGTAAATATAAGCATAATTGAGCAAATATGAATTATGGCAGTGGAGACTGGCAGTTCCTGTCTAAAAACTATTTTAGAAGCTACTAATGAAACAGGATCTTCCATACCAGAAGACTACCTCTCACCACAAGCACGATAGACATCACCTGCAGCAGCCAAGCTGAAGTCTAACTATGTTGAAGGAGAAAGGGACTCCAGCAGTGCATGCTCCAAAGAGGAGCTCTGGTTACAGAAATGGTCTTCTTGGCTGAATACTGCTTGCATGGGATCATCTTCAAGGCCAGCTGCAGAGTCCTCCTCAGCATTTGAGAGTACGAGAGGATGAAATCATAAGATAAAGGGACATGGGAGGGAATTTTAAGTGTCTGGATTGCTGGCGTGTTCACTGTACCTTAAATGCAGTCAGTTTAGCATCGCTATATTAATTTGAATGCAAATAGAAAACTAGACTGCAGGGACAGTCTTCTTACAGACTCAGATAAAAAAATGCTACTTATTTTTCCTCACGTCTACAGGGTCTTCTGGCAATCATTAGGAAAGGTAAGTCTTGAGAGGATTCAGAATTGCATTCACCGGGAAAGGTTCATCTCCTTGTAGAATTAAAAAACAAACAAACAGAAAACATCATTTTAAAAGCATTTCCTTCCATGTCTGCTCTCTAAAACAATGATGTAGTTGTAACTTAATTTCAAAGTTTAACTATTAAAGCAAATGATCAGCATTTTGCTGCATGAAGTTGATGCTACATACCTATATCTAAGATCATAACCTTGCAAAGACATTTGTCTTTAATTTTCCCAGTCAGCAACCCTTTCCACTGAATAAAGCATGCATCTAAGTGTAAGACTCAGAGTTATATATGTAATAACAATAATTTTGATAGAACAGTTTATTTAGTAGATACTGAATGGCCAAAGTAGCGATTTTTACACTCCAAGTATGTTTTTTAAAGCCATTGTCATTCCCTCCCTTCCTCCTCAGTGCCGGATGAGGTAGGCTTGTAGTCACCATCTCCTACATGGCCTTTAGATAAATTCAGATAGTAATTCTTTTATTTCTGTGCTGCCAATTCCAATGACAAATTATGCTGACCAAAATAGAATTTTGCCTGTGATAATCTTAATTAAAAGATGAATTGTGAATGAGGTGAACAATGACACCCAGTACTTTGTGGATTGATAAGACATAGTTCACTAACCAAGACATTATTCAGAACAAAAGAGCACACGGTAATCTGCAAACACAGGTTATTTTAAGAATTTGATTCAGAATTAGAGTATTAAAAATACTATCTGACAAACTGTAGGCGATGCTTTGTTCCTTTGCAGCAAAAATGCTATAATATCAACCCTTTCAGTAATAAATCAGAATAAGCATATTTATTTTCCCTCCTTTGCCTTTGCATGATCTTAGGTTACGGGTATGTATTTTAAACATGAAAAACATGATAAAAAAAAAAATATCAAGAGCAGAGTATATTGCATAATAACAGTGAAAAGAAGGCATAGTGAAAAGCATAAAGATACTGTGGCCATCTTCCCCTCTGGTGAGTATTCTGTGCAAGTCTAGCAAAGGCTGTTACATAACTGATTTTTATTGCATTAGGCAACAGCAATATTGCTAAGCAAACTGATGTGCAGAATTAGAAAGCTTCTTCCACAGCAAAAATGAAGAAAAAAGACAGTGAAAGGGTTCTCACTTAACATCCAGTAAGAGGGTAGGGCAAGAGGGTGTGCATCTTCATTAATGTCTCATGTCAGGGTGACAACATGATTTATTCTCATCACGCAGCATCTTAGAAAAAAAATACAGTGCAAATTCAGTCCATGATAATTTTGGTGCTTTCTGCAGTGTAATGTGTCAACCGTATAGAACTGAAGGGGGTGAGTTAAAATGCTATCCTCTGAAAGAGAATTCATGGGAGCTAAGATAACAGTCAGTTAATGAGTTATACGGGGAGGAAAAATTAACACAGGAGTGAAGGAAAAAATATACACACAAAAAATTTCCCTGACTTCATGTGTTTTCACTGTAAATTCAGAACGCTGCTGGTGTATATTTAGACACACCAGTAACACAAACAGCTCTGTGAGCTGGTGCTAAGAAAGCCCATGCATGGTCAACGTTGACACCTAGGAAGGTGGAAGAACCACTTGAAATGTTTGCTGCAGCTAACGCCCTTTCCCCCTGCTTATTCTCTGATGCCTATGAACGTGCAGGCTTACGTTGTGACCTTCCCCTTAGCCTGCCTTTCTTTCATGGGGCTGTCTATAGCCGAATTTAAGAGACCTAACGGTGTAGAACAAGGCATAGGGCACGGTGAGGTAGGTAGGCTGAGCGGAGAGGAGGTCAGGATTAAAGACTTGGTGTAAGAGCCCAAGTGCTGCTCGCTTCCTCTCCAGATGGTCCTCACCACAAGAAGACCTTCGAAGCCACGACCACTTCGGTGGCCACCTCAGAGGAGCCTCAGCCTTGAGCAGAAGAAAAATGTTGCTTTTCCATATTCGCAGCACTAGGTGGCAACACGCTGCACAGGCATGTCAGCGCAGAAGTCCTCTGCTGCGGCTTCCACTCCAAGCCCTCGCCAGCTCCCACTCGCTCCAGTCTGCAACCGGAAGGGTGTGGGCGGTGGGACTGGAGGAGCCGTACAACTTCAGATTTTTTTCCTCTCAAATCAGGCTTTAACCACTTGGTGGCTGCTACTGAGGAAATGAAGGACACTTTTGGAGCGAGCCAGCTGTTAGAATTGGGGAAACGTGTGGTAAAATTCCTGGGAGCAGAGGGTAGGGCCTTGGGCATGAGGAGCCACCTGTAGAGGTGGCTGACAGGACCACCTGTAGAGGTGGCCAGAAGGACCACCTCTAGAAGTGACTGGTAGGACAAGCAGTGGGCCCCTGGCAGAAGAAACCAGAGCACGCAGCTCCTCCTCCTGCAAGGCCCCGGCCTACCGCTTGGCAGAGGAGCTTCTGGGCGTCAGGAGGAGCCGGACACCACGAGGGTGACTGATGCTCGACGACGTTGCTTTCTCCCGGCTGGCGTGGACGAGAACCGATACCCAGCTGCTGCAGGAAGAGTCCCTGGCTCAAGCTGAAACTGCGTTTTTGTTCAGTTACGTGGTGGATATGCAGAGGAAATGGGAGCCCACGAGCAGAGACATGGTGGATGAAAGATCTATCTGGGAATATGAAAATGCTTTGAACAAGTGAACTAACTCTTCATTTTTTCCCCTCATTCGCACAACAGCAGTTTTAAATTAGAACAGGTTGTAACAGATTTAATTTAGATCACCATGGAGCTTAGTGCAATGTTACAGCGTTTTCTAGTTTATCTTTCTCCCCAGTTTTTTAAGGGCTAAACACATTTTAAGTTGTGAATTTGTTACGGAATGCGTTGCTGCTTGGCGGTCCTAACCAATTAGAAATTTTTTTACCACAACATGATTAATTTTGTTAGATAAAACTACTGAAATACAACTGAAGGTAGAAATACAAAGCATTTAAGTGCTGTACATCCACAATTTACTCTTCAGAGATGCATTTAACGCTGTCTCCAGCAGAACGGCTTCATCCATTTTCCAAACATTCGTTTGTTTATTTCAAGATCAGTCTCAGTTATAAACAGACATTAAATCACCTCCAGGCCCTAATACGTTGTAATGAAGTATTGTAAACCATGTAGTATGTTGGTTTAAACAATGTAATCAAAAAGCAACAAAACCATTCTCTCCTCCGCCCGGCTGCCTGGCTGACTTGTGCTGTCTGCTCAAAGAAAACTTCTTTTGAGTTTGTAAATGTCAAGGTCAACCAGAGGTCAAGTTTGTGCTTTTGAGCCGTGGTTCCTTTCAGGTTATTGGCTTTGTTTTATTACTGAAAGGAGCCATCCATTTTGGCATCTAGAGCAAAGAAGTCATGTAATCCTATTAAACACAAAACCAACACGTACAAATAGCGGGGAGGGGCTGACAATCGCACAAAAGCCCCCTTTTTCTGCCCACGGTTAAGCCTGCACCGAGCAATTAGCGGCCCTTGTGTGCGCCCGTCCGTCCGCCCGCAGTGGGAAAAGCGCCTAGCCAGTTCCCAAACCACTCGCCCAAAGGCTGGCCATGAGCCCCACGGAACCACCAGCAGGCAAGGGCTGCCTGTGGCCATGGGGCCAGGACCAGGACGGGGACTGGGACCAGAGCTGCCTGCCTGCTGCTGGCTCGGGCAGTAGTACAAAGTGGAACAAGCAGGAGATGGGCAAAGCCCCAGGTGGAGAATCCTCGAAAGTAAAGAGCAAGACTCGAACCAGCAAGAGAGGAGGAGGGAAGCATCTGTAGACAGTTAAGGATGAAAGGAGGCACTTGAGGTTATTAGAAAATAAACTCGCTTTGTTGGCAGTAGAGGGGAGAAGTGGAAAGCCGGGGTCACAGCACGCAAGTGGAGATGTAACTGGATCATTATGTACCGGGCACAAAATCTAAGGCATGAAAAATGAACTACAAACATCTCACTGATTTCCTTAAGAAGAATGTTTATGTGTAGTACAACGTCAGTAGAAGAGAAAATTAGGAGAGGGAGAGAAGTTATAATCAGAGGTAAAACTGGAGCAAAAGCAATGCAGGATAATTTAAGGAAAACAGTCCTCGCAGTGGTAAGCAAGGGAAAAGCTGAGAATTTCCGTGTTCAATTAGTTATGGCCAGCTGTAAACAAGGGGCTTGCAACGCCATCAGCTCTACTTGTCGCTTCTTTGAGGGCGGTCAGATACAGAACGTGAAAACTACCGAAGCTGTGCAAAACCCAGTTTTCATAAACAATATTCATAAAATTGTTTTCACATCCCTCAGACAAGCATATAGGTTATCTCAGCCTTAAAATCTGTTTGCTGGCAAGGCAAGACATTACCATCCTAAAGCATATGCAGCATGCGAACTGACTGGATCTATTACTAATAAAAAGAGATGAGCTGATTGAGAGTGCAGATTGCAATTGCAGATAAGATGAAGAACTGCGTGAAACGTAGGCAGAAGCTGCAGAAATGAACACCAAACCAGACATACAATTCAATACGATAAACATTACAGAAGTGGGAATGGGGAGCAGAGAAATCTACATTACCCAGATTGTGAAACAAGCCTTACAAAAAGCCAGGCAGTAAAAGTTTCCAGCCTATCATATTGCAAGGTCAGACAGACAACAAAGATGCTTGGAGTTCAAGCATGGAACAGGTCCAAGATCTTCAGATAGCCTGTAACAGGAGCGTAAAAGCACTGGCACATCGCTAGCGAGGGACCTCCACGCAGGACCGACCCGTACACACAGACTCGAGAGGTTTCAGCAGGCGCTTCAACAAGAACGGCCTCTAATGGTGCAGTCTTAACAAGTCTGGGACAAGCCTCACTCAACCCTGTGCTCACTCCCCGGGCTGAGCATATTTTAAGAAGGCCACAAGTTCAGAATGAATAATTAGGGGCTGATTTTTATTTTTTTTTTTCGTTTCACCCTCCTTTGTTCCCAGTACATCATTCAAGTAGTGCAAAGAAAGTGAAATACACCCACAACTGCCTATCTGGGGATTTCCTCAACTGATGCACCAGGAGGTATAATTAGCTGCTTTGCCTCCCTCTGGGGTACAGAAGAATTATCAATGTCTCAATCTTCAGCTATCACCAGCTGCCAGATTATTCAGTGGCGTGGGACTCAAAACAAAAAGGCAAGGAGCTGTACCTGTCCTTCCGAGGGGCTCAGAGGAGATGTTCATACAATGAGAGGATGCAGACGTGGTAAAATATATAACCAGAAAAACACAAATGTACATCTTGCCTTTGCTAGAATTTCTGAATACAGAGAAATGGATTATGCAGACCAACAGATCAGCTAAAGCAAAGGTTTGGTTTGAGAAACCTCTTTTCCCTCCCTAGATGTGACTCCCCATATTTCATGCTTTTCTAGCACGCTGGCAATTCTGTGGCTACCACAGGCTAAGGGACAAGCCTTCCAGCCCCTAGGTCACACAGCTGTCACTGGAGGGTTCCCAGGGAGCTCTCAGATCCAGGAGAACAAGTCAGTACTACACATGGCTAGAAGAAAGCTTCAGAAACTTTTACAAGAAAATTCCACATCTTAGTGACCCAGAAGAGAGTCTTTTTTTCCCCTCTGAAAACAATCTTGCCCCCAATTTGCACCATTAGCTCTCTCCACAACAGAACAGACCCAAGAGTCTGAGATGTTTTGTTTCACAGACCTAAGCTTGCCCCAACCTCTTGCATCAGGAGCAAGACACAGAGATTGTTTTGGGGACCCTCTGTTTAATTTCCCATCCTCCATATTTGTTTGGAGAGTCACAAGCCATTTGATTGGGATTGAGGCAGTTTCCTAGTCTTTAGAAGCAAAATTTGTCCACCAGAAAACATACTGTAAGGCTCCACATATTTACTTATTCCTAGATTTAATTGTCATCTGCTGCCCTTCAGCTGCTGCTGGCAAAAATTCCATGGCTATAGAGCAAATTGGTTTTCCTCTATTACATGTTGTTAACCTGCTTTATAAGGGTCTCTCGAAGTTCCCAGTCTCCCTGTCGCTATACAGTAACTCCATCGCATTTTCGGCTTTCTGTTTTTCAGTGCAGGACTCGGCTCCTCAAGTGTTTTGGGGCAACCACACAGAAACACCGACACAGAAACGTAAATGTGCTTGGCATTTACTGTAAGTGCATTTCCATCACCATAAAAATATGTGAACCAATGCTGCTTATTTCAATTTGATGTATAGCGCCTTACATCACTATCTATAAACACATATATTGTATATATACTGGATATACAATATTAGCGCAGGCATGTTAGTTAACAGTACTTTTTTAAAACCATGACAGCTGTATCCTTACATTTTAAAGGCGATATCTGCTCCCAGCCACCTATGTAAGAAACAAATAAGCAAGAAGCATCAAGACCTAGAGGCGACCAGTAAACATGACTATAGCAGACTTGTATAAAAATTCAGGTTACAGTTCTAAATGGGAAAGTCCAGAGAAGAACATGTGAATGGTTCTTTTCTTTTAAACTCGCTTAACAAGGCCGACGTAGAGTACATTCAAATCTGTATAAAATCAGCAAAATAACATGCTTCTGTGCTGAGGAATATAGAAGAGAAAACTGAGAAAATGCTGAAAGAAGGGTGATAAAATTACTGTGACAGTTCTGATCAGATGGCCTCCTGAGCTCTTTCCAAACAATACGTAGTGTGCTATTTACAATGTTGTATCAACTTATGAGGAAAAAATCCTGAAAAAATAATACTGTTGTGCCTGGACTGAAATTCACCACATATACTGGAAACCTTTAATCTCGTTCTTTGCTGTCGATGTAGACTTGGACGTGGTACGCATTGTGGTAGGGAACCACACTGACTTAATCATATCTGTATTTAGATATTATCCTTCTGTTACAGAAAATGACCTAGATTAACTGAAATTTGAAGGTAAGATCCCAGGCTTCACTCTACTCCCATCACCCATCTTTTCCATAACTGTTTACCGTCTATCTTTAGATATTTTTTTTTGCATATAACCAGTTCACTTTTCCTTCCCATACTCAGAAGGTATGATATCTCTCATTCAACAAACACCTTGTAAATTAGCACAGCTCTGCGTAATAAGCCATACTCAAGCCTCTTTTTGTTTATGTCAATTTTACCACGTGACAGGAATTTAAAGCCAAGCAAACACAATTCACGAGGACTGCTGGGGACACTCAACAGAAGTTGTAGGAGACTCAACTTTAAATCTGTCCGTGCATTTCATTGGATTTTGAGTTGACGGTGCCTCTCTGTAATGGTAGGTTCCATCTGTAAGTGAATTGAATCTTTGCGTACGGGACTGTGTATTTCTTCCCAGCAGAACGGCAGAATGGCATTTAGAAGATGTTTCTTCATGCAGCAGTTTTCAACTCTTACCACCAAGAGTGCATGCAAAGACAGGAGGATAACGCTTATTACTGCTTGCACATCGGGCAAAGCTCAATGCACTTCAAACTGGACATATAACCACAGGGAAAACTTAGACGACTTTGTTTCTTATTGTACCACTGCTGCTAGTTTCCAGGATGATGTTGGACTATTTCTGTTCCCCAGGTTATCCATCTGTAAAATGAGGAGAGCATTATTGGGTCCCCGATTGTAAGACCTTATCAGATCTACTTATACAAAAACCTGTAATAGCGTGAGCAGATTTAAAGTTTAGAGTAGTTCAAACCACACCATCAACTTAAAACCTGGAAATTATTTAAAAAAAAAAAAAAAAAAAAAGATGAGATTTTCAGTTGTGTTATTTTTATGAAGACAAATGATTTTTAGATGTTTATACATTCATAATTTATAAACTTACATAATTTATATATGTATATATTATATACATTTGTAAATTTATAAATACATATGATTGTATATTTTATAAAATAAAACATCTCTTTTTTTTTTTTCAGCATGTGAAAAACCCACACAAATTTGAACATTACTCACTGAGACATGATCTGCAAGATGGTCCATGTCACTGCATCTTGCGCGCACGCACATACATGCCCACACATTACTCCTGACAGGATGTCCGTAGAGGCAGCTCTTCCAAGAGAAATGGGAACCGACACAAACTGAACAAAACAAGAATGTCCCCTTTAAAACTCCCAACATCTCTAGCTCATGTTCCTCCCTACAGCTCTCACGCGCTTGCAAAACAGTAATAAAGTCATTGAAAAAAAATCTCTGACTCGGCACTATTTCTGATTTGCATATCTGCAACTTCTTTACCAAAACATCCCTAAAGCATTCTTTCAGGCTTTACTTTTTTTTTTCTTTTCAGCTTATCCCTGCACACGACTGAACTGAGAGGCAGGAAGGCTAAGGCCTGGGTCCCACAGAAAGCTGCTACGTGTCCCCATCCTGTAGTGACTTAGTTCACCCAGAGCCGGACCAAAGCTCCCTCAGGCCTTCCTGGGGGAAGCAGTTAAGTGATGTCCTCATGTACAAACTGCTCTAAACTATATGAAAAAGTCCACAAAGTGCTAGTCAAAAGAAAACTGTCGCTTGTGGACTTACAGAGCTGACCGCAGTGCATGCAAAGGGGGCTGCAGTCACAGATCTGGGGGGTTCTCTTTTCCTCCCATCGTCTCTTTTTCCTTTTTTCCTTTTCCCCCTCCTGAAGTGGTAGCTTGCTTCCTGCACTGACATTGTTACTGAGCATCTTATCTGCTGGATGAGGCAGAAGCTATGGCTTCACAACAATTAAAGGCAGTTTAAACCAATGCTGCTGCAAATCCCACTTTGGGGTGCACAGACTTCCTTGCTACTCGTCCAGCTGATTCAGTGAAGCAATTCAGGGGAAAATTGCATGGGCTTTCTGTCGGTGCTGGGCAGCGATCTGGCTCCCTGTGGGGAAGCACGAAGCTTTGGTGTTGGTGCAAACAGGAGAGAAAACCCCACAGCTGGGGGCAGCGACTCGTGGCGGGGACAGCAGGACCTTAGCTGTCGCGATTTAATTTGGTTTCAGCTGTCACGGAAAGAGACCCACCGGGCAGGGCTTCCATGAGCAATTTAAATGACAGCCACATGCTTTCAGACTCTTCCCTCCTGGACACAATTTCTGCTCGGTTCATTCCGCTGCGCAATCAGCAAACCGATCTGGCTGAAAGTGAAGGGGAAAAAAAGTCTTACCTCCAGTCTGTTTTTACGCTCTGAGATCAGACACGAGGCTGCTGGTGAAACCTGCAACTTCACCAGGCGGCTGGGATCAGAGCAACAGCTCCACTGTACAACAGGCAGCTCACAGCAGCCACGCTGGGATGACTGCTTGTCCCACGCAGCCTGCTCCTTTACCCAGGCTGCAGGACACGTGGTAGAGCTCAGAGATTCAGAGCCCCGCTGCGTTTCTACTACAAACTACTCAGCTCCATTACAAACTTGACCTTTTTTTCCTAACTTGCAATGGAAGTGGTAAGAAGTGACACCAAAGAGTCAGAGCTGCTTTATCCTGGAAGCTCTCAATGCCTTTCGCTTCCTGGAGAGAGGAGGCACGAGTGAGGAAGACTGCGCTTTGACACCCACGAAGGCAAGGAAGATGATGGAGGCAAGGCAGGGGTTGCAAACATTACCTGAAGGTCTGAGAAAGCAGAGAGAGCTTCTTGAACACTGGGATAACTAGAATGATAGATATACTTGCTGATTTCTGAGAAAAAACATCACAGATTGTCATTTGTTTTTCTGTATTTAGGTATATGGGATGCTGTGGCTACTTCCCTTATGATGCACAGGGAACACGATCGCAGAAAACACACGTTCAGCTTTTTAAACTTTTCTTACCCTATTAGTGTCACTCCTGTAAGGCCCCGGTGTTTCTCGTTTATAAGAGGGAAGAGACAAAGGTAAATGACTGACTAAATCCATTCAGACAGTACCAAACTGACTCAGAAGAGAAAAAAACAGCAATGTCATGCTGGAAAACTGACAAGTTAAAATGAAAAATCAGGTTCAAACATTTAACCACGAGGCGATTGATAATTACATCAAAACAGGGGGTAGCAGGGGGCATACGCGCTATTTCTTGAAATCCCCACATTGACTCTTTTTCAGGAAGATAAACTTTAACTAAGCAAGTTATAATCTCAATTAGAAACACCACAGCCCACATGATGTAGGATGTCAGATTCTGAGACCAAATTTGCTTTTAATCTTAAATCCTGTATCAGGACTCTGTACGGAACACAGGTTCCTTATTAAAACAAAACTAACCCCGCCATGAATTTCGTTCAACCCACTTGGCAATTAAGGCCCGGTTTATTTATTCGTTATTTAAGCTAACGTCCACGATTCAAAATTCAGTCTGGGAAGAGGCATGCAAAATTGAGAAACTGGACAGACACCCGCGTTTTGGCTGCTGTGACTCTGACCAGCGAGACGCTTGCATACATGTGATTCATTGAGGAGTCTTAAGGGATTTGTTTTAACCACTCCAGCTGTTGAACAACGGTAGGTTGCCTTCTACCACAACCATGCTTTTCTTTAGTGTTGTCTTTTTTTTTTGCAAAAAAAGCCCACAAATTCAAGACAAAGCCTACTAAGAAAACTTAAGGCATTTGGGAAGATAATGACGCAGCAACCCTCTATCGGAAAGGAATTAGCCAGAAGGATGATCGGAGACCTCTGTCACTTCCCAACTTCTGTACTTCTTTCATTCCTAAAACAGCCCTACTTAGAAAAAAATAAAATTCATTAATCTCTGACAAAAATCTGACAGAGCGATAGCAGTTACCAGAAGACATTTGCTGCTTTTCTGTTGTTTGTAAGTGGTGGGAGGTTTCAAGAGGCAGCTGAGCCGCCCTGACAGCTCGCTGCTGCTGGGGCAAGCGGCTGCCCCCAGTCCCTCCCTGTCCCACTCCTGGCCAGGCGTCCCTGCAGCTCCAGCACCCAGCTGTCCTCGTGCAGAGATAACTGCTAAAACCGCAGGACATCAGCCCAGAAGGAGAGGGCACACTCTTCTGCTTTGGAGAGGTGAACCAGCCTGCCAAGGCAGCGGGCAGGGACGAGGGAGCGAGCTCTCCCTCTTGGGATGGCGGCGAGCTGGCAGCGGGCGCTCAGCCAGCCTGGGGCATGCAGCCCTCACGTACTTGCCAGTAACCACGGCCAAAATATTGTTAAACAAAATCATGGCAAGCCCATAGAATTATCCTGAGGTTCAATACTGAAAATATGAATATTTTGTTACTCAAAACCAAGAAGCTCAATCCTCACATCCTCAAAGATTAGAAGACGGATCAGGAAAACTGCGAGCATCAATTACGGCTTTGTGCTTTTGATGGAGAACAATTCATAAATTGCAGTATGAGTACAAAGAATGGGGTCTGGCTAGAGCCGGCCCACACCTTTTCTTGAAATATTGTCCAAAGCTAATAAACTACTTTACTGCATTCAGAAGTTTTATGGATTTGCTTGTTATGGCAGAGTAATAGGGTCGAGCTTACGGCATGTCAGAAGGCTGCCCGATAATGACTCTTTATTCCAATTTAAGTTATACTATGTGTTTGCTTCTACTTGGAGATCTGCAACGCAAACCTGCACGCTTTAGGTAAATGCGGTAGCACCTGGCCAACTCAGTACAGGTTTGTTTGCATGGGTCGGCTGAACAAGTCAAGATGCTGCGACAAACCTATAGTGTTACATTACTTTGCTTATTTTCCAAAGTCATTTTGGAAATCACAAGCAATACGGGCTATTCTGGGCTTCAGACTAGACACAGAAAACAAACAGAGGCAAGGCACATGTTGAGTTGTGGTTTTAATTCTATTTTCAACACAGTTTATATGACTTAGGACTCCAGCAAGCAAACAAGCTAACCATTGAGTCCAGAACTCAGCATAGATTTTGCATAGCTCAGCACGGAGAAGTTACAGTATCTGAATGGTATTTTTCACTTAAGGAGAAATAAAATTAGAAAATGACTAGCTGGCTGGGGCGAAAAAAAAAAAAAAAAAGACATTTCTCTCTCGACATTTTAAACAACTGAGACCTTTGCATATAGTACAAAGGAGTTTAACAGCCAGAGGGTGATATCATGCTTTTTCACTCTTGCTCTAATCTACACTGTAAATCAAAACAATCTCATAAAAGGTTAAATTATTAAGAACGGTGGCCCAATGGAAGCGCCATGCAACCAGGAAACCAGGATGACCATAAAAAGAAAATGAGGGTGCTGGTAACCATTATCACGTAGGGCTGAATCAGGAACGCTAACACCAAAGACCTATTTCTGTTCCTGGTATAACCCATGAGAGTTTTGTCTTTTCTTTTTTCTCCCCTTCCCGCTCCGTGAAGGCAGAAGCAGGCCCTATCCCACCCGCCTTTCAGTTTCCCTCTCCAGCTGTGCTGCTGTGCCGTCGCCCCCGAGCTCCATCCCGCAGCGCCCCGCATCCCCGCGCCCCGGGCTCCACGCGGGCGGCGTTTTGGCGCAGCGCGACGCGAACGGGAGGCAGGGACGTCTCCGCGGGATTAAACTGGGGGAAGAAGGGCCGCTTTCAGACAACTCGTGGCTAAAGAAATAAATAAATGAATAAATTAGAGGGACCGAGTTGCAGGGGGCTGGCTGCGCGGCGGCACCAACTCCACGCTTAACCCCGCAGCACCACGACGGGGTCTGGGGGCGGCTCGCCCGGAGCCCTGAGGGGGCTTTGGGGGCGCCTCGCCGGGGGTCCCCCCGCTCCGGCAGCCGCTGACAGGGCGGCGGCGGCGGCACCTGCGCTGAGAGGAGGGGCCGGGGGGGGGGGGGGGGCTTGGCGGAGCGGGCGGGCGGCGCGGAGCGGGCCCGGGGCGGCGGGCGCCCCTCGCCCCGCCGCGGGGCCGGGCGGCCGCCGCCGGCAGCAGCGGCAGCAGCGCCGTGACTTCCTGCTTCGTACCGGGGCCGGGGCCGGGGCCGGGGCCGGGCGGCTGTGGCTGTGGCGGCGGCGGAGGGATCCCGTCGCCTCCCAGCAGCCTCCTCCCCCTTCTGCTTCTGCTTTTTTTTTTTTTTTTAAGCCTCCCTCCTCTCCTCGAAAAGAATTTGACAGCGATTTTGCTGACAGCGGGGATTTTGGCGCATCGCGGAGAGAGGGAAGAAGGGGGGGGGGGGGGGGCAAAGGAAAAAAAAATAATTAAAAAAAAAATTAAAAAAAAGGAGGAGAGAGCCCCGCGGGCGGCGCACAGCGAGGCCGTGCCCGAGGTAAGCGGCGCTGCCCCGGGCCGGGGTGGGGGGGGGGAGGGCGAGGGGGGGGGCCCGTCCCAGCCATGTGGTGGGCAGCGGGGCCGAGCCGTGCCGGGCCGTGCCGAGCCGTGCCGGGCCGGGAGTTGCGTTTCCTGGCGGAGCGATATTTGTTTGGGGGCCGAGCGCCGCGAGAAAGTAGGACCCAGGCAGCGCGCTGGGGGGAAATTCATAGCGCGGTTCCTCCCTCGGCGCCGCCAAAATAATGCAATGATAAAAGAGCAAAAGGGAGGGGATTTAAACCAAAAAAAATATTAAAAAAAAAAAAAAAAAAAGAGAGAGAGAAACCCGAGCCCCGCAGCCGGCCCCGCGTGCACTTGTTGCAGACTTCACGCCAGGTAGGGGAACGCTTGGCAAGTTTCATTTTTGCATGAGCTGGGGCTTCTGTTGCAAAAAAAAAAAAAAAAAAAAAAAAAAAAAGTTTGCAGCTGACTTCTCGGGCCGCAGCGCCCGGGAGGCGAGGCCCTGCCTGCCTCCTCCTCCTCCTCCCCCTCCTCTTCCTCCTCCCGCGGGGGGCGGCGGGGCGCGGCCCCCACCTGCCCGCCGTGGGGCCGGGGGCTTCGCCCCGGGGGGGTGCAGCACGGCTGGGGGGACCCCCCTGGGGGTGTCACAGCATCGGGTTTGGGGGCCACGGCCCTCCAGTGGCAGCCCCACGCGTGGCCGTGCCCCCCCCCCCCCCCTTGCCCCTGCGTGGCGCTCGCCGCAGCCCCCTCCTCCTCCTCTTCTTCTTCCTCCTCCCGAGCGAGGCTGCGGGGTGCGAGGCTGTGGGGACGCTGTGGGGACGGGGTTTCTGCCCGCTGTCCCCGTCCAGGAGAGGGGCAGGCAGCGAGGTGGTGGCTGGAGGGGCGCAGAAGCGTGTGATTTTCCTCTTCTGTCCTAATTCTGGGAGGGGGTAACGAAGAAAAAATGCTAGCCAGATGTTTAAATACCAGAGAGATGATTTGCAAGGGAAATTAATTGGCAGTTAACCAGTTAATAAATGGATAATGCCTACTCATCCTTCTGCTGACTTCTCAGATCGGTTTTCATGCCTACCAGCCCAGCCCTGAATATTCAGGGTGTGAAACTTAGCGGTGCTGGCACAGGCAGTCCGGTAAAATCTGACTTCTTGCTGCTGTCCCAGCGCGGCCACGCCGACCATAATTCCTGCAGCCGCCGGTGACGTCCGTAGATTTTTACAGACTAATCTAAAAGCAGCAAAGTAGATATGATGACCCATAACTAAACTATTTATGGAAAACGTTGCAAAGTACTTAACTGCGTGATTAACGTGGTGAGCAGGTAATCACTGGGGGTAAAGTTTTATATCTTCGACTGGCTATAATTTTGCTGTATCTGCTGCAGTGAGGGGAGTTCACTGCTCCAGCTTGGGCCTTGCCTCCCGGGCTGCTCCGCAGGGCGATGCCGCTGCTCCTGCGAGCATCCCGTGGGGCGCCCTGCTGGGACCTGCCTCTTCCCCTCGGTCTGCGGAGGCATCGTCGCGATAGCAGAACCCGCACTTGTGATACTGACCTGCTCTTGTGATACCAGTGTGTGCATGAGCCGCTCCTGCACGCTATACAGGCTGCCGTTCGCCGTGATTGCTTATCTGCTTTGTGGTCCGTTGGGATGTTACATCGGCTCAGAATGGAGCCGTTTCCTTAATAAGACATATTTATCTAGAAATAACCATTTCACTTTGATACCTGCTGGAGTGACGTGGCATGAAGTTCTGTGGTATGTTACCTTTTTTTCTGAGGCTTATCCCAGGCGCATATTTAACATCCAGGGTGCTACTTCATCAGTGCTCCATGGAGGCCTAGATGGCGTGGAAGTTTAGCTGTGTGGCTTTGTAATTAATAAAGTAATGCCAAATAGACCTTGTTTATTTAGAGCTTTGATAAGTGATTTTTTCATATGAAGAAAACATGTCATGTGCGTTTTTCTTCTATAGCTGATAGTCTCATGTGCTTCAGAAAAAGTAAACGCTGGTATATGCTGTATGTGAAAATTTTGTCACAAATAAATGCCTTTATGATATTTTCCACTACAGTTGATAAGCAGCTAGAGTTTCTGAAGTTGGGAGACTCCAGCAAGGGAGCTGGGCAGCGCTGTCGGGGTGGCAGTCAAATCAGTGTGTCTTGAAAAGCCCAAATAAGAGTAATGCAACTTTAATGGAAGAAAACTCTGATGCACTTCACTGTGGAAGCTGGCCCGAGCGAAGAGTGCAGGATCGGCCTCTTGGCGAAATGATAAGGGCAGCACTTAATCACCCTACCATCGATGCGTGTCCTGCCCAGGGCACCCGCGGGGAGGGTTGGGGCCCAGGGGCGGCCAGGTAGGGATCCTGCCTTGGCCAGGGTTAGCGTAAATAAACCACAGCATGACTAACCTCCCTATCTAACACTGACTCACGTTGCATTTGGAGAGGCTGAAAAAGGCTCCATGTCTTATCCACTTAATGCTCTCGACCTCTGTGTTGCCGCTGATCACGTGCCTCTGGTTTGTGTTTAAGACTGGAAAGTGAGTCCTTGTTTCAGGTTGCTTCACTTTTGGGTAGCGCTCAGCAGTGCTGGGTAGGAAAAGGGAATTCCTAGGCTTGAGGCTCAGGAGCTCCATTGCTTGTACTTCTTCAGGCCATTTTAATTTTTCCAGTGATGTGTTGAGGTTTGTCATTATAAACTGAGATTGTAACTTGGCATCTGGTAGGGAGTGTGAGAAGAGTATAAGGAAAACAGTCACATAATGTACTGCAAGTTTCCTGAAGCAATGTGAGATAATATTCTGCTGTGAATATTTTAAACTCAGTGTAATTTTTTGTTTGTTCCAATCTAGTGGGGAATATGTCACTTAGAAACTTGCTTGGCAAAGCGTTGGAGAAGGTGTTCCTCTCCCTTTCCCAGTTCTGTAACGGGACAGTACTAACGTAAAGAGAGGCCCCCGGGTCTGTAGCGTCATTGTGAGATTCTGGTGTTGGAAGGCTGCGTCTCTTTATGATGTGTCATAGCAACTTGTGAGATAAGGCAGTTTCATTTCAACTTCCTTAGAAATACTTTTTAAAAAAAAAAAAAAAGGGCAAGCTGTGTTTGGTAGATGTAAAGTAATTGTTGAAGGGGCAAGAACTTACTTCCCCCCTTAGGCTTTTTTTGAGGCTTCTTGGCTTCCAACGAGGAATCATGATTAGTCTGTTTTTCCTTTTGAAATCAGAGGGACCCTTTTGCCTCTCGTCCACCTGTGCAGTGCAGACAAGAGCACCTCCGAGCACACAGGTTAATTCTGCCCGGGGTAGCTTCCAAGCCCTCGCGTGTTTACGTACATCGAGCAGCACCGGTGGTGGCACTGGCTTCCATGGAGCTGCTGAGAAGAAGGACCATTGCCGTGTGTGTCAGCGTTCGTAGGAGGGGGGGCTGGGTTTGAAACTAAAACAAAAATGGAGGCAGCGAGTTTTGCTGCTTGTGAAGGTTTAAAACCTCTTCATAACTTGTCCGGTGCTGAGAAACCTATTATTGTCATCAATAGCAGGGCTGTGAGGGGAAATCGGGCCTTCTAAGATAAAGACAAAAATAGCACGTTCAAATATATTTTAAGAAAGGCGGCTCTTCCTTCAAAGAGTGTGTCTGAGCATGGCTCAAAGAACGGTGGCCAAAGTTGTGTCGTTTTTTTTTAATTTGTGTTAACTCTTTGCTTGAAACCAGGCAGATTGAAGAGATCCACTCGCTTTTGAGCAGGACACGCTCAGGAGTGAAGCTGCCTTGCAGATTTTGGGGAGACGTTGCCCCTTAGGCCTTGAGGTGCATGGTCGAGCCTGGCCGGGATGGCACCACGGGCAGCGCAGCGTGTCCTGTCAGCACTGCTTCGTGCTGGATGTTGGCTTCTGCAGGGAAGAGTAATTAGGATAGGTGTTAATTTTCTGCCTTCCCAGCTTGGCTGTGTGGTGATGTGGGCCTGCTGGAAGGAAGGGGCTTGGAGCATCACTGGGCCAGGTCCGCCAGGCTTCTGGCTATCGGCTCACCCTTAGAGCGCACGCACCTCGCATCGATCAGAAGAATCGACCCAAGTCCTGTGACATTTCCCGGCTTTTCTCTAGCCCTCTGTTTCAGAGAGTTCTGCTGAGAGAAGGAGGACATTGATTTGTGTGGGGAAAAGCTGGAAAATGTGCTCAGGCTACAACCCGCTGCCTCCGAAAGCAGAAGGCAGGCGCGTAGTTCGTCTTACTTTCTTCTCAGGGGGATAACGGCTTGGGAGGCCCACAGCATGCTCTTAATGGATGCCCCGTTACCCTGTAATAGGGTATCTTTTAGAGATTAGGCTCTACGTATTACAGTGGGGCTGCTGCAACATTTTGGACAAGTTCTGTAGTGTTGGGTGTATTTTGAGGTTCTGAGTGAAACAAGTCTTGTGGTTTTAGCTTACTCCGTAACAAAGGGTAACGCGTCTCACACAAACAGCCCACCTAAGTTTTCGTAGGTCACTGATGATTTGCTCTGGAAAGACCCAAAATGCTGATATGAGGTAGGCTCGAAAGGTAGCTGATTCTTTCTTTTTGGCTTGTCTTTCTCCAGTTTACAGTTCAAAATTTGTTAGGATTTTATCCAGTTCACTGATATTCAGCTTTCCCTCGGCTGGTCAGCTTACTTTCCAGGAACATGGACACAAATGCCGAGCTTTCCTAAGCTACCATTGAGGCCTTTATAAATCAGCCGTCCTGGGCCTTATCACAAATTTTCTCAAGTCTTTTTAGTCCAGCAAGAAAATGGTTGCTGCCTTTCCCCTCCCTCCTCTTGTCAAGTGCTCATTGTAAGATTTTTGATAGAGACTGCATTGTGATATGTCCTTGAAGTGCTGTGCTGCAAGGTTTTGTTTTGCCTTTTTTTCTTTTTCTTTTTTTTTCCTCCTCTCTCTCTTCATGTTTAGACTTCATTGCATTTATAGCAAAGGAAGATTGTTGTAGATGCTCTTTTTTGGTATTTGTTTTGTTGTTGTTTATCAAAAATCTTGTGTTCTGTAATGAGGAAAAGCTTTGACTCGGGTACTAAAACCTCCAGCAAATCCTGAAGTGTTAAGGCTGCAAAAATATGGATTGGGGAAGGGTTGCTCCAGCAAAACAGGCATGGGTTAAGTGTTGAATTATCAGCAGCTCTGTTTTAAAAGGTGGGAGATTTTTGTTTGCCCTGTCTCAAGGCTTTCAGGCTTCTTCAAGGATGACAGGGTCCATCTGAGATGCAGAACTTACACCAGGTACTTTCTCTTTGAATATTAAATCCTAAATAATTCCTTCAGCATAGGGCTGTGAAAAACAAACCCTGTGAAGTAAGTGACTATTCAATTTAAAATTTGGTAATGGCTGAAAACTCCTCTGTCTTAAAGTTGTTTGATTCTTAGTTGGCAATAAAAAGGTGCTGTACAGACCCATTTTTGTCTTTGTTCTCCACTCCTTCCCCCCCCCCCCCCGCTATTTTCATTGATGGGGAAGTTTCATTTCCTTTATTTATATATTTTTAGTGTATGGGTGTTTGGGGGGTGTGGGGAAAGATAGGAGGGAAGTCCGTGTTCTAGTTTTTGTATTTAAAAGAAAAAAAACCTCTAATGCTAATGGGTTTAGCAATGGCTTGAAATACATTCTCCCCTTTAAACCAAAAATTCTACTGGTAAAATAGTGCACGTTAGGGGATCGAGGGGTTTTGCAACAGTTCTGTGTGGGTAAGAGTCCTGTCTGAGCTCCAGTTGTATTAGCAGAAGAGTATTTTTCCCAGTATTGTTATGTTTCACATGCCAAATCAAAACTAGAAATGCCTTTTCTTGGAAGGATCTCTATTTACATTTGGAGGGTTATGCCAATTACAGCTATATTAACAAACCCTTTTTTTTTTTCTCTCTCTCTCTCTTAATCTTACACTTGACCTAAATAGTAACTTCTTTCATTTTCTTAACAGAACATGCAGTACAGTCCTAGCGTGTAGTTCTAGAGCAGCCAGTGGGGTAAACACTGCTGTCCTACGACACAAACGCATATGGGCACTCTTGCAGGATTATGGTTTTAAGGGGGTCCTAGTGAAACAAATGCTCTAGGAGCTTTGCATAAGTTGAAGTAGCCCTCTGCTATGCATGCAGAATTGAATACAATTTATCATTAAGTAGGAAGTATATTATTCATATGCTGTAATACTTTCTTTCTTCCTAGTGACTCCACTTACTTTAATTTTGAATACAGCTTTTAAATCCCGCAGATTTGGAAATGCTGCATTATAGATTTGTGAAAGTTTGGAGGCATAAAATGAGATGCTATTGATGCTCACTTTGATCAGAGGCTGAAGATTATGTGGACAGTGCAGCGATGCGTGACGTGGGAATAGGTAAATGGGGCTCGTTTGGCAGGAGCGTGTAGCTCCTCGCTGTGTCAGGAGGGCTGCTGCTGACCCTTCTGCCTGCTGGGCTTGTGCCCGCGGTGCCACATCTCTGCTGCTGCCCTGCAGGCTCCTTCTGGGGACAGAGAGGGCATGCTGGTGGAAGAGCCTGTTTGTACCAGAAAGTCAACTGAGTAGTAAATAGTACTGCTGTTTTTTCACGTGGAAGTTTCGTAGTTATTTGCTCTTTTTATGAAGTTAAGCCTTGCACTGTTAGCAACAATAGTGGGGTATTAAATAAGAGTTGGATACTGACCAGTCTTTAAGTGATTCACATCTGCCACAAGTCTTAATACTTAAAGACCCTACATAGCTAAGCTGAGCTTTCTTTTCCCCAAAAATTCAGGCCACCAAAGCCCTGAGATGTTTAGGATGAGTTCCTTAATTATCTTGCTGTTGCTTCCCTTTGGCCTGCCTCTCGCTTTGTCTTGTCCTGAGCATTGGAGCTGGGCTTACCTTGCAGGGAGGTGGTCGTCTTTCGGTTGAACACGGGCTGCTTTCAGCAGCGAGAGCACCTCGCCTCGTGCTCTCTCTGGAGGCTGAAAGCATCACCTTTGCAATGGCTCCTAGGTCGATGTGGGACTTTAAATAAACACGAGCTCTGTGGCCATTACCAAAGCTGTGTCTGCTGAGTGCAGGAGGTTACAGTCCCCTGAACTGCAAGTTTACATTATGTGCAGCTCAAACCCAACTGCTTTGAGCACAGCAGTTGGGTTGCTGCTCGTGCCCCTGCTACAGTGGAGGGAAATAGGTGGAAGCCGTCCAGTTGCCAACCCTTTGGATTTTGATGGAACAAAAGAAATAGTTAACATTTACCTACATGGAAGCTTTGCAGAAGCGTTGATACTGCCGCCTTGCTGGCCTGCCATGCCATTCGAATTCACGCAGCGGTCTCCCACATGGTTATTTGCATGTGTCCACCTATCTCTGTTTTATATCTGCAATTTCAGTACGTGCTTCCAGAATTATTTTTTTTTGTTCATTTCCAATCATTCTTCAAAGATAACTGGCAAAACCAACAGGCTGGTTGTGATTTTACAGCAGTAGAAGGTAGACAACTTTGATCTCCTTGTTAAATGAATTTTCTTCATGTGTGGGCTGGGTGTGTAGTGTGTTGATTTAGTTTTTATTGATCGGTGTAAAAACGTGAATTCAGCATTACAGCAATGATAATAAAGAAGTACTTGCAGTGATATTCTAATGAGTTCCTGGCAAAAATAGGGCAGAAAACCATCTCAGAGATTGACATGCTTTAGTGGTGAGATGCTGAACCAAGACACGTTTTATAAAAAGGACCGAGTAAAGCTGTTTGAAGTTCTGACTTTCTTTGGCAACACAACTGATGCGAGCAGTAGCACGTCAAGCGGGGCAGAACGTGGTATTTTGTACGCATTTGAGCGTTAGCAATGGCTTTCTTGCCTCCTGTCCAGAAGGACTCTCACCATCTTCATCACACCAAGATAGGGCAGGTTGTTGGAACCAGGTGTCTGGTGTCTTTGTTAGGTGACTCTGGACACAGGCAGCAAAGCACTCGTCACTGCAGTCTTCATCTGCAGGAATGCCCCGCGAAGCATCTGCACGGGCTTCAGTAAGCCTGTGCGGCCAAGCAATTAGGTACAGAGGAGAGGGAGGTTGCTGCATTAGCAGACAATTTATGTATGGAAAAGTGAGATTCATATTCATAACTACATTGAACCCATATTTATGAGTATGATAGGAGCATGTCTTCATTTAAGGTGGCAGTAATTCTTCTAAGCCAGCATGTTTGCAGAAGCGCGGGCAGGTAGCTTCTCCCTCTTTTTCATTGATGCTGTGTGTTTGCAAGACTGGAAGAAACTTCTCAGTGGAGATGATGGGCAGTAATTCTTTGCATTTTTTCATCAGCTAGGCTTATTTTATGCTGTCAGTGAGTAAACTGGTATCTGAGCTGCATGGATCAAGATAAAAAAGTATTGTTAGTGCCTACATGTGTTTGAGAGAAGTAGAAAATGAGAAGCAAAATTTACCTAAAGAAAAGTGTTTTTTTTTTTTTTTTCAGGACTATGAAATTTTGAAAGAGCTAGATCATAATGAACTTTAATACTTTTCTAAAGTTGCTGCTATTATAATGAAAAAGCATGAATAAGAGAATATGCCTTGCAGGTAAAATGAAAAAAGGCTTCTCCATTTGTATGCTTGAAAACCAAAAATGCATTGCAGAGGATGAATTTTACCCTTCATTTTGCATGTAGTAAAAATTAGTCTTTGAAGTTAAAAACAGCTTTAAATTTAAAGAAATAATACACCTGAAGAGGGAGGTACACAGAGAGAAGACACTAGGTTAAGTGCTGTTTTGTTAATGAAAAGTCTGTGTTAAGCCAACTGTGGCTGCCTGCGTATTGAGGTTCTGCTCAACGTGAGCAGGGGGTGATAAAATGAGGTGCTAGCAGACATGTATTTCAAAGATTTCCAACTGTCCAAAGGAATTTTAATCTGAATATTGAGTGCACAGATATAAATGAGAGCCTAGGACTGCAGAATTGCAATAATTTATGAAGGGAACGATACTTCCATGCTTCAAGTCTGTTAGCATGCGATTCCTAGGCTAACTACTCGACCGTTAGTTAAAGTGGGGGTTCATTAAAATAACATGGGCTCATCTGGTTTTAAAGACTAGCTCTCAGCCAGTAGGCGATGGTCCAAAACTCATAAGGTTTCAGCGCAGACTTTGTGGAAATGGCACGTAGATTACGGCATAAAGCTGGTTGATGGAGAGGCTTCCGTTGGATTAAGTGTGCTCTGTATTGGGCCAAATTTTTCAATTTTTAGTCATCTGTGGCAATGTCTATTCATATTGTAGTCGCTCGAACTACTTGTGTGACTGTTTGGAAGAAGGTGCAAGATCGGGTCAGTATATTAAGGCAGCTCTTAGCTGTAGTTATTTTACTCTGTAATAATTGCGTTCTTCTACTTGAAGAGTTGTAATTACAAAGCAGACGATGTGCTTCAATTATGTGAAGAAAATCCTTAAATTTAAGCCCCACACTATACTTAGCACAAACAGTTTTTTCAGGAGGAGCTTTTACTTTCAGGTTATTTCTGGAAAATCCGTACTGCAAAGTATGTAAATTGCAAGAAATGAAAAAAGAGAACAAAAGAGCGGGGCACCTTACTTTAGGTCCCATCAAATGCAAAGTTGAATGTGCCCATTCTAGCAGTCTGTAGCGTGTGTCCGTGTTGTTCTGGGGCTGCTTTTGGTACCGGTGGGCCAGACCACTTGGACTTGCCCTGCCTCACCTGCTTTGCACAGCCAGGTTGCCAAACGATCGGCCAAAGGTGGGGATCGGGCATTTCCTTCAGTAGCAGGGGGCCAGGGGCCACGCGCCATGAGGGCTTGTGCTCATAGGGACCTTCGTGCTCATGGGACCTTTTTTGTTTGCTTTATTTGTTTTTCTGCTGCTGCGTGGGCGACTCCATGGTTTTTAGGTCAGTCCTGTGCCATAGCAGGAGGGTTTTGTACCTGCACCTATTGCCTATTAAGGCAATGAGAACCGCTCCTTGAATGAAGCGGAGCCAGACTGCAGATCTGTCTGCAGATCAGAGCGAAGGGGATGGAAGAAGCGGTGTTCGAGTGAATGAACGAACTTTCAAGCTGACTCAGTGATACACGTACAGTATATGCTGTAGAGATTAGTCACCGCTTACTGTAAGTCTTTCATTATGGCGCTTGGTGGACAAGCGGCTGTATCGAGCTGCTGTGAGCGAGCTTTGTAGGCTGGGAATTCAGGTAAATGTTATTTCCACAGTATTTTCCCATTGAACAACAGCAACAACAAGAAAACACAAAACCTGAAGACCCGTAAATTACTGAGCTAAAGGCAAAAAGAAATCTTTTAGTTATCTCAGAGTGTTGCTATCTTTCTTAATCTCTGAAACTAGTAGGGAAGTGAATAAATTATGCAACAACTCTTTTTTTTTTTTTTTTTATTATTTAGAAACCTGTGCTTACATGTTGTTAGTACTGTTCTGCCCTGTCCTGTGCAGGTTGGTTTGATTTTTGTGCTTTTTTTTCATTAGGTAGGTTTCAAGCTGCATTTGGTTGAAACCCCAATTTACATGACGGTAACAGAATAACAATTACAGGGAAGGATATTCATCTGTGAAAAAGCACTATTTTCATTTGCCAAGTAGAAACTTCAGGAAGATTACCCTCCAGGTTGAATTTTCTCATAAATGTTCCCAAGTTCTGAAAATATTTACTGGCATAATAGGTATGCATAGCACTTCAGGCAAAGTTTGTATTTAAGAAGTTACTTTTTTTGTGGAAAAAGTGTTTTTTTTTTCCTATTTAAAAAATTGTTAGTAATAAAAAATATTTTTTTTAAATGGTTAAATTCTTGTGCAGCTTTTTCTGAATTACCCAAATTTAGTAAGTTGTTTGTTTGTTTTGTACTTCCAGATTTTTCTTTCCTTTGCTTCTTTTTTCTTTGACTAAACTTCTTTTTTCCTAATTTAGCTGGGCATTTTTTGAAATTCTTAGATGTCCTTTCTCTCTGATCCTAACCTGTTTTGGTTGGCTTCTTAAATCTATCCTTAGAGAACTGTAAATTTCAGCCATGACTGTACCAAAATTGCTGTAGAGTTGTTAGAGCAAGATTTTTTTTTTTGATAGTTTGTTTAAAATTACTTCCTCCCCAAAGAGAAGAAAAAACAAACACGGTGTTGAAGAGTGAGAACCAGACGGTGCTGGCACCGCAGGGTGGGACTGCCGTGAAGCTGCGTGCCCGTACAGGCGGCTTGGCTCCCTGCTCGCCCGATGATCTGATCCCGCAGCGCTGTTCGAGCCCTCTGAAGAGCAGGAACGAAGGCTGCAAGAGTTATTAACTTTTGGGTTATCTCGCACTGTTTATTTGAAATGGAGGCCAGATGATTTACATATCTCTGCATCTTGGATCTGAAAAAAGATCTTTTTTTTTTTTTTTTTTTTTTAAATGGAAGTGACATCACGGCTTATGTCAGCCGGGCTGCATTCAGGCCTTTTTCTCCTCCCTGTTGGGCTGTTAGCTGAGCGCGAGCTCGACGCCCTGAGTCTTTCCCTACAGCCCGTGGGTTGCTGATAACTTCATCTCGGTTCAGAGACCTGTAACTGCGCTTTTGTACAGTGAAATGTGAGAAATAAAGCTCTGGGCTGAAGCCTTTTGACATCGGTGGGCATAGCGCTTACTTTGTGAGCAGGCTTGGCGACCCTTCAGTGGGGTTGCGCGGGTCTCCCCTGACGGCCTGTCTGCGAGTTGGAGTTTTGGAAAGTTGGTTGCTGCCTGTGTTAATGTGAGGCAATTTTTAAGTAAGTCGCTTCCCACGGGAGAAGTAAATACATGCAGGAGAGAAAGGGGAGAAACGTGACATCGGATTCAGGTGATGGTGTGTAGCAGACGGTGCTAGGATGATGGCGGTACCAAACACACGCAGAGACAGAGCAAAAGGATAGCGATCATCCAGGCTCCTAAATTTCCGGCCACACTGTTCTATGTGCAGAACTGATTCCAATTACTTATAAAATAAAGTAAACGTTATAACAAAACTGTCTGTTGCCACGATGGACCTGGAGGTTTGCCTTCACTCCTGCCTTTCGTCGGCTGCCCCCTGCCTTGGGAGGAAGGCGAGGAGGCCTTTGGGCCAGGTACATCAGCAATTTTGCCTCAGGCTCGTGGCAGGCGAAAGTTACGGCTGCCCATTCACACGCTGTGCATTTTTTGATGCTTTCTGTCTCAGCTCTCCTGTAACAGTCCCCGTCAGGGGCCTGGCAGAGGAGGAGGTACAGGGGATGCCCGCAGGGAGCAGGAGCACATGGCCCTGACCCGCTGTGCCCAGGCCCGGTGTGGGGAGAGATCTGGGGCTCGTGTTGGCGTTACCCTGCCTGCAGCCGTGTTGGTGCTCACACACGGCATGGAGGTGGCCTCTGAGAAAAAAACTAGTGAAGTTACACGTCCCTTCTAGAGCTCGAGGGGAGAACTTTGTCAGCGCAGTTACCCATACAGCCATATGCTATTCTTTTCTCTTCCATATGTTCTCTGATAATTGTCGGTAACAGGTGCCTGCGAGCCGAGGCGGGGCGGTATTTTAAAATTAGGCTTTTAATGGGGAAGAAGAATCGTGTGAGTTCAGTGCTAGCAAAAATGTCAGGTTGAAAATCTTGGCCGCTGAAGTTCATGTTTCTCACGGGGCAGCGGGATGGCTGGTAGCAGCGATGGTTCAGCTGCAGAGCTGTGACTTTTGAGGAGGAGTCAGTAGTTCTGGTTTTGGATCTGGTCTGGCTAAATCTGGGAAAAAAACGCCATTCCTTATGCGTTCATCAGCCCACAGGTTCTATGCTGGGCATGTGTTGCGCCCCTGCTTGGTGGCTTTGGTGGTGTGGGCTGGAGGAGACTTGAAATAAAATTTCTATTTTGCTTGTCTCCCACTCTTTGACCCCGCCTTCCCCTGTATGTATTGCTGAGCATCCTGAGCTGTTTGTTGTACCGCTGGTTGTGTGCATGTGTACTAGATCACCGTCAGTTACTACCGTGGTAGCCATTTTTGACCCTGATTTTCCTTCCATCATCTGAAGAAGAGCAACTACTAAGAGGAGGATGTGGAGAGACTTGCAGTCATTCTGGACTTAAAACAATGCTACTGCATCCACTGAAAATCATTCTGGGGCGTTGCACAGCAAAAATCCCCCAGTATTCCAGGTATTTTTGCCACATCATCTTCACATCCCCATAAGCAGCCCTCTGAACAGCCATTCCTTTTGAGTATCAGCTGGGGAACTTTTAGCCAGGTGTAGCAGATCTCTAGGAGTCCAGCAACTCAGAAGTACCTTGCATGTCAAAATGTCAGGGAAGACATTATACCCCTAATATTTTTGTGGTGCTTTTTTTTGTTGTTTTGTTTTGTTTTCATTTCTGGTAAAGAACTAGTAAAATATAGAGCACATATGGAAATGGCAGACGTTGTTGTTGGGTTCTTGATTTTTTGTTGTTGTCCTTGTTTCTAAAATTAAGCGCACAGGAGTCTGCAAGATCCTGCAAAGATTTCAAACAATATTGTACAGTCATGTGTTCAAGGAACCTTTTTAATCTAGTCACACACACACACACACACATATATATACACATATAGTGAATAGATCCAGGTTTAAAAAAAATAAATTGCAGTAAGGAGAGATGAACCAAATGGGAGAATTTGATGAACCAAATGATGATGAACCAAATGGGACAAAATACTACAAAATATCTGTGATTGTATTTAAACAGTTTAGGTTTTGCTGCTGGCATTCTGTTGTTTCCCTTTTTTTTTTTTTTCCCTCATTTGTTTGTTTGTCCTTCCCTATGTAAGAAAAGAACTTGTGGTATCAGCTGTTCTGCTTATCCTTAGCAAAATGTTGGCAACTGAAATGTGGATCACGTGAGCCAAGTGTCCCTGTCTGTCGGAGAACTAACCCTGGCTTTTTCACATGGGTAGGTTATGAATCCATCACGCTCCCATCCGTGCACACGAGTAGTAAGTTTTCAATCTGCTGCTGCCGTACGTTGCTCAGCTCGGTTGCAGGAGGAGCTGTGATCTCACGGCTTGACCACAGACATGCTTGGTGACGTTCACATGGGCAGAGCTGGTTGCAGAATTTGGGTCAGCAGGACGCTATCCTGGGAAGCTGCCTGGTGCGGGACCCTGCGGGCTGTAACACCTGCTAACTGGTAACTCAGGCTAGCTGTTGCTGTATTTACCATTACAACTTTCTTGAATGATTTTACTTCTACATCTCCTGGACTTGAACTACTACTACAAGACTTCTTCCGCCTTGAGGCAGTTCTGGTGGCGTGACCCACACCACTTCAGAGCAAGCGTTACCCAAGTCAGGCTCTGAATCAAGTTTGTGCTTTGCAGCTGCAAAAGACGTACGGCACGTGATGTAACTGTGGGTGATATTCTTTTAATTGTTTCTGACAGTAAACTTAGTAAAGAGGTCTTGATATGTATATATCTGAATGTATACACTGCAGATCTGAAAAGCAATGAGCACACACACGTATGCAGTATATTGCAATAGTTTTCCCTTGGGAGTTTTGTTATTGTTGTCCCTTTCACAAATTGCGAACCTATAATTTTTCATGGGCTGTTCTTTGGCCCACTCTGCCAGAGAGGCTCGATCTATCATGTTAAAAAAATCAATAAAAAGTCTAGAGGTTTATTTATAAAGTGGAGCGTAGAGAGAGGGTGCAAAAATTCCATTAAAATGGCAGTTTAGCGCTAGCTATATCTCTTTGGGACTAAGCTCCAATATTTTAAACTATTAAAATTGTTACAAGAGTGCTTTTAAAGTACCACAAATCACAGTAAGGCTTTCTAGTTGAAACTTGCCTTTATATAGTACATAGAACTCAGCTTATATATGTTTTTGGAATGTCTGATGCTGCCCTCAAACGCCATTGTAGCATCCATTATAGAGCTTTATTATAGTTAATACTCTTATAGGTTTACCACTCAAGTGAAAGTACACGGATGTAAGAAGTCAGAATTTATTTTGCTGAGTGTATGCGTGTCTTTGTGCACATGCAGCTCTGTGCAAGTTAATTATTTCTGAGGAGTCTATAGGCTTCTAATGTAATTCATCAGAATTGCTTGGCTTGGCACATGTTACTTCGTTAGAGGAACTTACAAATTCACATGGCTGTGGGTTTTTTTATTGCATAGCAGTTTTCACCACTGATGTGTTGGTCATCAACTCCATCTTTCCTATCCAAAGAAATAAATGTGTCCTTCTGCTCATAAATGTGATGCTGAAGGGTTTATGGGATAGTATCCGTATGAAACCTCTCAGATATCAGAAGCAGTAGATTTGAAGTGCGAGGTTAACCTCCCCACAGTATCTTCCTGACTTGCTTTAATAGCTGAAGAAGGTTGGTCTTGAAACTGTTGAGTTTTAAACAAAAATGATGCTGAATGGTTTTATGCTGTCATCTTTTTTTCCTGGGATGAGGAAATTTGTTTCTAAGGGAAATACCCTGTATTTAGTTCCAGAAAAAGATGGCAAATTCTGATTTATAAAGGCTCTGTGTGTTGTGGGTTTTGTTTTCTGGTCCCTGAGGGAAGCCCGTCTGACTTGGAAGGTGGTGGAGGTGTGTGGGCCTGGACCGAGGGCAGGTTCCTCATCTCCAGGAGGGAGCATGGCGCTCTGTAGGGGCTGCATAACGAATGTGGCAGGAGGCGAAAGAGAAACTCCAACTCACCAAACGTGTGTGGTATAAATATGGGCCCTGTCACACGGTCATATCCCTGCATACAACTGAATAACCCAATCCATCATTCCTGCGTTATTCATTCATCAAATTTTCCTTTTCTTACTAAATTACATCCGCGTTCTGCCTTACTTCTTGCTGTCTTTCTCTGTGTACGTTTTCTTCTTTCCCGGCTGTATGAAGTTGGAGTAAAGTCATGATCCCAGAAAGATTAAAAAAGCCAAGACTATTAACATTGCCCTTTTGCTGTTAAGTAACATTTGAAATTTCAAAGGAATTAGCCTATGTAATTACCATGTGGCTAGAAATCTGTTGAGAATTCATGCTAGTGTTTGGAAAGGCTTTGCAGGGAGAACATTAAAGCTTGAAAAAAAAGTGCCTTTTTCTCTGTCCCTTTCCCTAGCCTTTTTCTAGGTGAAGGCTACTAAAGTCTGTTTCATAAGGTGTTTTTCTGTGTGAAAAGGGAAGACTTTGGTTGTGTTATACAGCTCTGAGTATAAACAATAGTTAGCTTCCCTGCTTTTGAAATAAAGTAAGCAAGTAATGTTAATGAGGATAAAGGAGAACAGCATCCGTAAAGAAAACAGTTTCCTGCAAAGCCCTTGCAGTCTGGAGTCACCAGTCCGCCAGAGACAGGGCTGCAGGTGGGTTAATTGGATTTGGCCAAATTGTGATTGCTGCCAGCTGAGGTTGGCTTAGGCTCTTCTGTCTGGTCCCTTCCTCTTCCTTCTCCTCCTCCCTCTCTGGAGAGGGAGTGAAGTGGTTTCCTCACGTCTTGATGCTGTGCGCTGCTGTTGTGCTTAGAACCTGCAAAAAGCCACCAGGCAGGGCGAGGAGCCCGGAGGCTGATGGAGGGTGTGAGAAGAGACAAAGGAGGGAAAGTGAGGAAGTATTGGGCTGAGGCCTTCGAAAGGCATTTGTTAGGCTAGGGTACTGCAGTCGTGTGGTGATTGCTCAAAGTAATTTAGGAAGGGTGGTGCCCTGGAAGGGAAGGGAGGGTCTCCTCTTCTTCTCCAGCCATCCTGCAGCCCACAGCTGCTGTGGAGGTTGCTCCCTGGCTGTCTCTCTGTCCTGGCTGGTTCAGGCTGTGGTTCCCATTTCTCCTGTGGGTTCCCATTTCATAGAATCGTGGAATCATCCAGGTTGGATAAAACCTTTAGGATCAGCAAGTCCATCCATCCATTTCTCCCCCCTCTCCATGTTCTTATCTTCACAAGAGGCTTCCTGCATGATTTTCTCTCAGTTTCATGAGGTGCCTTTTTGTTCCTCTTTCATTCTGTGTTAGTGACATGGAAGCATGCAAAAGATAGGTTATTACAAAACGCTTCCACTAGGGTAAGCCTGTTGGGTCCTGCATCTCAGTGGCGTGCCGCTGCTCTGGCAGCAGTTGGAGGGGTCTTCTTCCTGCACCTTCGCTCAGCTCCTCGTCCTTCAGCGGGCAGGGCTAGGTCCTGGGCTGCCATTGCATCTTCTTTTCCTCTTTTGCATCTTCTTTTCTTCTTTTAAAAAGGCACCTGCCTTTTTAGCATCTCTGGCGGGACATATATTGGAGGATGTGGGGCAAGTTGGTTAGAGAATCTCAGTAGCCTCCAAGACTCCCCAAAATTCAGTTTGCCGTATACGCGCGTGTTGGAGAGTCGGGTAGGTGTGGCAAGGTGCTAGGAGAAGCCGAACGGTCTGTGGAAGAAAACTTGGTGCTTGTCTCCTCACCTGTCGTGTCGGCCTTCTGCAGGTAGTGCTAAAACCACCTTTTTTTGTTGAGCGCTGACCGTTTCTGGTGCTGTCCCAGCGGAGAGCCGTCTTGCAAGGCGCGCTGAGCCGGCCGGCCCTGCGACCAGCCAGCACGTGTTTCTTGTAATCGCTGAAATCTGTTGGGCTGGGGCTGAGCAGCTCTGATTGAGCCCTGGCTCGTGGCCAAAACAAGCTGTTCGGGTTTGTCTGAGGGGTGGCTGCCGATGGCTTTAGCTTCTAAAATTTCTCTGGGAGCAGCGCTGCCTCTTGCCGGCTGCTTGAGTTTTGTTGCGTCGTCTTCGTGTTGGGGCACGGTCCCAATCCTAAAGAAACCGAGCCGTCCACCTGGTCAGTTTTCCTGTTCCAGTGGTTTGGGGTATGGGAGGATTCTCCTTTCCTCGTGTGGGGTGGGGGGAAGAGCCTCTTTTGTGGGCTTGCCGTAGGGAGGTTGTGAGTTTTTAGGATATTCTGTGTTTTTTGTGGACGTGGGTGCAGAGCAGGTATCGAGCGGCTGCTTGTGAGTGGAGAGGGCTGTCCTTCTGAAGGTCTGTCTGATGTTCTACAGTCCGTGGCTTACTTTGGTAACGCTCCCCCTCTGAGGTATGTAATGAGGTTGCTATTTAACCAAGCTGGTGTGTGTGTGTGTGTGTGTTTGGCTTCGGGGAGCTTCCCCACCAAAACTGCTGGCTTTGCTGCTTCTGTGGTGGTGTGTGAAGGCTGGCATCGGCCCTCTCCTGCCTCTGGGCTTGTCTGCAGTGGGCAAGACAGAACTCTCTAGTTTTTTCTTTCTTTTCTTTTTTTGGCTGAAGAGAGGAAGTGGTAGATACCAGTCTTTCTCTCTCGCACACCCTTCCATGCACATCTTGTTGGTGGCCACCCAAACTGTCCCCTAGAGATGCTACTCTACCGTGACTAATTTCCTGGCTCGTATTTTGAAAACCGAGTCATCAAAGCTTGCACAGATCAGCTGGTGCAAGCTCCAGTCTGCTCTGTATGTGAAAACCTAGAAAGCATGCTTCTGGGAAGAGGTGTTGGAGACTTTTCTATTTTTTCTTCAAATCACGCGCACACGAAGGGAGGGCAGCAGTGAATGTTCAGGATTTAAATAATTTAATGGGTGTATCTTGATGTCAAAATCGAGACCAAGTGCATTGGGAGTAGTAGATGTAAACTCTGCCAGGTATGAAGACTAACCAAGGCTGTAATCGTTAAAAATTTATACTGCTAATTGTAAATCTATGAAAGCTCTGAGTCTCATTTGTGAGATGATCCACCTGTGAAATAAACACTATCATGTCCTTCCTTTGCTGTTTATACCAGTACTTGTCACTAGTATTTTGTGGACAGCAGCACTTAAGTGACTGTGCACGTTAGACATAACTGTTGATAACTGTTGGTTAACCTTCCTTGAAGAAATATTTTAACTAATAAACTTACAAGCACATGAATTTAGCCATTCTTTGCATGTTTTCCCAGCTATAAAAATGTTTCAGTAAAGAAAAACATCATTTTTTCTCAGCAAGTAACTGCTACTCAGGTTAGAAAGTTTTGCAGATTTTTCTGCTTTTTGTTGTTCTTGTGTGTGCTTTAAAGAAGAATGCTAACAGTAAAAATCTGTGTTTGAGGTATTAGTGATTTGCTCATGTAGGGTCAGGTATTTGTGTTTACTTTCTCGTGTGCCACTTGTTCAAAACCAAACGAATACTAACATGCTCTTGGTGTGTATACAACTGCAGATGTGAAATACAAAGCACTGAGTAGAATAACAAAATTAAACTTTAATTGTAGTAGATGCCCTGAATTAACTGAGTTGCCAGCGGAAGTGCATTTAGAAAGAAGAAAATTAAGACAGGTCCCCCCTTGATCTGAGCGATTCAGAAGTCAGCAGAAATCTGCTAAAACTACGTTTTTAAGGCCAGTACAATTTCAATACCTGAAAACCATTTTTTCCTGGATTTTGCCTTTATTGATGGAGCTGTAAATGCAGAATAATTGCACTCTACTTGATAGAGTTCCTGCAGATCTGCATCAGCCTAACAGCTATCAGCTGAGCCTCACTTCCTCGTTGGCCAGAAAACCCAACTGAGTTCTTTAAAAAAAAAAAAAAAAAAAGGGGGGGGGGGGGAAACTGGCTGGGCATTAATCTCAGATAACCAGGTTCTTGTTTTAAGGAAAAATAATAACAATAATAAAAATCTTTTTCAGACAGATTGTTCCTTAGGAATGCTGGGAGGAGCGGTGAACCAGGGAGCTTCCTGTTAGCAGTCTCAGTCCTAGCATTTGACTCCAAAAACCCAAACCACAGCAACCTCAGAAGGTAACCCCCAGCCTCTCAGAAGGCTGCAGGAACCCTGCCCAGAGCACCCGCTGTCCTGCGGCCTCCCCAGTGCAAGCAGTGCGGTGAGGAGGCTAGAGGAGCTCTTGGAGCCTCAAATACCATTGGGAGGCTGCTGCTGCTTTGGTGGGAGCCACAGGAGAGGGAGTGGGATGGTCGGGAAGCAGGGCTAGCGAGCTGCTGGGACGGTAGGAACCCAGCGTGTTGTTTTTTTTTTTGTTTGTTTTCCTTCCCTCTTTTCTTTCCAGTGAACAGCTTTGAGATTGCTTCGCTCTTTAGGAATTGGTTGATATAGTTTCATTTGTGGGAGAAGTGAGTCAGTCGCCTAAAATTACATTTTTGTAAAGTCCTACCTCAGCGTAAACTATTTCACTTAAAAGAAAAAAGATATTTTCCTGTTTTCTATGTTTTATATACAGATAGTAAATAATTGTATGTTATATGTATGTTATTTTTTCCTCCTTTTCCTTGCCTTGGAAAGCTATGGCAGCGAGCCGTGACACGGTTGTGACACTTGCTGTCTTGACGTAAGCCCACACTGGGGCTCTGCTGCAGTGTGAGCAGCCCTGCAATAAGCTCCAGTCGGTCAGACACGTCTCAATTGCCACGTGCTTGATTTCGATGCTTTCTGGGGCATTCTTGTGGTGGGATTTTGCCGGATCAGGACCATGAATGAGCTTCTCAACACACTGTCGGTGACCCTTCTCTGAGCAGGGTTAAGAACAAAATTGCATGCAGACTGCTAGAGACACAGCAAGTAAAAGCAGTCCACCTTCTATTTTAACTACGGGTGATGTAGGTTTTACTGAATTGCTGTTAAAGGAGCTTGGTGAGATTTAAAACAGGCTTGTCCCACCTTCCCCCAACTGTCCCAGCACCAAAGTGCTGCGATGCTGGTTGTATGTTGCTGCCTTTAAGAAAAGTAAAGAGAGACAGCAGGAAATGAGGACGTAAACTCTGCGCGCTTCTCAGAAGCAGAAGGAAAGTGACATCACTGCTTTTCAAACTTGGAGCAAGCTTAACTTCTTGTAGTGGTTCTCGCTGTATCCACCTCACGAAGGAAAATGTGTATGTTCTGTAGTACTGATGTGTCATGTTCTTCATTTTTCACAGTGCTGGTTTATGCAGACGTGTTATGATAACTACTTCAAAATGGTTTCTGTTTTAGTGAAGACCTGATTAGCCAGGAGGGAATGGGAATTCCAAATGTTAGTAACAAGTAGTACTGGCAATATTTTCTTTTTTTCTCTGCCCATTTAAATTTATTTTCCTTTCTTTCATTTTCGTCTGCATGTTATCCACTGAAATATTAGTCTATGAGCCAGTTGTAATTTAGAATCCTGCATAGTAATCCATTTCAGCAAGAAAGTGCTGTGAAATTTGCTATTATTTAAAAAGTAAATGTCCTAAAAGTTCTGGAATCTTTTTTTTTCTTCCTCCTTTTGTAATTTTTACTCAATGTAATTATTTTCAGGGGGTTCTGCTGCCTTCCGAAAAAAATGGTGCTCAATGAATATCATGGGATAATACAGAAGCCTGTGTAGGATGTGCACTGACCTACCTAAGAAGCCCAAGAGAGATAATTACAACCTTTCTTAGTCTACATACAACCACACTTTGCAAATGTTTTTCCATGCAAAGAATGTGAGCCAGTTACATTTTGGAAGCTATATGTATATGGAAAAAGGACTATAAAGTATAAAGGAGATGCCTATTTCAGGCAATTTTTGACGAGTTCCAGATTTAAAAAAAAAAAAATAAAAAATTATAGCATATTAAATTATTAGGCATCTTTACTAGGGTGTAAGGAAGATTTATGCTGTAATGAAATATTGCTGCAACCCAATTTAGAACTTGACAAATCTGGTTTTATAGGGCTGAATTATAAGGGATACCTCATTATTTGAGGGGAAAAAACTTTTATTGTTATTTTTGGCACCCTTGTCTCCTCTTTGGTTGGGTTGTGCTCTGCAGGAGCTGCTCTGGGCAAGATGTCTCAGCTGATGGTTTTTCAAGGGAGCTGTGCAGGATGAAGTCATCATCAAGGATCACATCCTGGCAAGCCTTTCTTACCACATGTGGTCACTGATTTCAAGTTAAAACGCTTGCAGTCTTCATTGCTCCTCTGGACCAGAAACATAGGTCTTCTTAAAAGCATGGAGTTCCAGTCTGTTGTCAGATATATCATACACAGCATCAGTATCTGATAAACACATCAGTATCTGCAGCTATGCCAAATGTAGCTACACCAAAATTACACATATACTGCTTAAAAAAAAAAAAAGCCTTATTCCTTCCTTCTGGGTTGTCTCTCCATTTGCACAAAGGTATGCTTGGAGTTAATGTGTTCGCTGTATGACCTGGCGTTGGCGTAATGGCTGGCAGTGGACCATAGTATTTGTAAGTCTGCTCAAAATTTTGGGTAGCATGTACTTCTCTGAATGACTTTTGAGACTGCTTGGGCTATTCTTGTGGCTTATCACAGGTATTCTCCCCACTGGGGAGCAAACTGAGTTGGTGCATTTGCCTGAAGTGGAGAACAAATTTTTGCTGGAAATAATATTTCTTTCCAGAGTAATGAGTTTCTTGTGTGCAGAGTTTCTGTTTCCCCAACTGCCCTGGCATGCAAAGTGATTGATCTTGAGCAAATTACATACACTTGTAGCTACAACCATGTAGGCACACATCGGTGAGCATGTGACAAAGGAAAACAAAACGCACAGGGCAAGCTCAGCCGGCAAATCCTCCAGGAGCCTTTCTTTCCGCTTCCTAGGGGAGAGGGGCACAAGCTTGTCCCTACTCCGCCTGTGGCTTGCTTCCCCGGTGGCTCTGCAAGCGCCCTTTTGATGCGTCGTGCCTGCCCAAGGGGATGAGGAAAGCACAGCCGGGTGGTTTGTGTGGCTGGCTGTAAGTAACGCTTACCTGTGGGAGAGCGCCCTGTCACGTGGAGTGGTTAGGATGACTTACTGGGAAGTAAAGTCTCCGAAGTCTGAAGTTGGAGCAGGCACAGCTTGGCGTGTGCTGAACGCACGCTGTGTTACGTGCTGAGCTCTCGCTGAACCATTTGCTGAGTTGTAGAGACCCTGCTGTTTTGTTGGTTTTTTTTGTCCCCCCCCCCCCCCCGTTCAGACATCGGTAGCCAAGTGTTTTGCCTCTCTCTGTAGCCTTAAATTACACTTTTTTTCTGATGGAGTCATCAGATCAAATTATTTATAAAATGAGGACATCCTTTTGGACTTCAAGTGTAAACAGTCCTTTAAGTATGTGCACAGGCAGAGAGATTCTTGTCTGTTTATCCACAGTTGAAGCCCAGATATTAATAAATACTAACGTTAAATAGTGCGTTTTTTCCCCTCAGTCTGCGTCTGAGTTCTCCCTTTAGGGCTCAGATTTCTCCTTGAGGTTACCCGGAGGAGAGCTTCCACCTCGCCCCTGCTGGAGTTGCTAGTTGCAGTGCATCTCTGCTGCCGTGATTTACCTGGAGCTAGGGCGAGGGAGTGAATCCTTTTGGATTTCGGGTCCTCAGGTATCAGCGGTGCCGAAGCTGTGGCTGCAATTGCTGGTGCGTGCGTTTGAGGGTCGGGTCTGCCATCTTCGTGCAGCGGGATGACGCTGGGTTTGTTCCCTGGGAATTAACATCGAGAACTGGAAGTCCGTCGAGGTGCCATCAGACGTTTTGGCACCAAGCTGGTGCTGGGCTCTGCTCGCTTGTAAGGCACCTCAGCGGGCAGCCAAGCGCTTTGGGGGTGGTGGGGAGGCACTCTGCAGGTCGGAGGTGGCTGGTGCTGCCCCGGCGCTCCCCCCACGCATCCTCCTGCGTGGTGGCTGCTGGTGGCTCCGGGGGAGATGGGAGAGGTGCAGACGGGGCTCTGTGAAACAGCGGCTGAGATAAGTGCATCTTGCAGGGGTCTTTAAGGTACCGGCTGCTGCTGGGGTGACTTCGTGTGTGTTGTGGTGTTTGTTTTAGCTCCCTGGCTTGTTCTTTTGGGTGGGCTTTTTTTTTTTTTTTTCCAGCGAAACTACAAACAGGCTCTTAGCCAATGCCAGCACAGTTTGCAAACCAAAACCAAATCTGAGCGTAGCACTACTCTTGAGTGAGCTGCGCTAATCGAAGACGCGCTTCAGTTTCCTGCCTTGAGCTTCTCCCCGGCTCTGGTTCGGCGCATGTACGGTACTGCGTGCTGAGAGAGACCTTTCAGACACATCCCGTTAAAGAAATGTGTGGTGGCAACTGCTCCGAGCTCCATACTGGATGCATTTATTGCCTGCCTACTCATGGTTAGGAAGCAGCTGTTTGGAGTCAGGTAGGCTACAGACGAGTCCTAGGTTTGTGAATTAACATCTCAAATGGATCGGTTGTGCGTCCTTCCTGCGTGTTGCACAGATTTCTGTGTTCCTGCGATCAGACAAAATATGTACTCTGACAACAATAATAATAATCCCCATAAGAAATGTCACACGGTGCGCGTTGTGTGTGAGCAGAATATTTTATGTAGTGAGTATGTTGAACTGATGCAATCCTGAGCAGTCCGGCTCTGCCGTTTGCATAAAAGCAGCCCCTCAAAGCCCCTGTGATCTGATCTTCCACCAGCAACGCCATGGCTGACTTTCGCTTTCCTTACTGTAAGGGGATTGGTATAGAAGGGAATTTGCCATCCGTTCTTAGTCTACGTTTTTCCAGACAGGTTGGCCTCCACAAATGTTACAGCCTCCTTTTTCTCTGCGTGGGAGAGTACAAACTGCTGCTGGAGGCAAGGGGGAGAGATTAACATTCATCTGTGTTTTTTTTCTTTTTTTTTTTTCTTTTCCCATCCTGTGGGCACGGCGGACTTATGAATGTGCTGCTCCTTCGGGGAGCGTTTCTGCTTGTTGCCCTGATGAGAAGGCTGCACAGAAATGAGTACGGGTGTGAATTTCATGTCACTGGTAAACAGGCACACGAAAAAGCCAAGCACAGTGGCTCTGTGGAAGAGGTCAGAGAGGAAATGGAAGGACCAGCAAAAGCCCTGGGCTGCTCTCTGAGCAGGGGCACTTGCTAGGAAACCTTTTCTGGAGCTCGTGTATGTTGAGGGCTTAATGCAAAGCCTGCCTCTTTGCTTCAGTCTTTCATGAAAAGTGGTAAAAGTTTTATTTTGCCAGGGCTCTGCTTTGAGCAGAGATACGCTTCTTCGATTCTTACTCTGATTTAGTGTTGCATGCATAGCCAGAAAAACTGATGGGGAAATATATAACAGAAACAAACATTATTTAAAAAAGGGAAAAAACAAGTCTTCACTGGCATGGAAACTATTGCTGAGATTATAAACGCGAGTGCAATCACAGCGGTGAGTGATAACACTCACGCAGGATCAGGAGACTTAGTTTCGTTTTGGCAGGGGCAGGAAAGGTCTCTCCAGCACGTGCTTGTGAACAGCCCTGCCGCGAGGGGAGCTTCCGTCTGTCTGTCCAGCCGTCCGTCCAGCCTTGCCCTTCGGCACCCTCCCGCTCGCTGCGAGGGGCAGGTACCGCAGTGCGTGCGTGCCGTGGGGGTGATGCATCTGCCTCTGTCTGCCTCCTTCCGCAGAAGCACCAGCCTCCCCGGCACTCGAATTGCCTGTGCAGAAGCAGCAATAGGCTCGTGGTCCCCAGGGTCTCCCGCTGCTGCCAAATTAGAGTATCTCTCTCAATTAACAGCCAGGCATTCTTTCCCCCCCCCCCCCCCTTCCCCCTCGCCCCATCCTAATGGGGAGTGGTTAATAGTTATCATTTACTAATTTAGGGATCTGGAAGGTTTGTTCTCAATGCGCTGCAATCAGGAGATCTCGCTCCTCGCCCAATTAGCGGGCCCTGCAGCCGGGCGGGCAGCCTGCCTTCCCGGCGCGGGGCGTCCGGAGGCGATGGGGCTGCTGGCCTGGGCGGCCGCTGGGGGATCGCAGCACCCGGGGAGCCTCCCCAGCATCTCGCCTGAGCTGCCGGAGGGGTACGAATACGGTGGTTTTGGATGGATGTGGTAAGGATATTATCTGGGGGTTGGCATGGGGATTGCTGAGGGTGATGGGGGGCTGTACAGAGCTGCCATTTAAAGGTTTGGAGGGATGTTGCTAATGGGCATTGAATGAGGTGAGGTCAGTACCAGAGGAACAAAAAAAGGAACAAAATGAGGTGAGAGAGGAACAAAAACGCCATTCAGGTAAGGGCAGGGCAAGGGCAGTGCTGCCCTGTGAGGGGCTGGTTCAGTCAGGGTGGGTTTGTGCAGTCGCTTCTGTGGCTCTTCAGAGCATCCTGTGGGGCTGGGCTTCCCTGCTCGGACACATCTCCATCCACGTTCCAGTCAGGCTTTGGCAAAGTAGGAACAGCACCATCCGTGTCTGACTTTATTTAAAAAGAAAAAATAAAGTCCTCAATGCTAGCCATCTGCTGTTGGCTTCGTATACAGGCCGTGTCCCTTCAGGGGATGGAGGTGGTGTGTCCAGCCAGAGAACCGCCACAGGAGCACATCGTGCCGAAATAGCTCTGCCCAGTGAGAGAGAATTCGGGTCCCTTCCTGCTGGCGGGATCCACAGCTCATCCTCATCCTCAGCTTCACTTTGCTTATGAATCCTTGAGAAGAGATTTGAGCCTTTCTGTGCAGGGGACGCTGAGTGCTGGTGTGGTTAGGAGCTGCCGTACTGGTGATTGAGGCAAGAAGATAGTCGCCGCTTTTCTTCTCGTAGGCTGGTCGTTGGGTGTAATGTTGTTTTGGAAACGGTTTAGGTTGTGGTTTTCTACAAGTTGGCTATTAAAGTAGGCCCACTATCTTGATGGGAGCCAGTATGAGCCCTTAGCCTGATGCAGGAAATGAGCAGACTCGTTTTTCTTTCATTCTTTCGTCCCAGTTACCCCCAGCAAATGCCCAGTCAGTTTTGATTTGCTTCTGTAGGTGCTTTTTCTGAAGTCAGCGTGCCTTGCTTTTCTTTGTTGTACTTCCCTGTTTCTTCCTATTATAGAAGTCAAGTGCTGACTCTGTTCCTATAGCTCTGGGTGAAGGTGAACACTAGCAGAGCAGTAGACAGTTAAAAAAAAAATCCATTAATTAAAATATTTACATTGGAAGCTGCAAAACATTTGCTCTTTGAGTAAAACAAACTTCCCCATTGTTCTTATACGATTGCTGCAGTTTCTCTGAAAATAGCCAGGAAGAGATTGAGCTGTGAGGAATTTTACTGGGTTGGCAAGGGAGAAGGAGCACAGGGGTGCTCAGCTGGGCTCCTGGTCAGTGGCTCTCTTCTTCCTCAAATCCTTTTGTCCTGTGGACAAAAGATCTCCTCTTCACATACACACACACACAAAAAAAAAAACACAGTGAAATATGTTGGTATGGTGCTTCTGGTGATGCCAAAGCCTAAATGATCCATGTCCTTATGAATAAAAGGTATTTCTCAATGAAGCAAATGGCAACCGAAAAGAGGAAATAAGAGGGAGTGTGTCAGTGAAAGATGAGGAAATGGTTTTCAGTGTATGACAGGTTTCTTTTTAGCGCTACAACTCTGCACTGCCGTACACTTCAAAAAGAAGAACAGCACAGAGGGGTGCCCAGGCTGGGACCCAGTACCGCTGCTCCCGTCCCGCTGGTGGGGAACTGGAGGATGTCACCTTCCTCATCACCTGGCGCTGGGCCCCTGCCGTTCCCGAGGGGAATTGCTGCCCGAGGGAAACCAAGCCAGCGTGCAAAGCAGGCACATCAGATCCAGGCTTAAAAAGCAGTGTTTCCCTTGCATCCAGGTTTGTGCTTTAGGCACAGGAATGCTCTTTGTAGAATCATTGCAGGAAAGAAATAAGTAAATGTGAAAATAAGTCATTTGAAATCCTTCCATTCCTGCCATATCTCCTCCCAGACAACTGGATAGAGAAAAGAGGTTTTTTTGTTTTTGTTTTTTTTAAAAGCCACCACCACCACCCTGTTCTCTGATAGAGCATCCCGTTACACTTGCACGTTTCTGGTCTTTTTCAGCTTGGCAGTGGACTAACAGGCTTCTATTGCTGGTGGGCAGAGTGCTCAAAGTGCTAACAGAATGTATGGAGCAGTTTATCTGGTGGGTTTGGAGATTCTTGGTTTATGCTTTTTTCTCTAGGCAGACTCTTCAAAGCGTCAAACTGGACATCTCCCTTCTACTGTGTGGGTTTGCTAATTGGATGGATTGCAGGTCATGCCCCCTTAATTTAATGGTGTTGCAGAAGCCTGTTTGTTTGAGGCTGTTTCTTTGATCCCAAGTCTATCAGGATTTAGATCTTATTAATTGCAAAGTTGCAGTTTTGTTAGTTAGGTGCATGGCGCTCTTTCCTTGTGACCTCAGGTACATTGAATTGTATTATGCTTACCTAAAAAAATCCTTTTGTTTCCTTGTCAGTTTGGTTTGCAAAGGTGGTAAGACGTTACTTGATTAGGGTAGGCATCATTTAAACTTGTCCATGAGAGCTTTGTTGCATCCATGTCTTGCATGCTTTACCATATTTAAGAAGGACTCTGTGTTGACAGTTTCTTGGCCTGCAGATAAAAGGTGCAACGTACCCAGGTTTGATATACTGACAGAAAATTGTCTCCACGATGTATAAGGCTGCTGTGATTATTTCTGGCCATTACCATTGGTCTCATTTTACAACTGTGCACATTATATAATTTGATGCTCATTTAATTTAATGAGAGGTTGCTGCAGACTTATTTATGACTCGGTAGGGCAACCTGTACACTTTGGCCACCTCTTTTAACCTTTCTGAAGGAGGAAGAGCGTGTTTCTTACAGAACATGTTACAACATCTTTAATACATTTATATCCAGGTTTCCCAGATTCCTGCAGACAGGAGGGCGACTTGCCTGGGGTGTGGATTATACTGGAATGGGAGCAGAAGTTTAATTTTTTTCTTGAACTGCTCATTAGCTTTCTGTTGTAAGGTTATTGAGTGGTATTAATGGACTTTTCCTTTTGTTGCAGATGGAATTTTGTGACTTGCTGGATTCTGAATAGGGCGAGGAGATGTGTCTGATAAGGTAAGAGAAGAGGGTAAGATAAAACATGTTCTTACACAGAACAGTCTCACTGGTCTTGTGTTCTGGTTGAAGACAACTGTTTCATTCCTTGGCAAAGCCCTGCAAATAATTGGGATGTTTGTTTATATATTTTGTCTGTCTCTGATCTTCAGAGCAGGGATCATTTCAGTTCTGTACAGCTTCTGTCCCAGTCCTTTCTCCTGGTGAAGTGATAGGCGAAGTCTAGGCAACAGAAATACAACTCTTTCAGGCATAGGCATGGGCAGGTCGGTCGTGCTTACCTTAATATTGTAAAGTTTCTTAAAAGTTACACGTGAGGTAGAAGCCTTTTTTTTTGGGTTCAGGATTTCCCCCCTCATCCCCCAGGACTTTTGAAAAGTAAAAACATCTTTGAGCTGTTTTAGCTTCTATGCTTTAAAACTTGTTTTTCCTGTTGTAATATTTTCAAAATTGGACTGTTTTGAATAGGACAGAATGTATATCAGTAGAAAACCTTTAGGTTTGAGTTTGAAACAAGTGTTTGCTGTCACTGACATGCTGAAGGAAGCTGTAAGTTTGCAGAATTTTAATAGCAGCATTTGAAAAAGGCTGTGTTCAGATAGATGCTTTTTCTCTTTCAGTTTCTGGTCCAGACATTTCTACTGTCAGAGAAGAGTAGATGTCTTTAAAACTAGAAGCGTTGGAAAAATTATATTCAGACACCAAACAGCTGAATATAGTAGTGTAGCATGATGCAGGAATTATCAGTCTTTCAAGCTGCAGTCCAGCCTATCACTATCCACCTCATTCATTTATGTATTTCATTTCGTCTCCTGTGTGAGCTCTCTGTAACTTAGGGGCCTCAAAATCCCTTTTGTTCTTTGAGGTTGTTGGTTGGAAAGTGTAGTGAAAACAGCTAAAAATACTATGTCATCATGCAAGGATCAGGATTAAAAGCCTTTTTCCTTCAATTGAGAGATTTAGCTCTTGCAGACAGGCTTTTTTTTTTCCATTTTAGTTTTGTTTGCTTAGTGGAGTTACTGTTTTGGAGGGTGGCTACCCGAGCAAGAACTGAAAATTTTAGGTGGCTCTCAGCCCAGCATGGAGTATGCAGGAATCAAGGGCTCTCTTGCTTCTTAGCCTTCTGCAAATCTTGGGCATTTTCCCCTTTGTCCATTCGAACCACACCCTTTCATCCCACCGTTGAATTACATTGTAAATATTTTATTTAATGGCTTACAAGGCCACCTTTGAGTAGATGGTATGTATATAGCTGGTAAAATACAGCTCTTCAGGTGAGAGGTCTGGCAATCTGCAGCGCTATTATGTAAAGCACCTCAGTGCATACCTCGCTTGTTATGTAAACGATCTTCACTCACTCGCACGTGTTGGAACCGGCCTACTTCTGTTCCAAGAGTGGCGAATTACGGCTGTGTTCAGGACTTCTTAGAGCGTGTTCAGCCCGACTGTGCGGGCAGCCCAGCTGCCGTCCCCTCACGCGTCCACCACCGGCATTGCTGCGGTGGTGGCCGCCATGGTGTGCCACCGCACGTGCAGAGCCGATGTGTGGAGTCGAGTGTGGTCAGTATGGGTTAAATATGAATGCTTGTGTTCAGGTTGGTTTGGTTTAGCAGATTTTGTCGATTTTGGGGAAGAATTTCATTCATCTGGCAGTGGCGGGCACTGCTTTGGTGTGCAGGTGGGACTGTGCCTCAGTACTCACTCAGCTGCTCCTGTTTTCCTAGGCTCCTCATAAATATTTCGTTTGTCTAACTTGATTTTTGTTTAAAGTCTCGTTTTTCACTGCAAAGTGGATATTCATGAATGTACGTGCTTTAACCTGGGCAGTTTCTGTTTTAATGCCTCTCCCAGGGTGAGCTCGCTCTCTCCTTACCTCATAAAACAGCTACCGAGGGAGCTTTGCGTCTCGAGCATATTCTCCTGCTTAAGGCCTTGACACCTTTTCTTACCATGGTTTTATTGCCAGCCCCAGGCAGGTACAAATCGTGAGTCAGGTCCCTAGAAATCACAGGATTGGCTTTGAAATGGGGTTCCGGGAGAGAGAAGTTTAACACTTCCCACTGGCTCTCGTCTTTCACCTCTAGAAGAGAAGATTCTGTCCTGGCAGCGTGTGATACTGTTTCAGGGTCGAAATTAATCTTGAGCTACAAATGTCATCTTTTGGCTTTCAGAGGGACTTCATTTATTTGTTCCTTCCCTGGCAGCCTGGGGCAGAGAAGTGTCACTGTCCCACTCCCTGTCCTCCTGCCTCGCAGGAAGAAGCGGCTGTCCTGTTCATACTGCTTAAGGCCACCATTGTCAGGCACCCCTAGTTCTTAGAGCTATCCCTTATTACTAATACTTTTTTAAACTACTGTGTTCCCTCTCCCCATTTGCTGCTGTGCTTTCATCGTTCCAGACAGGCATCTGGATCCTGCTCCAAACTTGCCCTCAGGTCCTGTCTGTGCCTCGTGTCCAAGCTTTCTCCTGATCACTTATAGTTTTCATGGATATTTCCTGACCCATTCCCTGCTGCTGCTGCTTCTGGAGTGGGACTTAGGAAGTATTCATGAGAGCCTCGTGAGATGTAGCGAGCTTGTGCTGATGTTGATGGGTGCCAGAGCTCTCACACAGCATTTTCTTTTCCTTCCCCCTTATTTCCCTGTGCCTTTATCTCTCTTCCTTCCAAAAAGCCTGGGGCCCTTGTGAACGAGAAGTTAATCTTCACACGGGGTCTGCCTGATAATTTGGATCAGAACCATAAAATCATTCTATCAGAGCTGATCTAGTTTCAGAGGTACATTTGTGAGATGAAAATGACTGATCGCTGTGATGGCGTTGTGTCATATTGGAAAGGAAATGACAAGGAAATAACAGTTACCAGGCCTATTTTCACCCTCTGTTAAACAGCATCGACCTGATGGATTGCTGCGCCAAGGCCGCTTGTCTTAACAGTTCCAAATTAGATTACCAATTAATATTGATTATCTGAAAAGCAGTGTGTTGATGTATATTCTGTTATTAATGGCTGGAGCACGCTATGTTCATGCATTTTATAATGGCAATCTGTTTTGCAAACATTTCTGGTTGGTCTTTTTAAATTAGTCTTGGCAGTGAAAACACCAGTTTAATTCAGAGTACGTTATCTCACTGAAGTATTTGTGTTCTTTTCACGTTTTGGGTGTTTTGGTGTTGTTTTTTAGTGGGAATAACACTTGATTTTGATGAGACCAGATTGAGGCAAAGTCAAAGGATGATTTCTGTCTAAACTGGTGCACTGTGGTTTCTTCTTGTGTTAATGCACATACGTGCAAAATTTTGGCATTGCTAGATTGGTTTTGCTAGTGTCCTCTGACATTGCGTATGAATTATTTTTGTCTCCCCAGAAGCCGTCTTAGAAAAACTTTCAAAATAAGAAAGCTTATTTGAATAAAAGAGTAACAGGTATTTTGAGTTCCCTTTCTTGTGTTATTTAGTTGTTTTGTCACAGTATGTGGAAAGTACCTGGAAAGTACAGGGAGGAAAATGGGAAATCTCTCATGCATAAGGAAAACCTCTAGATAACAAAGTTGGGGGGAGGGAGGGTGGAATATCTACATAAATGTAGACATCAAGGTAAATGCTTTTTCCTTTTCTTTTTCTTCCAGAAAATTTGAATATTTGCACAATCTGATGTTGCAAGTTGTAAATGCTTAACACTTCTGAAAGAATAAATTACTTCATTGCCTGACTGTGTAGATAACTGTCAGCTTCAAAGGATGAAGTGAGTTAGAAGGAATGTCTGGAGATCTCGGCATAGGCTAATATTAGGCAGAATACTGAAAGTGGGGGAATACATTCAACTAACAACAGAGGCCTAAATGTACGTTATATATAAATTAAGACTAACCATGTTATGAAAAGCAAATTTCTATGGTTCTGCTTTTAAAGTGGAATACTCAGTTCCCCCTTCCCCACTCTGTCACACTAGGTTTCCCAAGCTTGTTGTTATAAGAATTGTGCTTCTTCTGTAAACAGTGAGATGGAAAATTGACCTATCTTATACTTCTCAAGTTATCTTTACGATAAACGTCACCTTCCACTGTTAGAGTATTGCTGTGAGCTGCTTGGTTCTGTAAGAGGCAGGTAACTTTTTCTGCAGTCTTGACCAAGCAATTAAGAGAAACTGAAATTAGCACTGTAAAACGCACAGTCAAGCAATGGGGCTAAAATGGAAAGAGCCATTTCAGTTTTTGCTTGAAAAGTGAACTGATCTGCAGTTCCCCTCTGAGCTTGTAAGCATGAAGGAGTGTTGTTGGCCTCGCAGTTTCTGGGGTGAATGTTTCTTGTCTCTCAACCGCCCCATACCATCTCTGCCACTTGTCTGGCTGCTCAGTGAGCCAACTCGGGGTACGAGACCTGGACCAGCTATGAGCTTCTTCTTCTCCTCAGGGTTATTTTTCTGACCAGTGTCCCTGGGCTCAAACAGGCACAAGGGGAGCATCAGGGCAGACCCAGGGGGCACAGCAGCATCGCCCCTGTTGCTGCTGATCTCTGGGCACCTCTGCAGCTCTGACAGCTCGACCAGAGTTTGGAGACGTGGTGTGCAGGCCAGGGGACCCTTGGCCTGGGGAGCCTGCTGCGTGCCTGCTCTGCTGGGCAGGGCGGCCGCCAGTGCCAGTGCGTGAAAATAGCGCTGGAAGCCAGGAACTTGTAACTGCAGCTCTGCTAATGACTAGCCTGTGGTTTTGGGCAACTCCCTCAGCCCTCTTTGAGTCAGCTCCCCCGTCAGTAAAAAGGGGATAATACTCCTTTATAACTTGCTGCTGAAATGATTAATTGTTGCACACAGTGCTTCAGGTGTCGAGGTCCTACCATGTATTGTTGTTACCATTGCTGTGGCGAGGCCTATCTCAAACTTTGTTCAGAAACCCCAGCTCCAAAAACACAAAAGGTTTTGGGGGCTGTTTTTCTTCTGTTGTTGTTGTCGTTGTTCCTGCTAACTATTGAAACAGATCAGATTGACTCTCGGTACTGAAGTGCTAACCACCAATACTGGCCATCTGGATCGTGCTCTCCTCCCCTTCTCCTTCCTCCTCACACCTCCTCTCCTGACTTTCCACTCTTCACATCAACAGTTTCCTAACTGAATTAAGGACAGATTGCCAGGAGATTTAAAAGGGAAGTTTTAGTTGAGGTTGAAGGTGAAATCCTAGCAGAGAATATAAGGCTCTGCTGCTGAGGCAGAGAGGTAGGGAAACATTCTGGTTTTTTTCCTTCCCAACCCATTCTGGGTGGAAGCCATGCAGTTTCCAAGCTCTGGTTTCTGTTGCCAACCCGAGATATGCCAGTAACTCACTGGTTCAAAAAAAAGAAAGAAAATTCTAAAAATGTTGGGGGGAGCCCAGTGAGTGCAAAGCTGCAGAATTCATATTTGAGATTTAAAAAAAAAAAAAAAAAAAAAAGCTCCAGAAATTAAAGAAAAAATTAGTCAAGGTCCCGGGGCTGAGCTGGTGGCCGTGCTCTGAGAACACCAGAAGCTTGCTCACAGTTAGCTTCCCTCACAAATGTGCTCTCCTGGCTCCTGATTGACCCTCACCTGTGGGTGGTCCTGCTCCTGCCGGAGGAGGCGGTGCTGTGAGGAGCTGAGGGCTTGCCCCATGCCATGCGTTTGGGTGGCGGAGGAGGGAAGGGAAGGGCAGGGCAGGTGGCCGTCACTGGTCCTTGCTGGGTGGCAACCTGCCGGCAGCCCAGGAGGCCAAGCCTGCTGCAGCTCCTGTCCTCTACTGGGCTGCTGTCTTGGTTCTCAGCCAGCATGCCCTGAAATGAAATAAGCTGCTCGTGATTTGTGGGCATCATAAACGCCAAGGAATGGGCTGTAGCTTTAGGAAACCGATGTTCTGTGGAATACATTCATAGATGTCTGTCCCCAGAATAAGCCTCTGTTATCTGCTCATCCTGTCTTAGTGCAGATCATGAACTCTTGCTTGGTAATTTCTACAGAAAGCCCCTAACTTCTGTTGTTACTTTGCAGAGGTGACTTTGCAGAGGTGTCTACTTTTGACTATAAATGACAGAATGCAATGTGTTGAAGTTGTAAATTGCATTCATTTCTCTCTGGAAGGATTTTAGGCAATTCTCTCTTCTGTGCTATATACATTCTTGCATACTTTATTTAATTGTAGTAGTAGAGCGTTGGGCCAAGAATTCATCAATATGGCAAACTTTTGTGTCTGTATCCATAGGGGGGATGTAGTGTAGGGCCTTGTCCAGGTGTCCTTGTTTAATGCAAGTTGCTATGAGCCGAAAAGTAGGGAGAGGAAGATCTGAATATTACAAGCTTCGGTGCTCAGATCTGCCACGAGCAATTCTTTGGGAAACTTACTTCGTGTCCCTCATCCAGCCACACAAAAATCGGCATCTCCAGCACTGATTGACACTAGCTGGACTGATCCACAGCTCTGCTGCTCTGTCCTGGGGCGCTGGGAAAAGCCTTAAATGCCCTGAACGGAGGCCATGGGGCACTTTGAAGACCCGTAACGATGAACTATGATTTTAATATTCTAATGGTGCATAGGGAGCAGCCTGTGTTTCTGAAGATGTCCTCCGAGAGCTGTTCTGGTTGGAGTTGCTGCGGAGGTCTGTATTTCTGAATGTACGGCGTTGCTGCACAGTGGGGAAGATGTAAATGGCAGAGCAGTGGGGCAGAGTTTTATTCAGCTGGGTAAGATGAAGTGTTTCTTGTGGATGCTGCATTTTGCCAGCTTGCTGCCGATGAGTTTCTGGGTGTACCGCACATCATATCAGTTAGCTATAATTAAGTACCGTCAGGCAGAGGAGATTAATTCTGAACTCTTCAAAATGTTTTCCTCTGCCCAGCAGCATCTTTTTTGGGCCTAGTTTTGACTAATGTATTCCTTATCTTCTGAGTAAATTTTTGTAGAGACATCTAGCCATTTTGTCAGTAAGTCACTGATAACCATTATCCTCTTTGATAAGCAAAATACGCTGACTCTTTAATTCTCAATATAAGATGTATTTTCTGAGTCTTTAGCTGTTCTTGTGGGACCTTCTTTTCTCCAGTGAATAGACCAGAAATACATGTTGCTCTTGCTGTTATTTTTCTTAGATAATGCTCTCCCTCCTGCCCAGCCTTATACAAAATAATGTTCTTATCCATCCAGTGGCTGTGTTTCCTTGCTTAGTTGCAGGGTCGTGCAGGAAGTTCAGTGTCTAGATTGTGTCTGCCGTGACCCCCAGGCTTTTTACAGGATCGTTGCTTTCCAGGGTGCAATTCTCGTGATTCTTTTTCATTCCCATAAGTTTGTAACTTTTGTGGCATTGCTGTATTTAAAGCTAGTTGTAGTTCATGTAAATTATATCCATCAAACAAACAAAAACACCTTTACCGCAAAGTAACCTGATTCACTTTCTGCTTACGGTTGTCCCAGGTTTTGTGTTCTGTGCCAATGACAACTGCAGTCATACCTTCTTTCAGGTGCTTGGTAGAGGCAATGGATGGCATCGCTTCAGGCCCCCAAAATGCCAAAGAAAAAATGTGAGAGGAAGTGGGGTACATGTTGTCATTAGAGATAATACTTAAAGGATTTTGAGTCTCTAAATTGAACTACTTGTACTTTGCAGTTTGGGTTTGTGCGAACATAATTGCAACTTTGAATTCTTTCTTTTAAATATCGCATGTATGTGGGGGTGTAGTTGTTTTGTTTTTGCTAAGTAGCATTTTTCTGGAGAATTGTGTTCATACCGCTTCTGTTCTTTTTGAAGGTAAAATTTAATGTTGATACTTTTTTTTGGTCTAGTTCTTAGGAGATTGAGTACCAGACAGTTGCGCATTACCACCAACTAATAGTCAGAAGGTACAGTCTCGCAAAGACTTGACTAAAACTAAATGAATAGCTCTCAATTTCCTGTGGGTTTTTCTTTTTTTGTATGTCTGTGTGCTGCTTACCAATAAGGAATAGAGCAACTTTCTACTTCTGAGATAATGTTATTTCCAATTTTTATACTGTTGAAGTAATTTTTGTTAAACGGGAAGAAAAAAAGTTAATAACCTTGAAAAGGAATTTCTCTGCAAAGTGTGCAATCAAGGTTGGGATCTTCTTTGCTCTTTGTTTTGTCAAGAGGAAAAAAACCGTGGTGCTTTAGTACTTCATTAGCCTTTTGCTTTCAACTGCAGAGCCTTAACAGTGTGCTGCTTTCATGATTCATTTTAGCATTTGCCCGTGAGACTAGTATTTGAACACCTCTTAGAGATGAAAAATGTCAAGACCTTTGTTCCCACAACGGTGTTGTACACAGCTGTGTTTTATTCAACTCACTACCCGTTTCTGAAGTGAGTTGAGGAATCTGCTTAGGGTGGCCCAGGAAGTCTGTGGGAGCTGGAGGGACGGTACCCTCCCACCAAAACCGTCTTCTGGTGGCCAGGGAATGGTCTCCTTTGTGTCTGTCTTCTGTACGCTTAGATGGATTTTTACCCTTGTTAAACAGTAGCGGTGTCACTTTGATCCTGTGCACTTCTGGTTTGAAAACTTGAGTATTATTCCGATTGCATGCTTTTTTCTTATAAGCGTATGCTCGCTGGCCCTTATCCTAGTTTGTGCTATTTAAGACAGGCAAACGAGTAGACCTGTTGGTGTCCCACTTAAACTTCCTCTAAATTTCTTGAATAGACAAGTTGGAAGAACAAATTATCCCGTTCTTTTTCTCTTGGCTTTCTTCTGCTGTCTTGCAGCTTGAAATATTCTCTCTCTTCTAGTAGGCTTAAGCAGGAGTGATGAAGTCTTCTCTAGATGTGTCCTCTCAAGTTGAACTAGCTATACCATTAATCCCGCTAACAAAACTCAATTGAAGTAGAACTTTTTGACACGATGCTATTGGGATATCCAGCAAGCTTTTACTGAATGAAAAACGTGAAAAATGTGCTTGGAATGTACTTGTGCAGCTTCCTGTGTAACTTCTGCCTTTGATAGGCTTTTGGAAGGACCATGCTGCCTCAAACTTTGTTTGTACCAAGAGAGGCTCTTAGGGAGCCCTTGAGGGGTTGCTGCATTCTCTCTCTCGCAGTAGATAAATGCACGCTCTGTGGGTCGCTTACTCAGAGAGACCAGCTGTTCCTGAGTTTTGGGTTGAGGGTTGGAGCCAAATGTGGGTGTTCTTGTTTCTCGAATTTCTGGGTATGGTGTGAGGGAGCGAAAAGGACGGCATGGCATGCTCTGAATGCCCCAAAGAAGAGTGGAGTCTTGAGCCCGTACAGCCGTGTGGCTCAGACTTGTTGAGAGAACAAAGGAGGTGTAACTTTTTTTTAATTTAGCCTCAAGAGATACACAAGGGTCATCTGTCGGTTGATCTGAAGTTCAATCAACCAGCAGCTTCTGGTGAGACCTGTTACTGTGTGAGGTTTGAGTAAAAGTAGTAATGGTCATCATTCAGCAAAACCACAGCTGGCAGTGGTTAATGACAAGGTATCATCTGGCATTATAAAAGCACTTTGTTAAAACAAGGAAGAGGATTGTGTGCCCAGATGTCAGGGTGATGGATCCTAGTGTGAGAGTCAAAACAGGTAATGTTCTTTAAGCACTAGTGAGTCATGTACAGTCAGGAGCTCCTGTGCTGTCCGTCATGTCAGACAACTCCATGTTCACTTCACTTGCCTTCTTTTTGTACATGATTTTGTTTTCCATTATGGATTAAATTTGAAATTATTTCCTTACTCAGGTATTAGCATAGTATAAAATGTTAACCCTTTTCTGGTTGCTTGTCTTTTATATATGTTTTTCCTTACTTTTTATTAAAGCAATACTATTATGTAATTATATAAAAAAGCGTATACGAAGAACAGTTGAATGTGAGAGAGACGGACTGACCTTCTATGTTCTTTTTCTCCTGTTTAAAACAAATTGAGACTTTTATGATATTTTACTAGCAGTCTCTTGCTTATCCAGGGAAATTATTTTTAAAGACCAGACCCTGGGAGTATTCTTTTCATTTGGAAGGGGTTACTGTTAGCTTTCCAGGCTCAGCCACTGTGGCTGGTATCTGGGATGTAAAAACATGGCCACACAGGTTGCTGGTGGTGAGAACGTTGTGTAAATGTTTTTTCTTAGGAGGAGGTGAACTTATTTCTTAATGATTTAACTACTTAATCTTAGGAAATCCTTGGGGAAAAAAAAAAGATATCTGGGAAGTTCTGCCAGAAATTTATGCAGGTGTGGTGAGAGAGGAGAGAAGGGACTATGCTTTCTGAAGTTAAATGTGGGGCAGGAAGTGCTGGAGCAAGCGTTGGCCAGAAATGCTGAAATACAGAATGAATGTGGGGAGGCAGGACACGAGTTCTTTTTGTGGTTGCACTGCCAGCAAGCTGCTTCAGCCTGCCTGTGCCTCTGAGCCTCCACCTGTGTGGAACGAGCTACAAGACATGCCTCACAACTATTGTGAAGGTGCTAAATTAATGCTTTCAGTAGAAGATCACAGAAGGCTTTGAATAAAGCTTTACAAAGTGCAGAGTGTTCTTACTATTAATACCAAATAGTTTGTGTGCATCTCTTAAATGACAAGGAAAATGAAATGTGCCAGATCTGTGTAGCTGGGGAAACATTTGCTCGTTATTTTGGAAGAGCTGGAAAGTGCAGATGGAGAAGGGAGGATTGAGTCTAGGTATGGAAGACAAATCCCATGGATTGTCATCATGGATGTGGTTTTGGACTCCTTCATCTTGTTGCCTCACATCTGTAAATCCGTTTTGTAGATGGCTGAGTTTTTCTGAGCCCAGTGAGAGGGAATACAATGTTTACCAATGCAGAATAATGCATGGCAGAGGAAGCTGCTGCTGAAACTTCTTACTTGAAGAAAATGTGACAAACCAGGAACTGCTGTAGTCCCTTTCTTAAATAGGAAATACACGCAACCACAAAAGACAAGTACAGTGCTAAGTGACTGGCTGGAACCTATATTAGAAATTTGGCATTTAAAGAAACAGTCTCTCAGCCTGCTTTGTCATTTGGATCGTACTCGAGAAGCTGCAAAAAGGCCAATATGTATCCTGCCAGCAGAACAACAACCAGCAGCATTTGAAGCTGCATATCCGTGGTAGGGTTCTCCTTTCAAGTGACGGCCTGACCCGCTCTGCTCGGTCGAACTGAGGTTCGGGCCCGCCTCACAGCAAGGAGGGACCTTGCGGCCGGTCCTTCTGAGGCAGAGCTGTCTGTCCCTGGTCGCAGTTCCTCCATCTGCCCTGCCCAGGCTGTCCTTCTGCACCCACAGGCCTGATGCTTGCAAAAATCTCTTGGTTCATTTGAAGGCAGCTCATGGAGAATGGGAGAGATGAGGAGATGGCTGGAGAGTCATCTTGTGTTTCAGTTATTTTAGCTGGTACCAGTGAGGTGTGGACTTCCTGCGAGCAGGTGAGAATTGAAAGCCCTGCCGCTGCCATGATTTGGATACCAGCACGCTCGGAAATGAGGAAATTTACTGCCCTTTGACTTATGATGGGGATCAAAACAAAACAAAAAAACCCCTCCTATTCAGAGAAGCAAGTCCTCAGCTTGGCTGTTTCAGGAACAACAGCTCCATGATGATCTCAGTGCTCCTCTGATTGGCAAGTTGGCCACCCTTTGAACTCCTGAGCTCTAATGAAGCTTTTTTTTTTTTTTTTAATATGAGCTCTGGTAAGTATGTTGTTAGCTAATCAGTTAAATATCCTAGGGAAGGCTTTGTGGCTGATGATTAATTCCGGTAATTAATTCTGTTGTTGAAGTGGGGTTCAACGGATAACTGTACTGGTTTTACTTCAGAATTGCTAACCTGAGGAGATGTGTTGAAACTTTGACTTCGTTAAAAAGTTAAAGCTCTATTAAACTTTAGCCTAGGAAATGAACCTTTTAGATCTATGTTATGTTGTTTCCATGTCCTAAATAAATCCATGTAGGCTGATCAACAGTGGGTACTTTGGTTTTGAGTCAATCCCTGCTTTTCAAGAGTCATCTCGGAGCCTGTAACGTCATCTGACGTTTAGCTCCCTTGTGATGTTGGGTTCAGACTCTTCTGCCTCTGTTCCTCTTTGTGCGTGCTGCGTTTCTAGCACAGCATCACAGTACTGGTGCCATTTGTCTAAAAGATAAAGGTTTTTACTCTTAAAATAAGGCAAAAAGTATAACTGTATTAGTACTTTTGTTTATAAATATGAGTTATCCTTTTTGAGCTGAAAGCATAAGAAGCACTAGGTTCTAACAAGTTGTGCTGACTTAACTTCAATGGTGGATTTTTTAAATATTCATTAAATGCTTTCCTGTATATAAAAAACAAAACAAAACATTTTTATACTGGAATAATGAGTATCTGATATGACAGCATGGAGCAAAAGTTTATTATGCATATACAGATGAGATAAGTTAACTTGTTTAAACTGTATTGTAGACACAGTGCTCCTGCTTTTGAAAAAGTTTCATGACTCCATATAACTATATCAACATGTTTCCATAGTTAATTTCCAGCCTACAATTATATTATCTTTTGTCTAATGGAACATCATCATATTAAGTAAACTAATAACCATAATGTTAATGTTGCTGATGCTTTATTAGATACTTTAAAGAAAAAAAAAAGGAAAACAAACAACAAACCGCAATCCTGCATTCACTTAACCAGGATATATTTTAACTCATGAATCTTCTTTGTGAGGGGAAAATCAAGGTTGCATTTAAAGTACTGCATCCAGTGCTTGGAATGGACCAGTATACACCAGCATGCCATACTGGTGCTTGTGAGAACATCAAATACATGTATTCAGTGCTCCTCAACACTTCTGTACAAGGAGGAACAAATGCTAGACCAGGACTTCTGACACACATACGTATGTCTATGTTTATGACACAGATATAGAAATAATGGCAGTGACTATACATGGGTGATGAGGCAACGTAATTATTTGGAAAGCAAAGGAAGAAGTAACTACAAGCCTTTAGTTGGTAGGACTGATATCAATTTATTTCAGGATCACTAATCATCATGCTAAACAAAGTTATTTATTGTTAAATTTGAAAATGTCACCAAAAATCAAGGGTATGGTAAATAATGACGTGTCCTTTGTCTCACACAGGATTAATTCCCTTTTTGTATAGGCTTACATTTATATTATGGTAGCACAGACTGGTCCACCTCTGTATGTTATGCAGAGAGAAGGACTTAACTATGTTCTGCAGAGCAGTTTACATTGGGAAGGAGTTGGGGTGATGGTAAAAAGCTAACAAAATACAGACTCCTTGTAATGCTACTAAAAGACTGGATGCAGTCTTTGGACATGAAAGCTAAATGTGTATGGTAGGAGTATATAGTATTACCAGGGTATAATGGCACCAAATCCTTACTTGAATACTGAGTCCACTACTTACGTGCCTGCTTTAGAAAAAAAAATGCTAACAAAATGTTTTCAGAGAGCTGAGAGATCAATTACAGTTGGAAAACCTGTTTTACTGTTAGATAACTTCTTTTTTTTTAAAAAAAAAAAAAAAAAAAAAAAGCCTTGCAAGCTTACTTTAAGTGATGTGTCTGAGCTGTATTTTTCAAATACCTATAGAGGAGAGAGAAGGTACAAAGCTCTCCTGTTTATCAGGAAGAGTAAGTAGCAAGATGGAATAGCTGAAAGTTGAAACTAGATGAATCTGGACTAGTTGTAACAAATTATTAAATGGTGTGAATTTCTCACCGAAACAACTCCCTTTGGATGTGATGGATACTTCATCACTTGCTTTTAAATCGGCAATAAATGCTTTCAGCAAGGGGGACCATTGCTGATGAATGTATTCTGGACTTCAGACAGTGATATACCTGCGTATAGTCCTATGGCCCACCTGGGGAGGAAAGCCAGCCAGGTGGTCACAGGGGGCTTTTCTGTTTTCAGGATCTTTGAGAGAGGGATAGAGACCACCTGATGTGAAATGACATTACCCTCCAAGTCTAGTGTTTGTGTACGTGCTTTTATTTGTTCCTGGTACCACTTATAGTAGGCTGGTCTTTCTTTGTTTTGTTGTTTCTTTTCTCTTCACCAAATCTGCTGCTGTTTGGGTTATGACTCAAAAGAAATAAAACAGACTTGAAGTCCTGCTCACCCATCCTTGTGAAGAGGGGCATCTGTAGTTAAAGGAAGATGAGTTTTGGGGGGGTTTTTGCCAGAGTCAGATAAATGAGGTTTTGCATCTGTACAGCTATCATGTTGGGGAAGAACCGTCCAGTAAAATAGAAAATGAAATACTGAATGCTCTTTGTAAAGCAGCAGCTGTTCAGACAAACTTATGATCAAGTGCTTCATGCAATTTTTTCTTGATCTTGTGGGAAATAGGTGTATCTGCATGGGCCATGGAAATGTACTAGGAACCCTCTACCTTTTAGGTAGGTTATTCAGATTCATTCTGTGTCAGTCACAAATGGATTTTTTTTTTATGGCAACTGTTTGTTTACATGTATAAATAAAGTTTGTATTAATCTGATCTCCTGCTGAGGCATATTTCCATCGCTGTGTCAACCCTGTGGCACAGTTTGTGTAATAACTGCTGCCCTGAGTTTTCACAAAAAGGCAGAGGTCACGTGGAGTTTCCTGTCAGCTTCTGCATTTGCCTCTTCAGGTCAGAGCAGAGGACACAAGGTAGAGCTGTGCAACGCTACCCAGAGAGTGGACTGGAGTTGTCAATTCAATATTATTTATGGTAGTGAAAATAAAACGGATGCGCAATTTAATGTTTTAAATGACTTGCACTGTTTTGTTCCCAGAGTGGCAATTCTTGTGTAGAAGTCTCAACACAGAAATCTGTGTTGGTGAGGAGACCGTTTGTGGAGAATGAGGTGGTATGATTTAATGAAAATTCAGTACCTGTTGCGCTTCTGATGTTACAGCATAGCTTTTGTTTCACTGATCTTGGTGAGAATGGCGGAGAAAATGCCACTGCCTGTTTTGTGGAACTGTCTGCGCTTGTGACGCATATTTAGCATGAATAATTTATGGTACTTCATTGCAAATGGAGTGTTCTGTAGTATATTTGTAAATAATGAATTCTTTATGGCAGGACATCTGTGTCTGTGCTCTGTGGATCCTGTGTTACAGAACTGGTTTCCTAAATATGCTTCATGATAAGATAGCTATCCTTTTTCCCAGACTGTAATAAAGTACTTTGTATTCCTGCTCTATTATCCATTTTGACTCTGGCTCATAAATCATAAATGTATAGGTAAAAGTTTGTGCTGTTTGTTGAGAGTTGACATGATGTTGATTTTCTTTTATAATAAGAAGCCAGGTATCCTCAGACATTCTGATTTTTTTTTTTGTGCTGCGTAAAATCAAGTTAGTGGAGGACTTGTGTGCAATATAAATTAAGTTTGCTGCTCCTAACTTTTCTGAAGAGTACATGTTTTTATAAGACAGTGCTTTAATTCTTATTAAGTAAAAAAAGAAAAATGTTTCTGGCACTGCCACTGAGGTAATGAAAATGCTAAGTATAGTGAGCAGCTCAGAATGGTCATAAAAAGACGGGGGGATTGCCTGTTTGTCCCACTATACGACTTTGGGACTAACTTCTTCAGATGCTTATCTGTATGACTTGAACAGGACTTACCTGAAGGCTTGATTAGCATAGGACTCTTGTACAATGAGTTACCTAGCAGGAAGGGAGTCAAACCTCTCTGGATTTTTGGGATAGTCAGTGGAAGCACAGAGTATAACACATCTCCTGCATGCCTTCTGCAAAACGTTATTACTTTACTTTAAACATCCCTCTTGATTACACCTTGCTGAGGGGTTGTGGAAGGGACCTGCTCCACCTGGTCCCTTCTCTGCCATTTCCCAGCACAGTGCAAGTGAGTGCTGTTTGTATATTTGCACATGCCTTTGCAGGTGAAGGCTCCTGTGTTGCCATCTGTCTGTGATTTGGGACATGAGAAAACAGTCTCAGGCTGTGCCAGTGGAGGTTTAGATTAGGGACATGAGGAAGAATTTCCTCAGAGAGGAGGTGGTTACACATTGGTATGGGCTGCCCCGAGAAGTGGAGGACTCCCCATGCCTGGAGGGAGACGTGGATGTGGCAGAAGGGGATGTGATGGCACTTGGTAGGTCAGGTTGATGATTGGACTTGGTGATCTTGAAGGTCTTTTCCAACCTAGATGATTCTGTGATTTTATGATCTCTGGTGTGAGTGCAGGGAAGGGCATCGGCGGCGCAGGAGGAGCTGCCATCTTGGGGGACCACAGCTCTGCAGCCCAGCAGAGGGTCCCTGAAGGGCTCACCCTTGCCTGCACTGACTGCTTCTTTTGGGCAGCTGTCCTGTCAACCAAGTCATGGAAATGATCCAAGCTGGAAAAAAAATTTCCATGAGGAAAAGGCTAGTTTATAACCCAGCCCATGTTGGTGGGCTGGTGCATCGCATGGCCTACAGACAGACCCTGCCAGCTGGGCAAGGGGAGCAGATAGCTGTGGGTCTCTGGTGAAAAATGAAAATGAAAAATAAAATAAAAACCACACACACAATTTTCTTTTGACAAAGAGAAGGAAGGAGCCTTTCACTAAATCACCTCCTGTGTACCCTGCCTCCACGAGCGTGTGGTGCCCTGCCGTCCTCCTGTCTCCCACCCGCCACTTCTGCTCCCTTCATGTCTCCCCATACCGACTCCCCGGGACTCAGCACCAGTTACCGGTTGTCACTGACTTGCTCCCGCCGCTAATTCACTGCCGAGCCCCTCGGTTCCTTCAGCAGGAGGAACGAGCCGCCGCTTGATGCCTGTCTGCCCCTGCGCTGCCGCAGTTGCCTAGCAGCCGCCGGGTGGCACGGCAAGGAGCGCGCTCGCCCCATGCTGAATCATCCGCCAAGGGACACGAGAAGACAGTTATTACTGGTTACACTCCTTAACGTTTTTTTCCCTCCCTCTCTCGTTCTCTCTCCTGCATGCACGTACATGTGTGCTTGCCCTCATACACGCACAGTTAGCTGCCTCTGCTCGATGGCTTCTTTCCTCCAGTTTCTTGCAAGCTTTAAGATGGAGTCTCCCGCATTTGGGCAGGGCCCTGAACGGCCCCGTGTGGCATAAAGCAGTGACCATAGCTGGCAGCGACCAGGGCTTGGCCCATGCTTTCACAAAAGAGCTGCATAAGTTCCCTCTGGTCTCTTGGAAGAGTAGAGCTGGCGAGATGCCTCACCTGACAAGGCTGCAGTTTTGGACATCAGCCTCTTCAAGTTTTCCCATTTTCGGCTGCGGCCCACTCAGCACTTCCCGCCGAGCCCTGACAGTTGCCCTGCCACAAGCCCACCTTTGGTAGCGTGAGGCCTTCCCAGCCTGAGGCTGCTTCCCTGATGCGTGGAGGCCCCTGCTGCTACCAGGGCGAGGAGAGAGCAGCGTGTGCCCTGCCTCAGCAACCCTGGTGCCGGCTGGTTGGAGGCTCAGGCCATGACTAAGGAACAAAAACACCTGCGAGTGCTGAGGGGAGCAGCAGGTGGACGAGGATCATGGTGTCTGCTAGATGGCAGCTTTGGTGAACGAGAGGGATAGAGGCACAGGTCTCCAGAAGAGGATGTGAAATACCTGTCTGCATTCGGCCCATAGTTCTCACCAACCGTAACGGCGCTTGATGTGATTTGGCACTTCACGTGTCTTTTGGCCATCCTGTCTTCCCAATTCCTCCACATTCCCCTCTTTCCCTCTGAAAGAGCTCACCCTATCTCCCATGATGCTGGAGTCCAGGCTTTGGACAGGAGTCAAGTTAAAACAAGCCCAGACTAGATTAGTCTTGTCTGTGTACCAAGATGTCATTTGCAGAACGTGTTTTGTTCCAGAGGGTTTTCTGTAAGTTTGAGCTGGAGGAACAAAGGATGAAGAACGTCTGTAATCCCTGGTATATTGAATTAAATAGCTCACTGCTTATCTTGCCGAGGTTGTAACTTGCCACTACTGTTCTGGAGCAAGGACTGTCTTCAGAGTGATACAGCGTGCATGCCTGGCGTAGTCGGATCCCTCCCTGCTTCCTTCTCCCCCATGAACATTTATTTCTGACTGACACCTCTGACTAAAGCACGAGTGAATGATGCAAACAGAAGCTGTTGGGTGTAGTAGGTGAATGTTTAGCCAGTTTCATGTGTCATTATACCTTTTGTTTTAAGACGGGTTCCTAGATGGCCATGAAACTAGAACTGGAGGAACAAACTTACGATTTATATGAAGAAATACAGTGGATGCTGCTTGGATTTTCTTTTAAAAAGGATAATTGTGTTAATTTGCTTGAGACACAATTATCTCAATGGGATTGATTTGTTTAATTAACTTGGGATGCCTGCAGGTTAAATAGTGAGTATAAATAGGAGGACAATGGGGAATGCATCATTCATGTTTGTATTGCAGAAGCATTGACTCATATGTAAATGAAGTGCTGCAAGCCTGCCAGGCTAACCTAGTTCTGGTGTGGTTTCAAGATACAGAAATCTCATACTGTCATGCATAACACGGGGTTCATACATTCAGGAATAAGTTGATGAAGAATGTGCGTTTTAGTACTAATGACAAAAATACCTTGCTCCCTTTGTAAACACCGTGCATGTGAACAGTTTTGTGAATGTTGCAATGGGATGGTGTCTGAAGGAGGCCGTTTGTGCCAGACCACTGCAATGGCACTGCCCTGATGTGACCCAGCCGCTTCTTGTGTCTGCCATCTCTTGCGAAGTAGGTGCAAGTTTTGTTCCAAACACTGCAAAGTCTGCTCTTGAGCATAGAGAGCATTATCTTTGAATCAGCTACACTGGGTCCGGCATCCCTAGGCTGACACCTCATAGCAAAGCTTTATATATCCTCTTGTTCCCAGCTTCCTCTGCCTTACCGTATGGAAATGGTACTATGGAAACTTAAAGAACTAGATGAACTTTTAAGTCTGTTCCAACCCAAGCCATTTTATGAAACACCACTCGGCACTTCTGCAGAGGATTAGGTATCTTAACGGATCAGGTCTGCAACCCGCGCGTGTCCTTTTCCTACCATTTGGAAGGGCAGTACTAGATACTTCTAAATGGTGTTTGTCCTAAGGTAGCAGTTGTGTTGCAGCCTCACTGGGGAGATTCTGGACCAGTTCTGGTAGTGTTTGGTCCTGCACCATGGAAGTCTTGCACCCTGCAAATCTTTACCCTGTCTAAAGCAACTTATCTCGTTGTCATGGGCTATATAAAACTTCAGTCTTTCTCTGAATCTTTGAGGTCTTCATTATAGCTTGCAGCAAAAGATGGTGCAGACTGAGCACTGAATAAAAATAAAATGAAGAACAGAGCACCACCACAGAACCAAACCAACTAAACAAACATACATTTCCTTTTAGCAGCTGTAAGTGTATTGCCATTTCAAAGATGCCCTTGCTTCTACATGAGGAGCGTGTATAGGAGCACTGCAGTCTCCTCCAGTTCGATTTTTGTATATCCTTGATAATGTATCCATCTCCTGTTAGTGTAGTTGCTTCAAACTTCTCAGCCTCTTCTGTACAGGAGTCTTTCTTTGTCCCTAATTATTTTTGTCTCCATTTTCTGAACCTTTTACTACATCTGCTGTCTCTTCTCGAGATCACGTGATGATAAGGGCTGAACACAGCATTCTGAAGGAAACGTGCTACTGACTTGTGCTGTCGCACAACAGTGTTGTCACCGTTTTCCCTTAGATAACCATGTGAATGCTTTCATCTCTAAAATGGAAAAAAGAATATTTCTCAGCTGTATCTTGGCATATCTAGCAGTGGTTTTCGTTTATTTGCTGAAGACTTGATTCAAATATTGAGTTGCTCCAAGTTGCTGTTAAACCCAACAATGAGTTTTGAGTGCTTCACTTTTTTTCATTTAAATGCACTTTGCTTTTTATTGATCTGTAGTAGATTTAATTTGCCCCTTGGCCTAGCCTTGTGTGGTTCATCTGGAATTCCTTCCAGTCTTCTGTTTTTGACCAACTGTAAATAATTTTATAATCTGTAGAGTTTCAGCTGTTCAGTGGTGGGTTTTTTGTTTTCTTTTTTGTGTGTGCGTGAGGGGGTGCCTTCATGTCATTCCAGTTTGTTCAAGATTATATGAAACATTGCTATCCCTGGTATAGAGCTGAGGGCGTCTCTCCCATGATCTTTTTTTGCCTTACTGAAAGCTATTTCTTTTGTTCTCATGTATTTTCTTTGTCTCTCAGCTGCTTTCTAATCTACATAAATGCTCTCCCTAATAAAACTCAATTTTCTTAGTAGCCTAAAAGGATTTCGTCAAGTATTGTTTGCAAGTCAAATTCACAGCCTTTTAAAATCCATACTTATGTTGACAAGTCCAAAATACTCATGAACAGTAAAGAGAAAAGTAGGAAGGCTTTTTCTATTGGAGAAGCTAAGCTTGAAAAATCGTATCCTGTTGGAAATATTTAAATTAAGTGCATCAAGTCTGTAGCTTGTCCACCTTCAGGACGCTATTGCCTCTGTTTGCATTGCTCTTTGTTATATCTTAAATGCTTTATTTATGATCAGTCCTTTTTGAATGCAGAAAACCATTTTTCTACATCTTCCAGGCTATTTCCAGTGACAGTAATAGTCCTGCTTTATTGTGTGTCTACCTGAAGGAGAGTTGTGGTTTGATGAGGGATGGTGTTGGTTAGGGTTAGGTGTCTTGGCTTCTATCTGGAGGTTCCTCAGCTTTTTCACCATACGTGTGTCTTGAATCCAGGATACTTCTATTTTGACTACTGATGAAAATGCTGGAATCATAAAAGAAATGTCATACTCCTTCCAGCTGTCCATCAGTCCTCTGGGTGCTATTACCCTGCTTTGAATGTGGGCTTTGACTTGACTCTTCTTGGGCTTAACATAGACACTGTTTTGCCCTACCTTATAAACGTATGTTTCTCTCCTTCCTGTAAAGTAGGGTTTACCGTGCTTTTGGCTATAGTTAAGTTTACTGAATAATGCCAGTTTATCTTTTTCAAGTAAATACTATGAAGGCAAGTAGTAGTGAGAACTTTCTAGTATCTGTGGTTGTTAGGAGGTGTTTTATTCCTCATTGTAGCATCCCAATCTGGTTGGGTTAGCGTAGGATGGTAATACCTGAGGATGGTTCGAGATCTGTTGAGGGACGCCTTACATAAAACATGTAAAAGATTTCTTAGAGTTTCCTTGAAGCTCAAGAGTTAGGTCACAGCAATTGTTCTTCCCAAGACAAAATTTCTGACCGAGGTATGTAGCCTGTAGTTTAGTGGGTTTTGTTCGTGTAAACCAGTACTGGTTCTGCCTTGAAACCGCTGTAGGAAAAGTTCTTTGTACAAGGTTTGTTTTTAAATCTTTTAGTGTTGAAGCATTAAATAGCTTAACACAGCAGGAGCTTATTCTTTCCAGTCCATAGCTTTCCCTTAGAAGAAGTGGCACTTTGAGAATGATGCTGCACAGACGAGCACGGGCGCACACGTGCGTGCACACAACCAGACGGCGGCGTTAGTTCAACTTCGAAATGTGGTGAGAAGGTAAGAACGTGGAGGGAGCAACACCAGGCTGGTCTGATCAGGGTGTCCAGCAGTCTCTGTATTTAACCTCAGAAACCGTGGAGTGCCATGCTTTTGTACTAACTGCATGTGTTCAAAGCTACACTCAGGCAAATCAAAAGACTTGTACTACCCCATAATATTTCTAAATTACAAACCTCTCACACAGGAAAGATGTAACGTGCTTTCCTACAAAATTACAAGCGAGTTTCTTCCAAACTCCTCAGGATGGTGTTGACCGCAGCAGTTGCAGGCGCTTTGTTCCTGTATGTTGTTTTGAATTGGGAAAACTTAATCATTGTGAGAGGTGCATTTAACAGCTGTGCAGGTTTTTTGAAGGTAGGCTTAGAAATTTGAGTAATGGAGTGTAGTGGACTAGCGTAGGCCAGCTATGGAAAACTGTTTGGAAGGAGGAGGTACCTGTATGACAGCAGAGGCCCTGAGATGGATTTAGGGAGTTTGTTGATTCAAATTTGGAGTTTATTTTTAAAAAGCTTTCCAGGATAATGTTGGGAGACTATAAAGAACCATCAGGAATGTGAACGAAAAACTGCAAAAGATAACAGGTAGAGAAAAACCTTCCGAGAACAAGGATGGTCTGGAAGAGGATCAAACAAAGTGCTTCTGGATTTCGATGTAACGGGCTGTATTTTGCTAGTCCTGAATGCAAAGCTCAATTTTTTTGTTTTGCTTTTACTGCAGAAATGCTTTTTGTTTTTCCTTCTGTGGTATTTTAGAAAGCCACATCTTCAAGTAGAATTGAGTTTGACTTGCTTTTGTTGTCTCCTTATATTGTCGATATTGAGTTATCTGCTTATTGGATGCATGCTTTTCATGCATACCATCTAAGATGCCACTGAGGGATGGTATCCTTGAGGGCTATTTTCCATGTGGTTCTAAAAATAACATTCTGAAATTGAAAGTGCTTTTTCCGTATTATTTTGTAAGGATTAAAATCATTTTTCCCCCTTTCAACTGAAGTGCAGAAAATAGGTTGACTGAAAGGCTGACTATCAAATGAAATTTGTGCGTGTTTTAAATAACTTTTCACATCGAATCTCCAGAGACTTTTCTCCCTGTATCTGCAGAAATGTCAGTGAAATTTATCTTAGTCCAAGTTTTTACCAGGGAGAAATCTGAAAAATGTGCGCATTCATTCCCTCCGCCCTTTCCTCAGTTCTCCGCCAAGTTGTGCCTCTTCGCCCTTCCCCTCGGTGCTTCTTCCCAGTGCTGCTTGCCCAGATGAGTTTAGGCTTGGGACGGACAAACACATCTGCTTTCATCAGCCAGCTGTGACGCTCCTGTGTGTACGGATTTGTGTTTGCAATAAACCTACTTGTTTATCGTGGCTGGTTTGTAGAGATGGAAGGAGCTTCTTAGCACTACAGAATATTCTGTGCGAGGGGAGGTTGCTACAGTTAGGAATAACTAGTTCATAAAGTAGGACAAAGCTGTTTTTACAGGAAAACTTGCTCTATTTTGCATCTGTTTCTTTTGAGTGATGAGTGAAAAAAATCATGATTTTTGCTTTTAATTCTGCGAATTCCTGTAATGTTCAGAAAAAAATGTGAATAGAATTTACAAGATTATTGCAAGATTATGCAATGGTCCCATATTTGTGAGCAGTTAAGGGAAAAAAAAGTCCCTGCTACTTGTACTGTCACTTAAATATGATATGAAAGAGAGACACTTCCCTCCCCTGCTTCCTGCCTCCTTTTATGTTCTTTGCAATATGAATATACTAACATCTATTTGAAAGTTATTTTTGTCACCTAGGCCTTCTTCTTCACATCCACCTCAGAAGCAAGGCGTGCATCTCAGCACTCTGTGTTTGTTTAATTTAAGGGAGAGCAAAACTCATTCAGACGACGGCAAGAACAGGAACAATTGTGTGCCTGAAAAAAAATGATGGCATGCAATTGTTTACCTCACCTGTAAGGTGTTTTGTAATCGCTTTTTTCCCAGATCCAAAAGATAATTTCCTAGGAGATAACAGTTAATAGATGCAAATACCGCGCGAATTATACTCGCCTCAGTCTACCTTGTGCTACAACAAAGGAAGAAAAAGAAAATGGATATTGGTCCTTGTTCTGCAGTGCGTTGAGGGCCCTTGACTTGCCCTGAGGCAAATAAACAAAATGGATAGATACAATGGAGTAGAATATCTTTTTTCCTCCTTTCCTTCAGCTCCTCGCCACTTCTGGTTTTGCATAGATGTGATGGAACTGTTGTTTTTGAGTGTTAAATAATATACATACTTATATAAGAAAAAGCTCTATCCATTTTTTTGTGGGAGTGGTACTGCGTGCTGGGATTTTTTTTTTTCACCAGCCACACGACAGCAGCTTTATGGGCTGCTGAGATTCTCACAAAAATTCTCCCTTGCGGCGCTGCCCAGTGGAAAAGGCCAGGTGCTTGGCGCCGGGCACCTCGTGCCGTTCAGCTGGGCTACGGCGACGGTCGAATGGCACACGCGGCGCTTCGGTATGTCCAGAGCTGGTTCTGATGTAGGGGGTTTTAATGGGTGGCTTTAATGGGGTGGGTGGGCGGCCTTTACTTGCCTGGGTGTTTGGGCACAGGGCGTGCTTGGGGGTTTCACTTGGGTGGGTGGGTTTTGTTTGTTTCAGTGTTAAATAAAATTCATAGTTCTCCAGCGTAACAACAGAGCAGCGTTGGATCTTTGCTGTTTTGCCTTAGAGGAGCCTTACTTTGTGTTCAGTGCAGTTGCACCTGCCTTGTTGCAGCCTGCTTTCTTGTAACCTGCAGCAACGTGCCGCTCGTCTCCGTTAGCAATGGGTGGTTGGACCTCAGCCTATAGAAAACCAAATGACGTCTGGCCCCTAGAAAGCTGATATTGATTAACTTAGAGGGAAAAGGGTTCACCGAGCTCACTGTCATTTCAGTTTATGGTATAAACTGCAAAAGCCAGCAGTATTAATAGCAGTAGTTATTAGGAGTTACAGTTCTAAGGTCAGGCTCCTGAGTTGGTCAACTAAATTCCTTAGCAAGACTTTAGGGCAGCTCAGCAGGAGCTTAACTTCAGTGCTCTGGGTCACTCACCTTCTCTGCTGGGAGCTTTGTCCTTTTCATTGGCTGTGCGGGGTACCTGGAGGGATGAGCCAACCAAGTTGGCAGCGGTATGAGTGGCATCTGCTTCCCCTGTGTAGTCAAGTGGGACATCTTCAGAGAAAATAGGGAAAGCGTTGGTCTGAAAGACTGTTTAAGTAGCTTGTCCAGTGGAAAATACTTTTTTCAGCAAAGAAATGTCCTTGAAGGAATGCTTGCATCTTAAAGCAGTAAGTCCCTGCATTTCTTTCTTCTGTAAATGCAGCAGGCCTTTGTGAATTGATAACAATCAGCTCCTAAACCTGCTCACCGTTAAGAGCAAAACACAAACTGAAACTACTCAGTCAAATGGATTGCAGAAGTAACACACATCACTTACTCCTTTTGGTGAAGTGCTCGCTAGCATCTGAGCATCTGTATAAACAGATCCCTTCTGCACCGCTAGCAGCTGTTGGTAGGCATTTTCTAGGATATTAGAAACTGCCTCAAAACATCCTGCCAAAGGAACGCCCAAAATGTGGTGGGTTTCTTTTTGTTGTTGTTGTTTTGTTTTGTTTTTGGTTTGATTTTTTTTTTAGGCATTTCTTTCTCAAGTGAACTGACAAACCAGAGAGGAGAGCGTTCGAGATAGCGTGAGTGTTTGATGCAACCTCATGAATTTCAAGAGATGGAAAATTTTGGATCTGGCATGATTTGGAAAAGTGCTGCTGAGAGGCCAAACTTATTTTGTTTCCATTTTAAAAATGAAATGAAAAATTGCTGTTAGAGTTTTTTCCCTGTGATGTTCCATTGCTGAGTAAAAGTGTAACATCTTGGCCAGGGCCAGTAGCTGTCGGATGGAAGTTTAGCCTGGATGAGTTCATTCTCATGTGGAGGGGTTGGGAGAAATAACATGGTGCAATTCTACTTTTTTCTATAAAACCCTTTCACTGAACGAGCAGGTCTGCTCTTTCTTCCCGGAGATCATGGCTTATGAACATGGCAGTAGTGAGAAAAGTTGTGGGTTCATCAGCTGGGGAGGAGAAGGATGCGGGCACTGCAACTCCAGCCTGTGCCTTGGTCATCGGAGGAGGACTGTACAAGGTGGCCTGCAGGGGCTGCGCCTTACACAGCCTTACACCTCCAAGTCTGAGGCACCTTTTCAGGGCTTTGCTGTTTGAAGACACGAGGCCAGTCCTTGGCGAGCTCCTCTGGTTTCAGGGAGGTGTTTCAGCCGCCCTTGGGAGGTGTTAATTGCTCGTGACCTGCTTGTGTACACTGGTTTCTCCCACGTGTGTGCTTCCAAACGTCTTGTCCACTCCTGTGCACCTCTCCTATCATGCTCTAGCTGCAAATAGTAAAAAAGGGGCTGAGCAGACCCCACCCTTGCTCTTTAGGACTCTTTCTCAATCTGAAATCAGCGAGGGTGGACTTATGAGCACAAGAGGCAGATTCCTATCTCTAGTGGTCACTTGTTGGTTTTGAGGGCAGGGAGGATGCTTTTAATTTATAAGTTACTGTTGAAGTATCTATGAAGAAATATTTGTATATTTGTGGAAGAAGAACTATTTTAGATAGTTCTTTGGGGTAAATGTACTTGTCATACAACTTTTATTTTATTTTTTTTTTTGCCACGCGGTCTTTCTGAATGCATCTAACATGATCGTTACTCATTTGTACCATTTGTTTCCTGTCTAATTATATAAGTTAACAAAGCACTCCAGGGTTACCTTTACTTTTATTTGCTTTAGAAATTGTACCATGAAAAACGTTCTCGTTGGGTTGCCTGCTGCTGAACTGAGAGCTGTAAATAAAGTGGTTTCTAATTGAAAGACAGGAGAACCACAGAACCATTATAATTAATGCGCTCTCTGTTTTTTCTTTTTCTTTCTTTCTTTTTTAATATTACTGCACGTCTTTTTATAAAGCAAACCAAGTTTCTCTTCCTCCTAGCTATGCTTACCTTGAAGCAGCCACTTGTTACTGAACCAAGTACGCCAGAGCTCTGTTGGACATTTGTACCTTTTATATATCTGCCTACCTCTGATGCCATTAAAGTTTGTGTACGCTTCTCTGGGTAGCTGAGTGGTGCTAGGAGGCATACCAAAAGCTACCTTTTCACCTTTTTTTAAATTTCATAATTCACTTATGAAGAAGAACACTTGTAGACGGGAGTAAGGAAGAGGTATTTTGTGGGAAAGCATCCGTGTGAGCATCTTGTGATCTGCAGGCAGATGTTACTGAGAACTGATTTGCTGTTTTTGACTGGGAGGGTGGGCACATTTTGCCACTTGTGTTTTAATGGAATACTCCATCTGCTGTCTAGCCAAATCTCTTTCTGAACATGAAGGTTTGTGCCAAAAGCAGCATCAAAGCAAGAGAAAAGAGGTAGTGTATTTTCTTCGGTTCTCAGTAAATGTTAAAACCCAGTGTATCTGAGCGGGTGGGCGACTCCAGATCTCTTTGTGTATCTGCTTCCTTGCTTATTTTAAAACATCAAGTGCATGTAATACCAGTTGGTTGCTAATTTGGAAACAGAGGCAAGTATTCTTTTTGTTTGTAAATGACTGTTTTGTTGTACTTCAGTTCACCAATTGGTATTATCTGCTTTATTCAGAGAGTTTTCATCACAGAGTACCTAATGTGTTGAATTCCTGCCTCTTGTGATGAAATGTTATTTTTACCATTTTTTTCCAAGACAGGTGCTGTGCCACTAAATAAATATATATGTATGTTCCAATGTTAGGAAGATACAGCATGTCGTCCATTCTTAAGATCTAGAATTTGTAATTCTCATGCTCTTTGCTTTAATCATCTGTAGTTACATAATTTTTAATTTTCTGATTCTCTCTACTGGCATGGCACTATTTTGTTCAGATACGACAGTCATGAGTCATTCAGAAAGTTATTTGATTCAAATGGATGATTTTTTTTTAAAGCACCATGGGGAGGAAGGAGAACAAAACTCTTCTTACTACTTCACCAGAGATAGGAGTAGGAGCTAACAGGATCTTTCCTTCCCCATGCTTGGTACAAGCTATCAGATGTCAACAGCCACCTGAGGCCAGAACTAGTCTTCTGTGGTGAGCTTTTAAGCATGGGAATGGAGTTAAAACCCTGATGTGTGTCAGGGTTTTCCCTCTTATTTCAAGTCTTATAGTTTAGGACTTTCCACAAGACTTGAACCCGCTGGAAATTGTGACGTTCTGAACTCCAGAGCGTGTTCCTTCCGATCTTAACCCAATACTCAGGAGACTTCATTTGTTTGAGGACACAACTAAAATGAGACCAGAAATGAATATACCATCTTGCTAATGATTTTGTTGTTGTTATTATTTTTTATTGAGCAACATCATATTGTTAAGAACCTGTAAGAAGCTCAGAAACAGACGTGAGGTCTGGCAACTGAATGTATCTGGAACTGTTCAGGTAGTATGAACCAGAACCCCCTTGCTGACTAGGTGTCCTACGCTTGGGGGCATGTAAAGTATGCCAGTATCTTGCGTGTGTGAAAAACCTATACCTTGGGCAGCAGACCAGTGAAGTCACATCCACGGAGTTAAGCTACACGTTTTTCCCCAGGTTAAATGAACTGTGTAATCCCCCCAAGAAGTAAAAATAGTGATCAACCACAGGCTGTAGGGTGAAGCTGTGTGGCTGTAGCAATGGAGGAGGTAAGCAGAGCATATTCGCTGTTCTTTGTGCTGTGAAAAGAATGAAGAAATGTAAGCGTTCGCAGATTTTGCCTTCCTGGGTAAATTCATCAGAAGCCTCAAACTAGAGAGGTCTAAGGTCTAGCCGTCTCAGGATTTCATGACTTAAGTAGCACTGTGTTGTCCAGAGACAATTACTAGTAATGGATGTAGCTTGAATTTGTAGCCCAGGATTACTGAGAGCATGGCAAAAACTACTACTCTTTTGATGATCTTTTGTCTCATGCAGTAACTTTTTATCCAGATATCAGGACAAGAAGCCTCGTGTCTGAATCTTCCATAAAGACAATTTGATTTTGCAGTTTTTATTTTTTCTAGGTAGGTCCATTGCTTATTAAAAGTGAAAGCATTGTTTTGCATAAGCCGAAATAACATTACGGTTGTTCTGGCCTAATTCTTAGCATCTGAAAGAAAACAAATGCTTGTACATTAGTATTTTGAGGCAACTTTAAATCACATGTGCAGTACTTTCATTGTACGTTAGCAGTCCTTCTCGTCCTTTTAACTGAAACATGGTAGTAAGAGCTGTCCTTTGCAAGATAAAACAACACTTGTAGTGCTGAAGGTTGTAGATGCATCGGAGGAAGTCCTTGAATAATATTATAGCCCTCCCCGAAAGGTCTCTGCTTGAGATCTTTGCCAGGTATGACTATGGTTTGAACATTTACCTGACACTCGTGCAGGCTGATGCTTTCCTCCTTTGGATGAAGCCTTGAAGGAAGGCTGTTCAGGAACGCCCCGGCACTGTGCTGGGTTCGGACACCATGCGCGTACCTCAGCCTTGCTGTTGGTAAGTCCTGACTTCCAGTGCTGGGACCTGTATAGTTCTTTTAAGAGAGCTCTTTCTATCTTTTATTTTTCTTCCTGGTAACATTGGATTTATTTTCATGCAGCTATTCAATTAATTATTGAGGTTGTTTCTAAGAGACGCCTTTCTTGAGCTACTGTGGCTTACTTACATCAGTGCTGCAAAACACCCCACTGCCCTAAAGAGACCATGTTGGAGCACGGACCTAAGCTGAGGACAGTGAGGTTTGAGCAAGAGGAGTGATGGTGTCTCTGTAATGTTGAATACCAGTGTTGTGCCTTTGGAATTTAGTCCGGGGGACAAAGGCATGGCTTCAAGAGCTTCAGGCCGCGCAGTGCCAGCCTCCACCTGGAAGCGTGCCACCATGCGCTCAGTGGGAATATTTTTCATTGTGGGAGAGGTTCTTGGAGGCTCGTGCCTCTGTGTGCCTGCTCACATGAACTTCCCTCCTATCTGTCGAAGCTTCAGAGAGATCTTTACCTGCATCACTTGGCTGAGAGAGGCTGCCTGCTCGTGCTTGGTTGGCATTGTACGAGTTGCTTCTGCTTCTGACTTGCTCGGTATGATTGCAAAGTCTCTCACTTTTAATTTCTGTTGCAATTGTTCCTACCTACTGTTTTAATTGTGGTTTGTAAATCAACTCAGAACACGTCCTCCCTCCTCACTCCCCGTCTCCAGCCCCGAGTTATCTTTGCTGGTGTTTGTGGTGATGAGGACTGTTAGAAATGGCATTATCTGTCGCATACTTCAGTCATGAAGGAGTCCGCAGTCAGAACTAAAAATACCTGAGGTTCGCAGCATTACTTCTCAATCCTCTGGTCATGGTGCGTGTAGCTACTGTTTCTTGGGCAGTTCCCAAGGATGTGTCAGTGGGGAGGTTAGCATCCATCCTGCTCCAAGTCACAAATTACTTTTCCAGTCAGATCTCTTGGGTAGATAGATACTCCAGAGAGGCTTCAGGCTGCTGTACGTGAAAAGTGAACAGAAGGGAAACCACGAGTGTGTCAGCAGCACCATCTTCTTTCCAGAATCCTGTGATAAATCAGATAACACTGTTCTGAGAATTGCTTGCTTACTAATTATTGAAAAAACATTACCTTTTCTGCATCTTTAATTAGTATTTCAGCTTGAGTCTAGGACTTGATGGTAAAGGGGCCGTGTATCCCAGAGGTTCAGTAAATGATGAAAAACTGAAGTCTGTGTCTGCTTACTCTCATCCTCCAAAAAACAAAGCTGAGCTGCTCTCTAAGTAGAAATGGTGTCAGAAATAATGTGCTCTAAAGATGGAGGTTGCTTTTATTTTTTCTCCGTTTCCTCATCAGATGGCTCGCAGTACATGTAAACAATGCAATAAATAAATACTCTGATAAATCCAATCTTAGCTAAGATAAGCATGGAAAATCCTTTTATGCATTTCTAAATCAGAGGATAAAATGCATCTCCTCCAAACTGGCTGGAGAATTACAGAGTAAGTCTTTAAAAGCATGGTCTGGAGCAGCCTAGATTTCCAGATAGCACACTCTGAAACTTAATATCCACATAAAACAATCGATGAAAAATGTTGATGTAAAAAATATCACGTATCCATCTGAGAGAAACTTTTTGAGAGAGCTCAAAATCCAGGGCCAGCTCTATAAAGTGGTGGCCGACACTGGCCTTGTGAACACTGCTGTCTGTTGGAGTTTGAGACCCAGAACTTGGTACTTCGGCATCCGAATAACCCAGTGCCTGAATGCAAGAGACTTACCTGAGCAGAATTTATGCTGGGCATGTAACCGAGTTTGTTTAAAGATACAGGAGCTCGTTCTGATGTTGGTGGGGGCCTTTTGCAGACGGTTTAGGGAGATAATACATGGAGGCTTCTCTAGATGACAGCAGATGGGAAATCACAGATTTTAGCAGAAGTCTGATGGCTCGAGAAGAGAGAGGAACCGGTGAGCAGACTGGGTGGTTATTCCAGAGACAAACCTGACAGGCTCGAGTAAACAGGACTTCAGAATACGTCCCCTGCTACCTCCTAGCAACCAAAACTTTTATGAGGCTCATTTGGCGCAGATCCACTTGCTTGGAGGGCAATTAAGTGTAATTCCTGCAAGAATCAGGTCGCTGTGACCTCGGGCAAAAAGGAGGCTTGAAAGGAGAGATGATCCTTGGGCTCCCTGTTGCAGAGTCCCCAGTTCCTCGCCATTGTGCACAGCCACCAGGCCGTGCCAGGACACCAGCTGGGCAGCAGGGGAATGCAGGCAGAGCCTTTTGGTTCTTGAATTATTATGAAGGATGACTTGGTCAACCAGTACGTAAGGTAGAGCCATAGATGACAGGCACGTTTATCAACATCACCTTCTTGTTACCTGCTTAATTTGTTCCTGGGAGAAGATAAGATGGTGTTGAGCTGTGCCTGCTATCCAGAAGGTTTCTTCCTTGGTTCTTGTTAGGTGCTCTCTGGAAACTCCTTCCTAGCATTCTGCTAAGAAGCTAGTTGGCAGTTTTGACGGAAATATGACTTTAACCATTCATTCATTTAAGTCCCCTTCCTTAGGATGCTCTTCTGTGTTTTGTTTGTTTGCTTGTTTTGGTTTGTTTTTTTCTCCTCAGTTGTCCACAAAATAAAAAGCTTAAAAACCAGAACCAAAAAAATACCCAAAGCAAAAATAAACCGACCATGTAACCCATGGCCAAATAATTCTCCTTAGTCTTGGAAGGGAGAAATTACCTTCATCTGTATTTCTCTGCTTGCATTTCTCTCAGGTAAGCGTTAAGCAGGATGAACTTGCTCCTTGTAGAATGTTATTGATGCTGAAGTGAGAAAGTAAACAAAGTATTCCTGTAAGGTGTCCTGTGTGCTTTATCCTAAGCTGACAAAATTGGAGAGAGCGTTGTGCTGCCAGACATGCATTTAATGTTGGAAATACCTTGAGAGCTAGGTTAGAAGGACTGGGAGCTGGTATGCTCTGAAAGTTTAGGCAGTCCAAGACAAATTGTAGAAGCCCGTTCTCAAAGCACCAGAGCTTGTTTATCTGTGCCAATGGGAAAATCAGGCAAATGTTCACAGCTTAACCTAGGAGATCTTTTGAGAGCATTGTTGTTGTTTTTGCAAATATTAAATGCAAAATCTGGATTCGTTACAGAAGTGCATCCTTACGTTTTGCTCACTTCACCATTCTCCCTTGCCTGTAAGCTAAAGGCATGACAATACCAGAAGGCATAGTCCTTTTGCCTTTTTTGTGGCACTTCTGGTTATGTGGAATACTGGGAGAGGAACGTAGGGATCAGCAGATAGCACCTTCTCCACAGAAAAGTCTGTACAGGGGGAAGAAATGGATTTGTATGGGGATGGCTAAGGACTTCGAATATAATGAATAAAAAGATACTCCATGGAGCTAATACTTGTGGGGAATAAATTCATCACACAAAGTTGAGAAAGCTCCTGAGTGTCAGTGTTCCTCTGAAAATGGTAAAAGTAATTCTAAAAGTTGAATGGCATGGCATTTAATTATGTGAGGAACCGAAGGGGCTAAAAAATAATAACCTGGTGTATCAGAAAGCAATTTAAAATGTAAGCTAGGGAAAATGGAATATTTCTGTCACAATAAGATGAATTCCACCACTGGCTGCATTGATTTAGTGCCTAGAGTTTTGTTGCAAACAGATCTGTAACTATGGAGGAAAAAAAAAGCAGACTTTTGTTCCCTCAACCTCCCAAGCCAACCCATTGCACTTCTCAGCAGGAATGGAGAGGAAGATTTGGATAAATACACAAACAGGACTTAAGAATTTAATTAGCTCTGTTGGTTGTTCAATCTCCAGTTGTCTGATTTAATTGTCCCTTTCAAAGGGATCATTTGAAGCAGAGTTCCATATGCCATGTGAATGTCAGTAAACTAAGCTTGTTAGTGTACAGTACGAAGGCCAAAGCTGAATTCTTGTGGGTATTCACAGCCTTCAATAAATAGTGCGACGGTTCTGAGGAGAAATCGTTCCTTACGCCCACTCGCCCTTAAGATGTTTCCCTTCAATTCAGAAATGAATATTCAGTTAAAAAGTTATTATACATCTTGTCTTTCAAAATATTCTTGGCACTGCATAGGAGTCTGCCTGCAAAGGGGTGGGATTTTTCTCCTCCTTCCACCTTCTGCATGGAAGATCTGGAATCGAGCAGTGCCTGGTAGACTTTTAGGTTTGCCTGCTTGTTTGTTTGGCTTCCTTTTGGGCCTGCCAGTGCTCCTTCCTCAGCGCTGGGCCTCCTGCTCCAGCCTCCGAGGGCAGAGATGGCGCGGCGGCCTGGCGTGATAGCTCCAGGCCTTCGGTTGTCGGGCTCTTGACTCTGTCAAACTGAAAGAACGAGGGCTAAGGCTTGTTACAGGGAGTGCCTGCTGGATGATGTATCTTTTATTTTGAGCGAGGGGGGAATTTCATTTAGGAGAGTGGTTGTTTTCCAGTAATTTTGCTAAGGGAAAGCGTAGTTTAAGGGTTTTTCAGGGAAGCAGGGTTGTTTACTGACATCGTTCTTGGCGATGATTTGTTTCAACAGTTTCAGTCGCCTCGTAGTTTAAGTAAGGAACTGAAATCTTTGTAAGAGTGTAGGCTTAGGGTATTAAGAATAACGAAAAGAATGGCTGACAGAAATGTGTTGCGGGAGAACTCCTTGTACTGAGTGATTGGATGATAAAAAGCCAGAGGAAATTGCTCGTAGATAAATGAAAGTAATGCATGTGGGAGGAAGGGGGGGTCACAGCTTTCCGTACGCTGTGATGAATTCTGCACCAGGTGTTACTGCTCTGGAGAGGTTTTGTACTTACAATAGTTCTGTAAAGATGGCAGTGTAATTATCGGTAAAGTGAGTGTCAGGACTCATTTGTGGAGGAACAGAAAACAAAACAGAAAGCGTAAATGTGCCTCTGTGTAAATGTGTGATGTTCACCTGTCTTAAATACTGTGTGCGGTTCTGGTACCTCCTCACCTTGCCTCTTACCTCCCCCACTCCACAAACTTTGTAAGGAAGGAAAATCTAAAGTATGGAGTCACAAAACCTAGTAGGACACCTCAGTCTGGAACATGTCTGACTAGGAGACCTGCAAAAATCATGAATGTCAAGAAGAAAGGTATGGAGGGTGAGTGTCCACCGTCCTTTCTAGAAGATGAAGGAGCCTTGGGTGAAACAAGCATGAGAGTACTAGGTATTTTTGTACTAGGTATTTTGGATTTTGGTACTAGGTATTTTTCATGGTCTTTATCTTACCAATACGATGATGGCACTTGGATTCCTTCACAGCCTTTCTGAGCTTTTGTGGGTTTTTGGCCCGTGGAGAGGAGAAGAAATGGGCATGCAGGAGGAGGTGTGCTTTGTGGACCAGAGGGAAGCTGGACAGAAGAGAGATGAGGTGAGGCTGAGGAGGGCAGCCTGGCTGTGTGCCAGAGTAGTGAAGCCTGCTCTGAGAGAGGAGGAAGAACATGGACCTTGGACACAAGATCACTTTTGCAGAAAGGACTGGGGAATGGAGGGAAAGGAAGGAAGCAGCCGAGCGCAGGAGCTGTAGAAATGGGCAGGCAATCCTCTGCCTATTAAAACACGCTTCCAAGGAGGGGATGGAAACAACAGTGTCAGGATCTGAGATTCTGCTGTCAGCAAATGCCTGTCAAACTCGTGAGCATTGTGCCAGCGCTCCTTCCCCCAGCAGATGACAGCCTATTACTGGTATAATTTTATTTTGTTCACCTTGACTGGTCTGTGTTGAGGCCATGTTACAGACTGAAGAACCATTATAGCTTTTAGACAACACATTCTTTTTAATTGACACCACATAGGTAAGAAGGTATTAAGACACTCTCAAGATTAAACACCAGAATGAAAATACACTTTTATAATGTCATTTTAGACTTGTTTCACAGAAAGCGCTTTTTGAGGAATCTATAAACTGCATTGTTTTTTTCCTTACAACATTCCTGCCTAGCTTGGTGCATATGATGGACTTGCTGAGAAGACAGATTAAACATATGTGGAAGAAAGCTGTGTTGGATCTCCAGTTCATTTGCAGCGGTTGTTTGAAGTTATGTAATAATAGATGCAAGAAATGGTAGTAAAGAATATTTTCTCCTGGACAGGATGAGCTGAACCCTGCCCAAGGGAACTGGGCCAGTGCCACAGAGCAGCCATGTGATGTGGTCATTGAAAGTGGGCATCTCCTGGGCAGTCATCAGCTACATCTGTGGTGGTCTCTTCCCAGGTTTCAACTTGGTCGCCTGTTTGTTCTGTGTGACAGGGAAGCATCTAACTCGGTGCCTCAAGCTCAAATCAAAACCGCTTGATATATAATCTAGTGAATATAATCTAGCGTTGTTCAGTATCTGTTATCTGAAGTGCCGGATCCTACATGTAAAAAACTACTCGGTTTTGGAATTCATAGCTATCTGTACTATAGCATCTCATCTGTAAGATGTGCCATTTGTCTAAGAGATTTGCTGTGGAAATAAATGTAATCCAATATTGTTGGAGCATTTAGAAGTTGTAGAAATGAGCATGTCAAAAAAAAAAATTGCATGCATGAAGAATCCTGTCCTCAGAAGAGAATTTGAATTTCTAGAGGGCTTTTCTAGGAAATAAGGTGCAGTCAGAAAGCTGAATGCCAGAAAGACTGGAATAGAGACTGCGCTCTCCTGCAGTAGTTAAGCGAGCCAATGTAATGGTACACAATCGATGACAAGAGTTCTGGTACTTTCAACATTTCGTTGCTGGTTTTGCCACTTGATATTGTAATCTTTGTTGGTATTAGTTGTTACAGTTATGTACTTAGTTGTTATTCTTACGTTTCTTACCTTAAGGTGGCTTAATTTCCTTTCCAAAAAATAATATAAATACTGTTTAATTGTGATGGACCAATTCAGATAAAAGGATGCTCTTGGTCACCCTTGTAACAGAAATAATGGCAAACACAGTGGAGAAAACTCTTGTATCTCGTTGGGTTAGAAGAGGTTTGTTTAGCTTGTGGGAAGTTATCAGCTGGTATCTGTGTATGGTTAGTTCGGCTGCCACGGGGCAGGTGGAGAAGAGAATCACAAATGACTTGTGTTCTCGTAGGGTTACACTTTGGATGCTCTGATGGTATGTGGGGAGTCTGAGTTCCTAATTGCACATCAGTTAAGTTCCTGATGTCAAATGATATAACAGTCCATCTTGTTCAAGTAAATATTGTTGTGTGTCCAATGTTGTTAGACTCATTTTACTTTGGTAGAGGGTATGTGTACCCTCATCTTTGATCTGTCTTGTTCTTTTAATGTCTAAAATCTGACATGCAATTGCAGCTGTAGCGTTACTTTTGGAAGCACGTGGCCTGTGCCGGACAAAGATGAGTAGAGTGCAGCGTATTTGCCTGGCTTTGCCTTGGTGCCACCGCTCATCATGGTGGGACTGCGTAGTATTTTCTGGACGGAGCTTCATCTTGTCCTAACCTGCTGCTGGGCCTCAAAGCAGCAGCAAAAGTTCAGGAGGGAACCAACGTCTTGGAGCACCATGCAGTCACAGCAGACTGGAAGATCTCTCTGAAGGCTCTTGACTTGGGGAGTGGAGGTTTGCAGCAAAAATGGCTGCCCTGAGTTGCCAGCGCTGGGCACTGCTGCAAGGAGTTTGCTGGCGTTTGTGTGATCCCTTCTAGATAACCTGCATGGCTTCTTCCTTCTCCTTAAATCTGTTGTGTGAAGGATTTAGCACCCACTGATTTAGCCCGTGTTAGCTGTCTTCCTGTGATGTTTCTCAGTAACTTGCAGGTAGGAGGAAGCTTTGGGTTTCTGGGGTTTAACATAGCTGATCTAAGTGCGGGTAGCTCCCGGTCAGCTCCCTGTCCTTTGGTGTTTTGTCTACAGTTTACTGCCATCTTCCATTTTATCCCTGGAAAATACCTAGTTTAAATTTCAGTGCAGAGCTTTGCTGATCAATATGTTATAAGCGTAGTCAGGTTCAAGAAATTGCCTTCATTACTATCTTGAGATGAAAAATTGATTTAGTTGCATTCTCTCTGTGCTAATTCGTTGGTGCTTTACATTCCCATAAAAGGTATTAAGAGCTCCTTATTTTCCAGCAGTGTCATCAATCCTAATGAAGAGAGAAGAATGAGAATTTATATTGTGTGTATGGGATAGCTGATCTCTGACTTAGCTCTTCATTTGTAAATGTTGCTGAAGCCTTTGCTTCTCTTCTTCTTAACTGTGCTTAGGTTATAGCTGGAGTCTAGGGGCTGGGATAGGAACAAAACTGAAGAATATGGTGAAGGAATACTAATTTATACTGCTTTTTAATCAGAACTTCAAAAACGAGATGATGAAAATTTAATGAAAGCTATTGTCAAGGAATTAAAACGTTATTTGTGAATTTGTTTGGTTTGGTCCTGCATTAGTTAATATTGGGACTATTTTTAATATTTATCAGTCATTAGTTCGCTATTTCTGGCTCTGAAACATCCAAAGTTTTGTTCTTTACCTGTGGTGTTATGCAGAAGAGCTTTGCACGTGCATGCTAATTTAAATACAACTGCATGTGGGTATTCTTGTAGCTCTGCTGATGAATGTGAGTGACTCAGCGGCATAAATGAACATAATGAACACAAATGAGCAAAAAGGGGGTGTAGTGGGAAAAGAAGCCAAAAGAAAAAAAAAAAAAAAAAAGGAAAGGGTTTTCTTGGGCATTCCTGTTGTTGCTTTTCCCACTGTCCGTAGGGCTGGTCTCTGTAGGAAGCTGCCAGGGATGGTCTGTCTGCAGAAAGCTTTGGCATTTTTAGGTTCAGTACAAGCGCTTGTTGTTCCAGAGCAGACGGATAAACTAAAAAGCAAGCCGAAGTGTGTACTGTGACTGTGGTCACTGCTTATGATAAAGCAGTTATTTTTTAATGATGTTTAAAAAGATCTTGGCAAGTTCTAAACAGCCGTGTTGAACTGAAAAAAAAAAAAGCTTTCCCTTTTGTCTCCGCTAAAGTTAACCTTGGGTTTTCCATACACTTCCGAATATTTCCTGTTACAAACACAGGCGATAGTAGTCAGTCCTTTCTGAGATTCATCGTGCATCTGCAGGTGTTGAAGACCAGTACAAAAAAAGAAGTTGGATAGAACATAAAGTAGATGCAGCTTTATAAAAAGTCTTATTTCAACATACAAGAAAATTTATTAAAGATGTTACACTCAAAAGGTGGGCTTCCCTGAGAAAAGCTGTCAGCAGATAGGATGCAAGCAGGTAACAAATGGTGTGCTTTCTGGGACATCCGTAGCCTTTCAGCTCACATTCATAATGAGATATGGGCACGCACAAATTGCAGGTACTGTGACTAAGTAACTTTGTATGTGAGAGCTCGCTTGTCTCCAAGAAAATCCGTGTGTCCCTGTGCGAGTCTCTCAGCATTTACTGTCAGCTGAGGGGTTCTGTAAAAGAAACACCCTGGGGGCTGGTGAGGCTTCACGAGGAGCTCTGTTATCTCCTGCAGTGCGTATTTTGGTCAGATGTGTTGGGATTGTGCCATGAACCCCCTGTTCCCTTTGGCTTTGGGGGAGCGTGCGGTGGGACACTGAGGTTGGTGCTGGGCTGGGTGAGGGAGCCATTTGGGTTGGTTTCCCCTGCTGTCGGGGATGAGAGAAGGACCTGTTGCTTCTGGGGGTTTCGCTTCTTGCTGCGTGCAGTCGTGTCGCAGAGCCTGGGACCCGTCACCAGAGGTATTCAGAGAGCGCCTTCAGCAGGCATATCTCAGGTGACAAGCAGCCAGTGGGCGAGAGGAGGAAAATGCTGGTTGAGCTCATGGGGTCACCTGTGCCCTTCTCCTGCGAGCCATCGTTCATATGGTTACCTCTTACAACTTGAGCGACTTTCCAAAACCTCCTAGCAGGGCCTGATGCAAATGGAAAGTTTCCTGTTGACATCAGTGTGCAGTGAAATCGCACCTTTGGCTTCCAGGCTGGCCTCATTCAGGGACTTCCCTAAAAGCCGTGTTGGCAGCGGCACCTACAAAACAAATATGTTGCTTTCGTTTAAATAATTGAAGATGCCTCGTCTAGATATCTCGTCTGAACTGGGTGACAGCCTGATTGTATCTCCCACACCTTTGACTTTCATTAATCCCTCCCTTCCTGAATGCTGTACCTTCTCTTGTTTGTGTCACACTTGCCAGCGAGGTCTCCTCTCCATGAGAGCATCCAGCCTGCCCTCGGGTTCTGTCAAAGAACCATAAGATGCTGTGAAGTCTTTATGGTCTCTGCAGTAGAGACACAACATCTTGTTTTATTTATTGAGTCAACGTAACCCGTTCCTCATTTTTGCAGTAGGTGCCAAGCTGAGTAAGAAGAAAAGATGAATTTTATTTCAGTCTGTAGTTTGAAGGACCATGAATGTATTAATCCCAGAGATTTGATAACAAAGCAATCCCTTGCTATCAATATGGAAAAATAGGTACTTTGCTTTTTTTTTTTTTAAGGGAATTACCATGCTGACAGATGTCTTCTGCAGTAATGAATTGAAGAACAGAGTAGCATGAAGATACTTTATTGAATAGAAGTTAATATTTGGTTGTGTTAACAATAGGATGCTTGTTCTTGCAGGTCTGCTGATGGTTTGGGGTGAGTTGGTGATATAAGTTAACCATGCAGGAAAAAAAATGAATTTCCATTCTTTTGTTTTATGTTTAGATACATCACTTTGAAATCACAGAATGAAAGCAGCATGAAATGTTATGGAGAAGACAGCACAGCGAGATACAGCAGTCTCACAGATAATCAAAAATCAGGTAATGTTGCAACATCACAAGTCCACTTTCTATTAGGCTTGCTTGTTTAATGAGGCTTGGTGCTTTTTGACCATTTCCCAAAATTCGCAGTTCTGAGTTTCTGTAGCTTTATTGATGGACTTTTTAAACATGGCTAATTGTGTGTTGGCTTTTTCCTGTGAAACACTGTTTTATGTACCTCAGTATGTATGGCACAGGAGATCCCTATGCTTTTACATCTTTCTTAAAGGCCTAACTTGGCTTTATTGTCTGGTACAAGCAAAGTCAACATGACCTTAATTAAAAGAAGTGAATCTGTGGTGCTCAGTTCAGCATAGCTGCTCAATTTTATCTGGCCCCATTGCTAGGTACCAACATGATATATTTTAGAGGTACTTTTCAGAGGGTCCTGCCCAAACTATGAAAATTTGATTTCCTCTGGGGGAGACACTGGATCAAAATAGCTGTTCCCTCCCTATTGAAAGCTTAGCCATATGCTATTTCCCACATGCTACTCCTGCCTGTTTTTTTTCTTTCCTAATTGTTTATCTGTCTCAGGATGTTTCCTTCTTGCCTGTTTTTGCAAATCCCAGCATATGTTCTCTGACTGCTTCACAGCATTTACAGTCACAGAAAAAGGCAATCACCTTACAAGCTTTGGAACATAAACACTGTAGAGGTCAGGAAGAAATTGGCAAAGTGCGTTATAAGGGTGCTCACCTTATACTAAAATATTGTTTGCCAACTGCTGAGGCTGGAACAAGAGCTGATGGATTGATGTTTGAGTGGATGGGCATAAATATTCCCCCCCTCTGTCAATTCAGTCAACAAATTCATCAAATCAACAGTAGTGACTAGAGATTGTAATGTACCCATGTCTGGCAGTGGGCAAAGCCTAACCTGTCTCTCCCTGTGGTCTTCATGCTGGGGTCTTGTCAGGTCTGCAGAACTAGGGTCTTGCTGAGGAAAAACAAATTCCTCAATTAAGTAATACAAGTAAACTGAAAAATGAAATCGAGGGCAATTTGGATCATAGGACATATTCATCTTCGAGGAAGAATGTGGAAGAATTGCCCTTGATGTAGGGTTCAGTAGAAGGTGATACAATTTCTTACACATCAGCAGTCAGTAAACCTGGATTGGCTGAAGGCGTTTCAAATAAAGTTTCGTAGACAGCTTCAGCTTTGATCAAATATACAATGATGTATTGGTGAATATTAAAAAACATTGTGTTTTTATCGGAGGTGATCAACCCCTTTAATAAATCCTATCTTCTGTAAGCTTTTTAGTTACTTAGTCTTGGGATATGCAATTCAAATGCCCTTCTGGCCTCAGTCAAGGTTTTATATTTTATTTTTATTTTATCATTTTATATTTGCACATCATTTAATGTTTGCCATTTTTATGAAATAATGCTATGCTTGCTTCAGTCACAGTTCTGCAAAACCTTCAAAGTACCTCGAAAACGTAACGTTGCTTAACTGACAACAAAGATGATCGGGGTGCTGAAGCAGCCTTCCTTATTTCTGTGGGACTCGTGGAACTTTATCTCCCTTAAAGTAAATTGAGTTAATGGCTTTATTTAGGAAGTAGCCTCCTCTTCTTGAATAACACGAGTTCTGTTAGTTTTAGGAAAAAAAAGTTTTCATTAAATTACCAGTGCCTCAGAATGCATTTTCTACTTGTAACTTAGATCAAAAGAAGAGGAAAATGTTTCTGCTTGTTTGTCTTCCTCTCTCCTCCCCCTTTATTCTAGAGACTTTCCTGAGATGATCAACTGTTGTTTTTGCTGTTGTTTTTGCTGTTGTTTTTTCGTTGTTTTTTTTTTTTAAACTTTATTGAAGTGGAGAAATTGCTCGGTTCCCCTCCCAGTGCCGTTGTTGCTTTCCCCTCCCCCAAGTCCAATGTGTTCTTTATTAAAGTGAATTAGGACATTCTCGTTTCTCTTAAGAGTGGAAATGGGAACAGCTCAAATGTGCAGCCACATGAGACTCACCAGCCTTTCCAACTGCACTGCAGAAGGAGCTCAGCTGCAAAGGGAATGATAATTTTTGAAGGATTTGTGCAACTGTTGAAGAATTACCAGTGTTAATAGTAAAAAGCAGCTAATCTGTTTTTCCTCTTCCATTTTGAGTATTTAGCTTTCCTGATATGCTTTCTATAAAACCAGTGTACTAAATATTCTGGTTCCTTTCCATCTTCTTTTTGCTTTTGCAATTATTTTATTCCTGTATGCTCTCCTGTGTGAGAGTGCTTTTGTGGTGGTGTTTTTGCCTAACAACTCCATCTTTTGGATTTGTATGCAGATATGGGGCATGGATTTGAGACCTCTACCATTCAAAGATAGAATTGAAGTGCAGTACAAAACATACAAATAGTTTTATCCAGGACTTGGATAAAAAGGTTTTCAGCATGAAGTATTTGTTCTTGAGACAGCTATATAAATTGTTGGTGGCCCTTGAAATCCACATGGCTGTTTTGCTGCTTGTTCTAACCAAAATAGCTACGATCCTGCATCTTTTCACCCTTATTTCCAGTCTTTGCCTCTCTTTATTGTTACATCCGACGCATCTTCAGAAGTTCTATAGGAAAAAAGGTAGATCTTTGAGATACTATCTTCCCACCTCCCTATCTCCTTTTCTCTCTGCTAATTCTCCCAACTACCTTGCCTGGCATTAGAAAGTATTTGTTGTTTTAGTTCTGTGCCTCTTTTCTTACTTGCTTATTTCCTGTGCCAAAAAAATGGAGCTGGGGCTTGAACTGTAGCTAAATGAAGAGTTACGGAAGCAAACCTCGTGTCTCAGCAGCCTGCAAGAGCACAGGGGTCTCGGAAACATACGGCTCTTCCTCTCCCATTGCTGTGATTCTCAGCCACCCAGCTGAGTTAAGGCTTGTGAAGACATGGGGCTACAGCCAGTTCTGTTCCTGCAAGCTGGCTTTGAGAAACGCAGCTGTGTCCCATCTCACATAGATCTCTCCTGGGTTTTAAAGATGCTCTCTTTGGTGGGTTCTTAGTGGTGGTTTCATGTCAGTAGTGCCCAGCTAAGAATCATGTCTGTCTGTGCTATCATTTACTTGAAGGATGGATTATAGTTATCTCAGGTGTTGGGGGCTCCTGGTGCTGTCAGTGTTGGCAAAAGAGAGTGTGTATCAGGGAAGGATCTGCTGTGTGCTTGTCTCTGTCCTGAAGGAAATTGGAGGGAGAGAGAGAGAGAGATGATGGGAATGATGGCTGGCTGGATTTAGGAACAGCACAGAAGATCATCTCACAGTTCTGAGTTACAAAGCAAGCCAGTAAAAACATTCCGGTAAAAAAGCTAAAATTGAGTAAGATAAATCCTGTTTTGTTTCTATTGAAGCTAAGTGGTAGGAAAAAAAATGAAAGAAAGGAAGGAAGGGAACAGAGAACTTCTGTTTTTGGATTTTGGCTTATGCATGGTAAAAATGAAGCTTATGTTCTAATAGCAAAAAGACAGACACCTGAGAAAGCCCTCTCTCAGCCCATCTGACTAAAGGGCAGTAAGGTGTCATTAAAACATGTCTCTGGTGTTGGAAGAACAAAAAGTAGTGATGCATTTCTCTAAGCTGGCATGCCTTGAATTAAATATTCCTCAAAACAAACAAACAAAACAAACCAAAACCCAATCAAACAAAAAACAGAACAAACAACCACCCAACAAAGCAAAACAAAACTGTTTAGATTGCTGAAAATGGTAAACTTACTTCAACTGTTGTGTTACGATCCCTGGCAGCACTGTGCAAATTAGCATCTGCTAATGCTATTGCTTGTGAGTAGCTGCAAGTGCTCAGTCCTGCAGAAGCCAGTTGAGTGTGGAAGAATTGTTGGTTTGTTGTTGTTTTTTTTTTGGTTGTTTGGTTGTGGTTTTTTGTTTGTGTGTGTGTGTGTGTGTGTTTTTGCTTCTGCCTTCTTATCTAGTCTTCCTTTTTTGGACTAACTGGTAGTTCGTCTATAAAAACATGTAGATTTTTTTGAGTAAAGTCATTGCTGAAAATTTTGAGATCAGTTGAAACTATAGGATCCAATTCCATTTTGATTTGCAGCCATGCAGCATACTGAGACGGCTTAGATCAGTGCCATAATAATTTGACAGCCTATTAATGAGTCTGCTTCCTTCAGTGTGTGCTTGCCTACAGTCTTTTGTTATCCCTCTCCATTAACTTTGTTCTGAAACTGGAGTCGGCTGGCATTTGGTCCTGTTTTTGCAGCCCACGCCCAGCACAACTTGCGAGCACTGACTTATTTGGTGTGGATGTCTAGCTCTGAAATTCGTGCTGGGTTCAGGGAGTTGAAAAATGTGACTGTGACTTGGTATGTTGTGTACTAGAGTTGAAATTTTCTGCAGATTTCAGGTTCTGTGTTGTGTGATAGAGCTTTTTTTCAATATGTTATAATTATCGTCCCCTTTTTGCTGCCTGCCTTTTTCTCTAAGATTTTCTGTCTCTCCAGTGATATAATTTATGAAGGATGTAAAATCGGATCATCTTTATTGAAGACTGATAACATCAGAATATTCTTCCATTTTCTGTATACCAGAATTAAATTATGGCGCGCTTCCAGGAGCAACTATTACTTGTATTTCCTTAGAGTTGCCTGTGTTTTGAAGAGGGAGACAGTCGGCGTGTGTAAAGGCATTTCGGCAAGCTTAGCATGTCTGTGGCTTTCAGCCTGTGCAGCTTACAGGGACCACACTGAAATGATGAGAAAAGAGTTGGAGTGAAACCTCGTCTCTGCTGAAATCAATTGAGCTTCCATTAGTTTGAGTCCAGATTCCATCCATAATATTAAATAGGGTATTTCTCTTTCTAGGCAGTCTGCAGAAATGTTTCTGTCCTTTTGCATTTGTTTTCATGTTTCTTCGTAACGATTGCGTAATTGGGATATATCTGCAATGTCAGAAATGTAATAGGTTAAGTAGCGTAAGTGACTGTTGGAAAGAAAAGGAACACACAACTGCAGAAGCGCTCTTGCTTTAAAACTCCTGCTGCTTTCAGAAGCTGAGTTGTTTGATTTAACCATTTAGTAGTAAGCTGTTGTTGTGATAAATGGCAATTAGAGGTGTTTAGAAGTGAGTGCTTAACAAAAAGGAGAAAAAAAGCCTTTTCTTCCTGTCACTGGAAGAAATAGAAATCATTCAGTATGCTGCCAGTGGCTTCTCACTTGGCTAGAGACTAACTTTTGTGCTCCTACAGCCTTAATTACGTTTTGTACAGCATCGGAATACTCCTTATTAACTTTTAATACAGCAAACAATGTATTCTGTTGGGATTTTGTTAAAGTTGATTGCAGATTCTCAGCATATAGCATCGTGCTCTTGATTTTAAGCCTGTTCAGGTACTAAAAACAATTCTGATATCTCAGGATCTGGTTTATTACTGATTGTGCCTCAAACATGAACACCTTGACCAGTACGTGGAGAGCCGGGAGAGGTAAACCCCCAGGTGAAAGAGTGCCGTAAGTGGAGTTTGGTGTGCTTTCAAACAGCTGCCCACAAAGCTGCCGTGGCTGCTGGCGCAGGTGGTGGCATCTGACAGCGTGGTGCTCCTGGCTGTGGTAGAGGTTCAGGGGTCTGCCTGGCTGCTTGGGTCGTTTTTCTAGCTAAATCGTGTTATTTGCTGCTTTAGGAGTAAGTGCTCCTACTGCCTGAGCCCTGAAGCTCTTGTGGTCTTTAATCGTCTCCTGAAGATTTTTACTCTCCTTCATTGGTTTGTGTCACTCTTAGGTCTTGTCCTTTGACTAATGCTTGTCACTTCACATGAACTATAAAAAGAATGGCTAAAACTGGAAGAACTCAGTGTAAACTGTAATACCATCAATAAGCGAACGTAGGACATACGTCCTATGCAAAAGGTATATAGACAGGTCCACTCGTGCCCTGTTCTCAGAGAAAGACGGTCAGAGTCCCAGCTGAGCTTTCGGAACTTGGCAGGCATGAAAGGAAATGCATATTCCTTTGTAGGATCCCCTCTTCCTCTAAAAGTTGATGGCCTTTCAGTGTGAAATACCACACAGTGTTTATTTTTATGCCCTTTGAATGCTTTGTGCAGGCTTTGTTTAGTTTCTCTTCATAACTTTTAATAGGAAGTCTTTGAAGTTGGGTTGTGGCTAAAAAAAAAATCCTGTTGGCAGGCTGACCGTTCATTGTTGACTCCTATCTTTTTTAATTGTACATCTATAAAAATCTGGAAGGGAGAGTGTACAGAGCAAATACGAAGTGATGCATATTTCTGGAAGGGGAAATAAGCTTGCAATTATTCTCTGCCATTATTAGTCACGTGAAAAAGTTACATACTAATGGTTGCAGATGGTGTACACAAAAACTGTCTGTACGCACTGAAAGCCTTCTTCGTTGGGAGCTATGGTTTTCTGTCATACATTATGCTACAACGGAAAAGGGGTTTTGTGCCCGCAGCTATATATTACTCTTATTTGCTGTTGCTAGCACAGGACTCGTTAATATGCATCTGGCAATGGTTAAAATTGTCTTTATCTGTGGCTTCACGTTTATTCATCCACATCAAGGATTCTCTTAAGTTAAAAAAGGTAAGGACATCGGTACAAAGGAGCCTTTGATGGAGAGCGTTACGTGTAGAAAGGCAGATGTGAAAGGGCAGGGTTGAAGTTGTGGGCTAATATCGTTGTGTTCTTGTTCAAGTTCAGAATCACGGTTTGTGTTGAAACATACTCGTGTGTGCAGGCACATTGTGCCTCCCTGCATGTGGATGATTGTAGACACAGGGATCGCTTCGTGTTGGGGGATAGAGAAACAGCCTTGCAATGTGACTGTATTTTTGTTGTTGTGCTATTCATTGAAAACAGTACAGGCATCAGTGAAGTATTGCTCTGAATTGCAGTTTGTGTGGTGAGAAAGATAAATGGTTGCATTTAACATGAATTAGTCCGTTAAAATAATGCAAACTGGAGAAGGGTAAGAGAGGAGAGGAGAGGCTGGAATTCAGCGCTTCTGGTGTAAGGGGAGCGACCATAACAGATTTCCAAGGACTTGTTTGCTCTTAGCATTGATCAGATTCCAAACAGGTGAGCAAAGAAAGCTGCAAGCACAGCTGCATTTGGGTAACTGTGCTTGTGATTTTGGGGTGTTTGTTTTGTTTTGTTTTGTTTATTTGTTTTAGGGTTTTTTTGTTGGTTTTGTCACAGCAATGAGCATTAGTCTTGCATCTTACTCTTCAGTGATGCTTAATTTTCATACCAGTGGTGGATGCTTCCTGTAGGTACCCTGAAAGTTGTGAGAAGCTGTGGAAGGCTCTGTGCAAATCCTGGATGGCAATTAAATTTTTTTTGTATGTCCTTTTAATCTGAGTACTGTCAGCTTTGTTCAAAGCCCTGGTTTTCTTTTACCTGTCTTTTCAGGCCTTTGTGGAGGCGTCTGCTATTTTATGTTAGAAAATGGATGTGTTGCTTCTGACAAGAAAGCTGTAATGCTAGAAAAGGTGATTTGGCTCGATAGTTAACTGTCTGGCTAAAGCTAGTCACAAGAGAGCAATATGTGGCCAGCTATGGCTTGAGCGTTCATATACTTCAGGAAGAAATAACTCTTGGTTTAGAAGAATGGGCCTTTATGGGTCTGGCAGACTGATTTTATCAGAGAACTAGAGAAGAAGCAGGATAATGGGATGAGATGAAGTAATTTAACTGCTCTGGAATAGCCCAGCTGCTACAATTTTGCATATGATTATGTATTTTGAACCAGGAGATTTTACAGTTTGCTTTGAGGCAATAACGAGAACAGTTTATGTGGAAAGCCAGCACTTACCCTGCCTTTCTCTTACCCCACAGGTGCCTGGCGCATTGAACCTATTACCGGTCTGTCTAAGATTTGCGCTGTGGTCCATTTTTTGAAGATGTGAAGCAACGTGGAGTCTGCGTTTGGAATTACTGACAGACTGGAGGAAATCGTAGTCCTTGTGATGCACACGGACATGCTGAATTATAAGTAATCCTAGCTTCTCTTCCCCTCCCCTCCCCTCCCTCACTCAGCTATCTCAGGGTTCATAGAGATTTCAATGGTTCGCGTGCCTGTAAGTTTGGAACAGAAGTGACCAAAAATGGGGGACCAGCAATTGTATAAAACTAACCATGCTGCCAACAGCAACGAGAACTTGTACTACCAACAGCACCAAATGAACTCCCTTCCATCGCTAAACCATAGTTACGGGACATCTGTTATGGATGCTCCCCAGGCGTCCCCTCTCTCCCCCCAGTTTCCCCAAGATTCAAGAGACAGTATAGCTTTGCCTGTAGGTTCAAAAAGTCTTGGGTCAATGGATACACCTAGACAAACATGGACGCATTCTGGCTCAGGAAACCACGTCCCAGCGAGGAACAATTTGAGTAATCAAAGCGCAATGTGGAGCCCCCTCGGGCAGGGGGAGTCTCACGACGGATACCAATATTCTTACTCTCAACCCAGTGAAAATCGGTCGCAAAAAATTACCAGTGGGGTCCTGCATAAATTGGACTCCTTTACGCAAGTATTTGCTAACCAAAATCTGAGAATTCAAGTTAACAACATGGCTCAGGTTTTGCACGCTGAGTCTACGATGGTGGATAATTCTGGTGACAGCGCGCTCAGGCAGCTGCTGTCCCAGAAGCCAGCGGTTGAGCAACAGCCTGTAACTTCCAGTGTACAAAGATATCAACCAGTGCCACAGCAAACGCACCAGAATTTTGCAAGCACACAGCAAAAGCAGCAAATGCAAGTCATGCAGCACCAACAGTTGTACTACGACTACCAGCAGCATTTATCGCAGATGCAGATGCATTCCGCCTTTCAGCAAGGGCAGACGCACGTCCAGCAAGTGCAGTCCCAGCAGCTCCTACCGCAACAGATGCAGCACTTGCAGCAGGCTCAATACTATGCTCAGCCACAGCAGGGGCATCAGCGGCTCTCGATACAGGAGATCCAGCAGCAGCAGCCACAGCCAACTCGGCAGCAGCAGCAGAGGCAGTGCCCGATGCAAATAGCTCAGTATTACCAAACGCAACCCGTCATGCAGCAGCTACAGCAACAGCAGCAACAGATGCAACTGCAGCTTCCTCCGTATCACCGGGAACCCGATCCAAAGACTATGCACGAACCCCACCAGTACCCTCAGGACCCGAGTCATCCTGTGCAGCTCATCCAGTTGGGAGCGGTGCCTCAGTATTGCTACCAGGACCCCCACGAGCAGTACAGGCACTTGTACCCACAGGGTTTGCTGCAGCAGCAGCACGACCAGCAGAAGCAATACCCGAGTGAGAGCAGAGCTCCCTCTCTGAACTCCCACGTCGGCCTCACGCCGCCAGAGACAGCGGAGGATCCCGTGCGGCCGGAGATCAACTCTGTGGGTAACGCTGTCCCTCATCGAACTCTTTTGCCACCCTCGGGAGCTCATCTGAACAACAAAAGCTCTCAGCAGGACTCGCCCAGCGCCGGGTGGCCTCAGGTAGGTGACATTTCAGACCCCTGCTCAGCCAAACTTGTTCCGTAGAAGAGCAGCCAGGTATGGAAATGAGACAGCTGCGGGAGAGCCGGGAAGTTAGGATGTGAGCAGTCGGCATTGCTTGGACGATTTGGGGAGCTGTGGTAACAGACTTTCCTGTCTGCATCACTGGCTTGGCTACAGGCCAGGCTGGCAGCAGCATGAAACCGCTGCTGCGGGGCTGCTGGCTCCCTCCTGAGAGGGTTCGGGGAGCTTGGGGTCGGGTTCAGGGGAGGAGGAACCTGGTTACAGCAAGGTGCTCCTGCTCCTTTTTCAACGCCTGAGGGCCTGAATGTGCACGACGACTTAGCTCCTTGTTTCCAAAAGTAATACTGCTGGGTCAGAGGGAAGGCTTTGAACAGCAGGTGAGTGCAAGAAAACTTGTGCTAGCCATGCTCACAGGGGCATTGATTTGCTGGATACATGTAAGGCTCGCAGTTCAGAGGCCTGTAGTATTAGTAAAATCATATGCAAAATGCACGCATAAAGCCGTGAGGATGTTCATTTACGTATTACTATTTCCTGAAAAATTCTTTTTGCTTTTTTCCCCTCGTTTTCCCTCTCCTCCTTTTGATAGCAGGTGCAATTGTCAGACGGCAGACTGCAGCCGCTGTCGCCAGAACAAAGGTATTAATTTTTTGTGTTAGTGGTTTTAAATATGAGAAATACAAAGCAGTGCTGCAGCTTAAAGGGAAGAGAATGCACTCTGGGTAGGTCATAGATGTTACTCTTCTAGAAACATCTTTTTTTAGCTTTGTGGATATAAGCTTGTGTGATTTTACACTCCACACCCTCCTAGCAATAAAATCAAGTGCTTTGTCTTTCCCCCCAAAAAAAAACAAAACAAAACAAAAAAAGAACCAGGCAGGGGAGCAGTCTGCACTCGGTGTTGCATTTGTAAGAGAAGAGCGATGGTGCATTTATATTTGTATCTTCAGCAGCAGGGACCTTCCGTTTTTCTTAAGGTCTCGCCTCTGCAGGGCTGAGGTGTCCCCCAGCACTGTTGTCTGCCCTAAGTAGGGGCATTACATCCAAGTGCTCGCTGAGTGCTGGCACAGAGGGGAAGTGAAGATCTGTCACAATAGATCTCCCGGCTTCTCAGACTTTTCCATATCAAAGGTCACCTTATAAAAAGCGTGTTAGAGGGAGTTCCTACTTGAAAGTTTCCTTCTCCCCATCTTGGGAACAGCTGACCTAGGTTATCACCTGTGTATTCCACAGTACTCACCCTGTGCTTAGTTGTGGCTTCATAAACGTTTAGCTGTAAAATTTTATTGACTTCCTTAACAAAAAAGCTTCCTCTGCAATGAAAGGAACATGCCAACCTGATGTCTCTTCTTCTGTTCCATGCTAAAAAAACAAAAACCCAAACAAACAAAAAACAAACAATAGTGGCCAGAACAGAGAAACACTTCCTGAGAGAGCTGATGTGAAGAACAAGCTAACGTGTTCAATATGCTTGAAGGAGTTTAAGAGTTTGCCTGCTCTGAATGGTCACATGAGATCTCATGGAGGAGTACGAGCATCTCCTAACTTCAAACAGGTAGCAGTTCATATTACTTCAGTATTTGACTCTCTTCTTTCGATGTTGATGTTTGCTTGCTTTGCCACGCTTTGCTTTGCTGTGAAAACCTGTTCTCCTTGGCGCTGTTTTATGTCACACCCTGTGTAAGTAGAAATACACATAATTCTGCTAATTTACAGGCCAGAAGTCTCGCTTAAAAGTGAGAGAGTGGTAGAGGACAGAACAACGTTTGTGCCTCTTTGTGTCTCTGCACATTACAAACACACACTACAAAGTCATGGCACAAGCTTCTGAATTTTTCCCCTTGTGTTTGTTTATTATATTAGAAATATCAGGAACATCAAGTCTTCCTTATTTTCATTTGGACTACTTAGATGACTAAGGGATGTTTATTGGAAGCATTCCCAGGCTTTAATTGAAGGAGCAGGATTGTTGAATCTTTGACAGCTTTCTTCCCGAGTGTTTTAGTTCTATAGGTATCAACAAATACCAAATGAAAAATGTGGGTTTAAATTGTTCTGAACAAAAATAACTTGCCTGTCAATCAGTTTTTCAGCGTCCTGATATTTTAAAAATTCTCTCTTGATGGGGAGAACTACGGGAAGGCAAAGAGCTACCACAGTTACACCATCTGTATCTTTTTGTTTTTAGGTGGGTGATGGGGAATTCTGCCTTTATAGAGATCTAAAAAAAAGGGGCACATGTTTCTTGCCCATTCTGCAAGTGATCCTGTAAAGATGCTTAATGTGGTTGTTTATCACCGAGGCTAAATCCTGTATAGGAGTTGCAAGTAATCTGCCAACTTCGTTCAAGGCAAACACAGAGTCCAAGAAGCAAGGCTATTGTGTGTTTTGTGACCCTGGCCACTTCTTTTCAGCCACGGTGCTTACGTTGTGTAGTTATCGATCCAGAAGCAGCCCTCCCTCACTCGGGCTGAAAGCCTCTAATTGTCTGTACAGGATGAAGGAGAGAAACCACCACAGCAGCCGCTGCCTAAAGAGGTGGATAGCCTCGCGCCCATCATCATGCCAGTGTCTGTCCCTGTAAAGCTTCTGTCACCTGAGCCCAGCACGCAGCCCTCTGCCAGCACTGCCACAGTCAAAGACAAGCCTGCCAACTCTGTGTCAGATGATGAGATGCCCGTTCTCGTGAAGATGACTTACTCTCCACCGTGCAGTCCAAAAGTGGCCAACCCCTGCTCGTCCTCTGTGAGTGCTGCATTTCTTGCCACTAACTGTGCTGTGCTTGTTAAATCCCTTTGCTTATAGTGCTGCTGTGTTCTAAAATTCCCGTGTTTTAGAGTATTTTCTGGAATCCTAATGATGCCTAAAAAAAACAAAAAGAGGCCGTGGCATCGTATCATTTCTTCCTCGGTCCTTTGAAAATACTAATTTTCTCTTTACTGGGGAATCAAGACTTCAGCTGAAAATAAGCCATTTGAAATTGGAATGTGATACTCTTTTTATCCCACTAGAACAAAGGGATTTAGTATCTTTTTACTGTTTTTGTTTTTTCCTTTTCAGGCTGCTTTGTTTTTATGTTATTGCTTAAATTCAGCAGTTTTATTTCTTCCTGTTTTTTGAGTCAGATATATGTGCTTCTCATTTCAGCTGTAGATAGGAAGGCACTGTGCAGTACTTAGTGCGTGCTCTAAGCCAATATGAAGCTTGCTGACTCAGAGTTTTAAAATGAAGTCATTTTTCCCTTTCCTTCTGCATGCATCAGATCTAAGGGTTAATCATTGGGAATTCTGACATAGGAAAAATAGCTGTGCTTAGTGCTTTCATTTCGCTCATAAAACTGAAATTGTCAAGTAGCACGAGGAACTGATGAGCCCTTGAATGAGATGTGAGAATGCTCTTTATTGTTTTCCTGAAGAGTCCTGGAGCAAGCAGTATCATTTTGTTCACATTCCAGTGCAGGAATAGATGCTGCTCGTTCTTTTGAATCCATGCTCGCAGACTATGCCATGATAAGGGATTACTGGGGAGTATAAGTACTCTACTTATATATAATATTATCTATATAATAATGTGGAGAAATACTCCCCTGATTTTTATTTTCTCACCAGTCAGACGGCTAAACGAGGGGACAGCATACACCATCGTGGGTGGCTCTTTGTAGTATTTGTATATTTATCACCCTCCCCTCACCCTTCACTCAGACATGCCCGCTAATTTAAATACACAGAAAATCTTTACTCTCTTCCTATCAGATGGAGATTTTACACATAAACTTCCACTCTACTGTGGAAACCAGCATCTCACAGTACTTAGCTTGTAACTTGCCAGTGCAGTTTCTCTTTTCTATTTCTAGTTTCTGGAGAGGAAAGGGACAGTCTTTTCTGAATCCATGAGCTCTGAGTGGGAGATCTTCTCTAGAGACATCAGAGTAGGTGGCTTGGGCTTGTGTATTTCTGCAACGTTTATAAAGTGACTGTGATTAAATCTGCCAGAGTTTGGCTAAATGTATGTTCATTCACTCAAAATTAAGCTTGGTAGTCTTTGTTATTGCCCAAGCAAATTAAATTCAGTTTCCTGAATTTAGATCCTAGATCCTGTCTTTTATATAAGTAGCAGCACTGGAAACATTCAAACACCAGAAGATCTGCAGTTCTCTTTTCTTCTGTAAAGGGATTGTGCCACTGGAGACTCTAATTTTCTTCTTTAACCAAAGAACTGAAACCATGTTGCATTTGCACTGTGCTTTGAGCTGTCCAGAAAATTGCTCACAAATTCACGGAATCAGTAGAAGTCAATCAGCAGAAGGAAGTAAGTTTTCAGCAAGACTACAGGATGCTGGGTGTGGTGAACCCAGCAGTCAAGTGAGGTCCATCAGGGTCTACCCAGAGTGGATTTGTCGAGCTGGGGCAGCAGGGCCCAGGTGGAAGCATAAGTTCTTGAATAATGGACATCAGTTTCTGGAGCTTCAGAGAAGTGTTGAGGTGATTCTGCACTGAAAATCCACGGGCACCAAGATCTCCTTTAATATTCAGTGTGGTCTTTTTTGAAAGTAGTGTTGGTGTAGTGAGGCTAAGGTGTACTTAACTGTTTGAGATGTCATCTTGGCTGGTTAGTTGATTTTACACTAGTGAGAAGAATGCCAGCTCTTTCACATTTAAAGAGCAGAACAAAACAAGCCTTTAATCAAAGACATAGATCTGGACTTACATTTGGGGGGGGGGATTGTTGTGTGTGTGGGGGGGGGGGGGGGTTGCTAGTTTGTTGTTGTTTTGTTAAGTTTAGAGTCTTTTCACTTTCACCTCTGCGAACGCTAAATGTTCACCATCGTGACGGGCTCTGTCTGTGATTATAGGTAACCCTCACCCTCTTGCTGTTCTGAATGCTCGTTATCTATAAAATTCTCTGTAAAGCTGCACTTTTTCCTTCTACTAAATGAAAAATGTTCTGAAACTTAACTTTTTTTGGAGAGCAAAACCATCAACAGCTGTTGGAGAGGATACAGCCATGATCTAACAGAGAGGACAGGACCTCTGTAATCAAAAACATTTCCACAAGCTGGAACACATTAATGTAAGGGATAAAGGGTGACAGTGCTAATGCTTCTTTAACATGGTTTTTATTGGGTGAATGTGATTCTCAGGAACCACCCATGGTGTAAAGATATATATTGTATAAACATACATGGTAGTAATTCTTTTACATAGTAATAGTACTTATAGATGATGCAGACATTCTGGAGTAACCCTGTTTTGTCTGTCAAAAATTTTCTTCCGTTTTCGAAGTTAATCCTTAGATCTCCAATCTGTACACCTTAAAGCAGCGTATTTACTACTGTGTTCATCTACCAGCTTCTGTACATTTTTAAAGCATAATCTGAAAACCTATTTCTTACCCACCCTCAGGATATCCAGATCCTAGGTTTGCACAACTTTTGTATCTTCTGCTTTCTGTGATTTCTAGGGATTTAGTGTTAAATGATTTTTAACCTTCAGATTTGAGGAGTGTTTGAATGCCTGAATTTCCCAAATGGTTATCTACTACCCTTTTTTTCCTCCAAGAGGAGAGAGTTAAATTTAGGATTTGTTGCAGCTGGACTGTACTCAAGCTGATGGGAATGTACTGATAAGAGGCAAAGAATTTGAATTTATTACATTTTTCTTCCTTTCCTGCTGCTGAGTGCTGCAGTAATTTCACTGAGCTCATGCGTCCTTCTTAGTCAAACAAAATAAATGCATTGGAAAACATCTCGTATAAACTTCCTAATAAACCGTGGCTGGATAGTGAAGCAACTTGCAATAGCCTTTGTGTATTCAGTGCAAATTGAAGTGCCCAGGGTGTTCAGGTGGAGCTGAAAGGTGTGGGAGACTCGTGGCCTGAGAGGGTTGCTCTTCGCACCTTCAAAAGCTGGCTGCAGCCAGCTCAGAGCCTCCAGCTCAGCCCTGCCTTGACCCAGAGGGATCCCTGTGGGAGGTGAGGGTAATTCTTCCTGGCTCTCCTCTTTCCTCTGTGGTTTCTGGGTAGGACCAGATACTGTACTGACCAGTACCTGAATAACTGCCTGCTGGTAACAGCATTTCTGTGGCTGTATTCTGTGCCCTAGGCTGTAGGGAACTGTGTTCAATGCAAACCACATGTAAGCATGGCTAAATATTACAGTTCTGTATGTTTTCCTTTAGGAAATCAGCAAAAAACCTCATCAAAGTGCTTCAAAATTGGAAGAAAACTTAAAACCATTGCAGGACAAGAAGAAGTATCGGCATAGACCCGAACCTCTCTTCATACCTCCTCCTTCCTTCAACTTCAGCATGTCCCACTCCGGTGCCATGCTGTACCAGAGTCAGCTTCGCTCTCCCCGCGTCCTCGGAGATCATCTGCTGGACCGGCCGCATGAGCTCCCCCCCTACACTCCGCCACCGATGCTTAGTCCCGTTCGGCAAGGGTCCGGGCTCTTCAGCAGCGTCATCACGTCATCTCATAGCACCTCGCACGCTCAGCTACCGCTTACTCCGCTCACACCTACTCCACGGGTGCTCCTGTGTCGCTCCAGTAAGTGTTACGTTTACAGGGGGGCAGTGTGTAGCAGACACCGCCGAGCTCTTTCCTGGTGGTACCACACTGAGGATTTTACGTGTGAGCACGCGTGTGGCTGGTTGTGTTACGTCACAGGACGAGTCCATCTTCCTCAGTGTTTTTGCATTGGATTTGGGAGAGGTGGTATTAAAAGCATAAAGTGAACAGAGGGGCCTAACCAGTGAGAAAGGCCGTGATCTTTCACCGTCGGCTGCCTCCAGGAAGGACTGCTGTGCCTCTCCATACAGCAAGGCTGTCTGAGGTGGAGGGAAGAGATTTAGTTTGAGCCTTGGGGTTTTGTTTTTCTTCGGTGCTTCACAAGAAAAGGTGGCTAATCATACCTGATCATGGTGGTAGAAACATGGGCATGACATTTGTTCCCTTTAACGATTTAGGTAGTCTGTATGTCTGAATATTGAGAAAGGGTAACCTTTCCGTAATAGAATGGAAGAAGCCTCCCAGTAGAAAGGAGGTGGTAACTGTACCCTGAGTCACTCCAGATTTTGTGATGGAAGTTGCCTGTGCTATCATAGCAATGCCATAGAGCTCCCATTGCCCTTCTTTCAGCTCCTTCTTAGCTTTGTAAACTGAGCAGGTTATTAGCATGAAAATGCAAGGAGCAAGTTGAAATCTTACTTAGCAGGCCACCACCTGTGTCCTGCAATCCAAAGAAAGTGAAGCTCCTGTCACTTTTCCCACTTCTCTCTTGGAGATTGGTAACCTATCTGTCCTCTCATCAGAACCACTCTGGCTTGGGAGACAAGCATGTGACAAACTCTTGTAACCAGTGCTGATGTGGTTTTGGTTCCCTGTTTTTCTTTCTGTGCTGCAGTACCACACCGGTGCCCCTCAAATGATGAAAAAACATGCTGGGTGGCTTTTTGTTGGAGGCAGCAAGGGTAAATGCCATAGCCTGTCATGCTTTGGGGTAGGCATGAGTAGACTCACAGATTTATCTTATGTTTTCCTTTCTGTCTGCTTGCTCTTTTTTGGAGAAAATTGGGAAACAGAAATCGGGACTGGTCATCTCCACCTTCAGGAAAGTAGTCTGTGCACAAACCTTTCATCTTCTCATAACTTCATTAAAATCTAGTTGTTAGTTTCCTCAAAAACCGAAGCAAAATGGAAATTCCTGACTGGAGGGTTGGGGGAGGATAGGGTTGCATTTTGATGCAGAATTATTTACAAAATCATTTCATCTCACAAAAGATGTTCTCAGTGCTTCAGTGAAAGGATGTTTTCAGAACAGTTGAAGTATCAGCACTTCTGACTTGCAGAGGTTACGGTTTTGAGTCGAATAGGACAAAATAGTAGGTCAGGTAGGGGAGAGAGCGAGGAAGAGTTAAAGCAATAGCTTTTCTGAAGGGGGGAAAGACCGTGTGGCAAACAAGCCAGAAGATGCTGTAGATATGAATGAAGGTACATCGAAGATGCAGCATTAATGGGAACAGTCAAAGGTGGCGGGGAGGTATTGCAGAGCTACAGCTCCAAAAGCCAAAATAAGAATTGCTTTAAGGAACCTAAAGCATTGTGAAAGCATTGTGTGTTCTTTGTGTTCAGCTGTTTTACCATCCTGACTAATGTTCTCCTCCAGACCAGCAGAGTATAGAGAACTTTTAGTCATTGTTGATGGTATGTGCTTTAAAGTGAACTTGTTTTAGCCCCTCAGCTATTACTTAACCCTGTGTATTGTGCCTGACTACTCTTTTACATGAGAAATACACCTGATTATGCAGGAACTAGGTAATTTTGAGCCAAACACATCCCAGGTGCTGCTAGCTCTCCCAGATGTACCCTGATGTCTCACCGATTCCTGCAGGATGTTAATAGGAAAGTGGCAATATAGCATCAGCAGGGATACTGTTGTTACCAAAATATGTTTTAAGCACTGGCACTCCAATCTCTGTTTCAGATAGTATTGATGGAAGTGTCATTCCAGTGACGCCTGGGCCCGGAGAACAGACTGTTGAACCGTAAGAAAAACAATATTGCTTTTGTCACAGCTTTGATAGACCAGCTCCAGCCTAGAGTGCGTGCCCTGAAATATTTTGAACTGGGCAGGTAGCGTTTGGCTGCCTGAATGCGTGTTGGTCTGGATGCATTTAAGGGTACTCGGCGTGGTGGCTGAGGAGCAAAGTGCCTGTGGGAGATGTGGGTGTCGTGGTTCTGAAATGCTAGGAGAGGCTTGGTGGGAGCCACTGAAGGTGGAAAACGGTTAATGATGGCTGGAGAAAGGGTCACGAGGAGAACATATGCTGCTCCAGTACTTTTGCTATTATAGATAAATATATATATATGTGTGTGTGTGTGTTAGGTACTCTCTGTGGAGCTTTGGAGAGAGGTGTTATCTGGTAGGTTCCCCAGGGCAGTCTGCAAACAACGTTACCCCCCTCCCGAAGCAGTAATGTCTCTGCTTTCTGCCAAAGAGTGCCATTCTCTGTGGAACAGAAGGCTAGCATGTCCTGCATCTAGCCTCTTTGCTACTCAGCACGTATATAAGCTAGCTTGGGTTTTCTTTATCTGTAAGGTATGGTGTCTCAATATAGTTTAAATTGTGTATGGAAATTCTGGTTTCCCCCCAAGAGATCAGTTCTCTCTAATATTCAAAATACTTATCCCACTGAGAGTAAAGCATTGCGTAAAGCAGTCTGACACAATTTCCTGCCGCTCCAGTGTAATAAAAGTTTTGTTGGGAACAAAATGAACACTAATGTGACTTCTGTTTTTTCTGCATGCTGCATAGTCGAATACTTGTTTGTTTGTTTGTTCTTATAGACGAATCAATATTGGGTCCAGGTTCCAGGCTGATATTCCTGAGCTGCAGGACAGGTTGCTAATGGACAAAGATGTGCACAAGGCTACTTTGGTTTGGAAACCATGGCCAGAACTGGAGAACAAAGTCTTCCAACAAAGGGGTATGATGACTTGCTGTTCTAAACGCCCATACATCACCCTGTGTCTGCTGAAGAAATTCCCATCGATTTCTCATTTGTATACTGTACAAAAGATTCAGGAGAGTGTTAATTACTGAGAAGTCAGGGCAGAAGACCAGAACTGCATGTTACAGATTCAGAGCAACATTCTGGGCCTTTAATGTGGCTGAAGTTTTCTCTGGCAGCCAACAGGGAAAGGTTATTGCCAGGAAGAGATTTTTGTGCACTGCACTGCCTGGGGTAAGGGCAGAGATCACAGGTGAGAGGCAGCTCTTGGTTCCTAGGCCTATCCTGGGACCATAACAGAGATGAAATTTGATGGTCTTATTGATTACTACAGCCCTGAACAGAGTTTGTTCCTGCTCAAGTGTGGTTCATTTCTGTTCCTCTGCCCTGACTGGAGCTTTCTTGGTGCAGCAGCATCACTGACCATATGTGTCTGTGCAAGCCACTGCTCACAGCCAGGTCTCTGCCTCTGGCTTTATAATACTCCATCACATCCCAGGGACGTGCTCTGAAAATCCAGTCACGTCCCCTCCTCAGTAAGTGATCCTAAAACCAGGAGAATAATTACCCTGGGGAGGGAAAATGTGAAAGCTGCTGCCCTCAACTACGTTGTCTGTAGTTACAGAATCGTTGGCTCGGGTTGTTTAACTGACAGGCACAGTATTAGCAGTAAAATGTTGACTTGTTTCTAACAGTGGAAGACCTCTTAAATATGAGTTGTTCCAGTGTGTTACCTGGTGGAGGAACTAACTCGGAATATGCTTTGCACTCCCTCTTTGAGGCAAAAGGAGATATTATGGTAAGATAAGCTGAAACAGGAGAGAGAATCCTCTTCGCAGATAAATTAGCGTGCTTTATTAAATGGATTTAGATATGGTTATATAAAAAAGATTTCTGACTGATTAGCAGCGATGCTTTAAGCATCCTGTAACATTTTTGGGGAATGACTTTTCCCTTTCATTCTCTAATAAATTTAAATTTCAAAGCAGTCCCTCTTTGAAGGCTTACTGTATATTTCAGATAGATAAGATTGCTTAGTTTATAGCCTTGGGGCTTTGTCTCCCAGTGCTTTCTCCAGACCTGATATTTCACAGGCTTTGTGGTCACAGAGAGCTTAGTCTTCTTCTAGCCCTTATAAAATTTATTTATTTATTTATTTATTTATTTATTTATTTTTTAAGCAACAATCACATCTACTTATTTGTTTGGTACTGTGAGGTAATCGCATACAGTTCTCATATAAATAATGCATTTCAAATGTTTGTGTTAGCTTTGTGGTGGAAACATTACTAGCTAAGGCAAAACATCCCTTTTGCCCAGCGTTAAGGAAAGACAAGGTCCTGCCCCAGATCCTGGAGAGCCAATTTAAAATAAAATGCAACAGAACACGGGGCTGGAATGAATCTCACAAGATAGTCTAACATGGTGTCCTTTAACTTGCATCCCACTTTCGTCAGGCTCCATTAGCTGTATGTGGGGGGCTCTGAGACAGGTGTCTGAGTCGTATTGTCAGGATTTGACATTTGCTGTATGGGAATATGCATCATCTGGGGGAAGAAAAATCAGGAATCCACAAATCATCTTTCTCCCTGATCCAAAGGAGAATTAACCCTACTTGTTGTCATTCCTGACAGATGGTGACTTAAACAGGTGTTCTAAAACAATGCTACCAAATCAACCATTAAATATTAATATTAATTAATAATATCAAATTAAACACTGTGATCGTATTTGTCTGTGGCAATCAGGAGGGAGGGAATTGCTGGAAGTTGCTAAGTAATAGCCACATTTGTGCTAATGAAGGCTGGACAGGTGTGCACTGGGTGCTCTTATGTGAGCCACAGTGTTAATGGACCGTGGAGTAATTTGGTGTGAGTTTTGTGTGACAAAAAAAAAAATAATAATTTTATTTAATATCCTACCAAGTAGTCTCCTGAATGCAGTTGTATGTAGCAACTGACTGCATGTGCTAATTCCGTATTTTATTTTCCTTCTACTTATTCATTTAGGTTACTCTTGAGAAGCTGCTGTTGAGGAAGCCAGTGAGATTGAAGTGTCATCCTTTGGCAAATTACCACTACGCCGGTAGGTTTCCTTGTGATCTCTGCATCTGCTGGTACACAGAGCCCGAGGCTGGCATCCCAGTCCGGTGCGTGGAATCGCACTGCTCTCTCTGCTGTCTGCTGCAGGGATGGCAGCCTCTGACAGAGGGCGGTGTGGACAGTGCTGTGTGGTACATCCAGAGCCTTTACGAGTTTGGTAGTTTTACCTGACTAATGATAGACAGAAACCTTGTAGTCATGTTGCTGTGTAGGGTTCTGCAGGTTGTAAACTGCCTGGAGGATTTTCTTTTTTCTTTTAACTAAAATTTAATTTGTTGATCTTCCTTTAAAATTGCTGCTATTCATACGTGACTGATTTAGCAATAAGGTCTTCTTCCTGTGGTGTGTAACTGTCTGCTGTCATGCCTTTCTCTTCTGATGTGATGGTGCATGATAAGGGAATGTGATAATCATGAGCATCCGTCCAAAGAGACAGTGCTATAACTCTCATTAGTGTCTTAGTGCTGAATACAGAGCCTCTCTTGGCATGGATACAGCCTAAAAGAAACAGGTTTGGGATGGTGACAGCTTTAACAAACACAGCAAGAACCTCATTTTGGTTTTGAGGCAGAAGTGCTCTGTGACATACACAGGGTGGCGTTAAGCTATTGGGCTTCAGTGTTGTCACTTAAGCATAGCTCAAGGTAACACATCTCTCCTCTGCAGCCCTCCATATAATTGCTCATGGCTTTGCAGTGACTAACAACTGCATTGACACAGAGTAGGGTTTTACATAAGGGACTTGAGGCTTTACCTCCAGTTTAGGCTCAGCAGGAAACAAGCCGAGAATCTTCTGGTGGTCAGTCAGTCACAATATTCAGGGCCATATACGCATTTCCAGTTGTAGTCATTGTGCCACATAAGTACAAAAACAAGCCACTTGCTGGCTGTAGCAGCTCACTGCAGGGATTCCCAAGTAGCAAGGAGTCTTCTGGAAAGAACTCCTAGTCAAGGCCTGAGAACCAGTACAGGAACATGTCTGATGGCAGCTGATAACAGGAGTGAATAAAGGTGAAGGTCAGGTTTAAGTCTTGGCTGGGGGAGATGCCTACTGGCTTTGAAGGCAGCTCCATTGCAGTCCTGAGAATGGACATGGAGCTGGCTGGAGGAGGAGGATGTCAGACAGGAGCTGTAACCAGGTCCCTGAGCGTTCATGTCTGGAGAGATAACACCAAAGCATATGTGTGATGCGATCCAAGGGAGGAGAGTAGGGGGATGAAGGATATCCCAGCAGCCTCGTCCTCAGTGAGAGATCGAATTGGCAGAACAGATGAGAAAATACTGCCTGTGTGGCAGAGGAGGGATAGTCTTCGCTGAAGCAAGTTCACAGTAGTTTCAGAAAGTGTTCTGTTGTGATGCTGGGAGGAGCCAGGAGAGACTTTATTTCATCTTTCACATGAGATGACGCTAATCGTTGTTAACTAGCAGAGACCTCTGGACATTAGAGTAACAGTATTATAAGTAGTATAAGAAATATGTAACTTATTTCTTAAGCAGGAAAGGAAGTTTGTGTGCTTATCACAGCATGAAACAAAATCTCACCACCCTGGGTTTCACTGCCATAAAATGACGAGAGAAAGCATTACTTACTAGTGCTCTTGAATGCAACATGTGATTGCAAGTTATACTGACAGCTCAGCTCTAGCACCATGCAGCTCTTGAATAATAGATTTTGTGGTTGATAATCAGGCACTCAAGACATATGTGGATTTCTCAAAATCTAGTGTGTGAATAGTTTATATAACTTCAAGTTGCATTTGTTTCAGTTAACTCTTTGGGCTTTCTGCCTTGTATTCAGAAGTCACAGCTAACAGGCACAGCCACTGTTAAAGCAGGAGTAGACCAAAACAGAGCATGGCACTGACTGATGAGGATCAGCTGATACCACAAACAATAAATATCCGGACTCATCCTATGCATTGCCCTAGAACAAGGATGTGAGCGATAGCTCACCTTACAATCAGAGAACGGCTCGAGTTGGAAGGGACCTTAAAGACCATCTAATTCCAACCCCCTGCCATGGGCGGGGATGCCAGTGAAACCTTTGTCCTTGAAACCTGTTGGTTTGTGAGGAGAAGCAAGTTGTAAAACTTCAAACGTTTCTGTTGTCCACCAAGAGAGCTGGGCATGTTGACCTAGGGCTGCTTGGAAGAACACCCTAACCTCTATGTCTTAATGCTTTGCCATCTGCCAGGATGGTGTATTAGGGAAGAGAGAGGGAGCACGTACCTTGTACAAGAGGAGTGCTTTTACAGATGTTTGAATGTTTTTTCATTTGAGCAGCAGAATTTCTTAGGTCTGAAGTTGTCATGCAGTGAGAATTTCAGGAATCATAGCATCATCCAGGTTGGAAAAGACCTTCAAGATCATCATGTCCAACCATCATCTTAACCTGCTGAGTCCCAGCACTAAACCAGGGCCCTTAGTGCCAGGTCCACACGTCTCTTACATACCTCCAGGGATGGGGACTCCACCGCTTCCCTGGGCAGCCCATTCCGGTGCTTGACCACCCTCTCCATGAAGAAATTCTTCCTAAAGTCCAATCTGAACCTCCTCTGGCACAACTTGAGACTGGAGAAGTGGTGTCTGAAATAAAGCACTTCAGGCAGTCTGAAAACTTTGATAGGTACTGTGATGGTGTGAGGATCAGACCCAGTGTATGCTGAATGTAATGGATTTGAGCCGCTTCTCAAGGGGGCTCACAGGTGGAGGTGTGGTTCCCTTGAAACCCACAGATTGGGCCTAAAGACCCCCAGTCCGTAGACTGTATTTTTTTCAGTCAGTTCAAAACCGGTATTTTAATATGGCAGATAAAATAGATAATAAATCTCTAAGCGTAAAGATCAGCTTTAAAATTTGATCTGTATTGCAAAGTCCAAAATTCTTTCTTGCTGCATTGCAGATCTCTCTCTACACGTTCTGTATATCTCCCTCAAGCTAACAAGAGCAAAAGCGGTTTCCCAGCAACCAGAGTTAAAAACAGCTTTTCTTCTGTTTCTTTTCCTACACAGGATTTATTCTATTAATTAGGTTACTTCCAATTAACCCTCGTAATCGTATAAGGGTCTCTGCTAATACCATAGCTATTGGGGAAACTCTGTAAGGCCTAAATTTTCCATAGATGTACAATAAAATTAGTTCACAGAAGTGGTTTTTATTATTATTATTTCAGGAGAGCGGGGTAGAGACAGGAGAGGGTGGCTGGAGAGGTTTGCTGAAAACTAAAACCCATCCTTTGGTGTTTTCATGCTTTCTAAAATGTTTTAGTATAGTGGACCAGGATCCTGGACTGGATCAGTGCATTTACTCCTGCTCAAAAGGAGGGTAAATGCAAATGAATGGCAGGCTTTGTAAAAAGGGAATGGCACTGGTTTGGGATGGAAAGGATGGCAAGGCAGTGTGTCAGCAAAAAGATCTTTGGGTGGTAACAATAAATAAAATTTGCAGCTTGAAGCCAGTGCTTTTCTCTGACACTTAGATAGAGAGCTTTAGCGTAAATCTCTGTGGAAATAACTAATGCGTGCTTATAGCCAGTACTGGAAAAGCCTACAGAAAACAGGCTGCAGAAAAGTTAATTTGGAGTTTTCAGTATATAACGGCGTGGTGAGATACCTGCTCTGGGCTTTTAGGAGCCTGGGAATTGACACCGAGAAGCAAAACATTTGCAGTTAATGAAAAATGTATATATTCTTTACAGACATAAGTAACCTGCAGAGTTCAATACCGCACATGGTGCCAAGCCCTAGTTAATTGAGCTCAGTGCAGAGGCAAGCATTTCTATGGAGAGTGGTAACATTGACAGGAATATTAGGGATTTCTTTTAATGATGAAACTTTCAGCTACTCTCAGACTGTGGTAGAATCTTCTCTGAGTCATTTCAAAGGCATTTACCTTATGGCTTCTTGCATATCCTTCCTTTAATGTATGTACCACCTGCTCTTACAATCAGGACACTGGTGCTTGATGCAGTAGAGCACTTCCGTGTTCCTTCTGTTGGACCGATACTGAGGAAGCACAAATTCATTTCAATTTAAGTGTTGATTTCACATTTTCATGGGCAGTTAGGTTGGTGAAGCAAACAGAATAATAATATATGAAAGCTTTATGTACAGCTTCCATTAATCATTAATCCATTGATCAGGAAGCACTTTTCACGTATTCCACACTGCCATACCATCTCTGTCTACTTGTGGCCTCAATCACAAAGAATTTGTCTTACCTCAAGCCATACAAGTGAACAGCTGCTAAAGGACCTTTTGAGAGTTGCTGTCTGGAGAACAAAACGCCAGCTGAACTTCTGAGAAGCTGAATATAAAGTGGCATATATGGGAATGAGGCAGTACAAGCATTACATATAAAATGATGAGCTCTGTGGTGATACTTATCCATTAGACTGAGACCTTGGGATTATGATGGTAGTTGTATGAACACATCAGCTTTGTACTTTACAGCAGTTTAAAAAAAAAAAGGCATAAGTCTGATGTTAGGAGAATAGAGCACGTGGTGGTGCCACTGTGCACGTCTGTGGATTATTATCAGCCTTTCTGTTCCCTTCATCTCTAGATGGGGGTTTTAGTACTGAGAAGGTTCAGAGAGGAACAACAGTCATGACCAAAGGCATTGAAGCATCTTGGCCTCTTCAGGAGGGGAAAGAAAGTGACAGAAGGGACATGAAATCCTCAGTAGCGTGCAGATGATGGTAGAGAATGGGTTCATTTTTCTTTTCCACTTCAACAACGAGGGGTCATCCAGTGAAGCTACTTGGGAGCCAGGAATCAAAGAAAAGGAGCTGGATCCTTCATGCAGACAGCCTAGTGATCTGCAAACCCCATTGGCAAAGTATGTTGTGGATGCAAGAGACTTAATTAATCGAAAGGAAGAGTGGGTCAGCACTTAGAAGGTTGGTTACCACATAAGCAAATTCCAACAGATTCAGGAAATCCCCTGAACCATAAATGGTCAGAGGTTAGGAAAAATTAGGGAGAGGCGTTGTATTTGCTTGCTCTGATCTTACTGTTTCCTAGGCAACTGCCTGGGGCTGCTGCTGGAGATGAAGTGCTGCTGAGGTGGGCTTCAGGCCTGAGTCAGCACAGCCAGACTTGGTTTGCCTGGCAGCAATCGCCAGCCTGTGCTTCAGGTTTCCCAGTTTTTGGTCCAGATACTACTTCAACATAAAGGTGGAAGGTTTTTGTTGTTTATCATGAGTTCACTGTGTGTGTTGTTTTTTTTTTAAGGCTCTGACAAATGGACGCATCAAGAAAGGAGGCTGTTCAAAGAGGCATTGTCCACCTACAGCAAAGATTTTATATTTGTACAGAAAATGGTAAGGTTGTTTCTGTTCTGTTAACTGTTTGCTTCCATCTGCTGCATTCTGTTCCCCTTTGTCTTCCCTCCAGTGACAGACCCGCTTATTGCAGGCATAGACCCAGCAGCAGGTAGAAGGGTGCTGTCAGTGGGGTTTTTCATTTGGTGTACCTATGCATGCAATCGCAGCACTGGCAAAAAGATAAAAATGATCTGTTCCTCTTGTTATATTGAACAGTTGGCACATCAGAAATCGGAGGCTCCCCAGTTATGGTGCCCGCCAATGCCTTCATGTTCCCCGGCAGTTCGTTGAAAGCTGCCCGGGTCACAGGCACTGAGCCTCGCACCAGAAAGGGTTGAAATGTGCTCATAAAGAGAGAATGTGTTTGGGCTTAATTTTCATGTTCTGTCACAAAGCAGAAAAGACGAGTTGTGTCTGTCTGGGGGCAGAATTAAATCCCCTTGCTGTTAGCTGAAATGTTGGAAAACATTCGGGTTTATGGGAACCAAATCTTAATTCTCAGTGGTATTGTATGCCTGAGCTATAAATGTACTTTCTCGGTCACTATCTGACTAGAGTCTGGAGAATCCCAGAAAAATGTACTGAAGCTGAAACAGTCAACACAAATTTGACTGAAAAGCAATAATTAACAAAATGATTCTGCAAGAGTATTTGTGTTGTATTCAAATTGACTTTATTTCTCCATTTGAATGTTTGATAAATAAAACCTGCCTCTCGGGATATATTAAAGTTGTCTTGAATTAAAATGAGAAATTAAGATTGGACTATTTCTGCAATTACTTAACTACAGGTTAAGTCTAAGACGGTTGCACAATGTGTGGAATACTACTATACCTGGAAGAAAATCCTGCGGTTGGGACGGAAACACAGAACACGCTTAGAGAAAAAAAGAGAGGAATGCATGGTAAATGTAGAAGAATATAAGAAAGTTTAATGGTTGCTAATTTTGAAGTTTGTACTGTTTTGAGCAGGAGGTTGGGCTAGATGACATAGGCCTCTTCTGACCTAAATTATTCCGTAATTCTAAATTATGATCTGTGTGAGCATTCTGTGATCTCAGCTACACCAAGATTTTGTGTTCCTGTAGTGAGATAAAAGTGTGTTGACCAGTGCATTATCTAACTCTAGTCCAACAATTATGGCTTTGCTACTGATGAAGCAGGTAACCATCTGTAAGTTATTCTTCTGTGTGTGTGTGTGCATGCGTGCACGTGCCTAAAAGTGCCCAGCCATTCTGGTACAACTAGCATTTACACAGACTGGCAATGAATTCTTGGTGTGTGAGGTCTGTATTAGATAGTTGAAGCATTCTTAAAAGACATACTTTGTTTAGTAAGCCATTTAATTCAACTATGAATGTAGTGTACATCCCCATTCTAAAAATGGGAGTATTGTACTTTGGCATCTGTAGACTTTTGGAGCCATGGCTCCGTAAAACAGTTGGAGGGCATTCTGAGTGCTGCAGTGAAGCTTCATGAGCTGTAGCTTGTCCATTAAGGAGTGGTGGTTCCAGCAAGATCAGAAGTTCAGCCAAGATGGGAAAAAATCCCAAACCCTGGAAGCAGACTTGGCTAACCTGTTCCAGCGGTTTCTACGTTCTATTAGCCTGTGCTGTCTGTATTTGGCCATATTTCTAGTATTTCTTAAATGCACTCTATTTCAGACAAGCGGAGAAGAGGAAGTGTTAGAGGAAGATGAGGAGATTGAAGAAGACAGGAAGGAAGAAAGGGAAATGCAGAAGTCTCCTGACCCACCAGCTATCCCTCTCGTAGGACCTATAGACCTGCCTGCCCTTCAGAGTCTTTCACTTTCTTCATCCTCCTTCATCTGTGAAATGCCAAACTGCGGCGCTGTACGTGCATTTCATATCTTTAAATAATAGCAGGGGCTTCGTATGTTAACGAATAGTGATTTTTGGAAATCAGGTGTTTAGACTGTTCCTGGCCAGTGATACCTCCTGCATATCTTGGGACAAGTCATTTTGTCTGCTTTGAAGTCTTACAAATCTTACACTATTAAATACAGGCAATATGGTGATCTTTACACCAAATTGTATCCTGACATGATGTAGGGATATATAGTAACAGCTCTGTTTGTCTTTTTGTTATACAGCTGTAATAATAAGATAGCTCATTGGTTTGCTTTTATTATAACTAAGTTATAAGTCTTTATTATAACTTGTTTGTTCAGCTCTAGTGGGATATAGCTGAAAGCAAGCAGCATATGACCAAGTAGATGGTGTGCATCTGACACGTACAGTTGTTTTTTTATAATACGCGTTCAGCTTTCTGTAGTTCCTGTTCTAGTGCAGTTTTTCTTGATGTTTTTTTTCCTTCCCTACGCCCCATCAGGTGTTCAGTTCCCGACAAGCGCTAAATGGCCACGCTCGCATTCATGGAGGTACAAACCAGGTGACAAAACCACGATGCACTATTCCAGGCACTAAGCAGAAATCTGGTACGCAGAGTGGATACTGCTCCATCAAGAGTTCACCTGCCCACAGCACAACGAGTGGTGAGACCGACCCAACAACAATTTTTCCTTGTAAGGAGTGTGGCAAGTAAGTGGATATAACTGTCTGTGGTATCGCACTGCATTTGCCTATTTACAATCCAAATGAATAGCATTGCAACAAATTGTTTATTCTGCTGTAATCGTCTCAAAATAATAGTTTCCCCTTAAGATGTCATGTTCTTCTACCAAAACCTTCAGAGGTTGGTTTGCATGACAGTTTAGATATATCTCCTGCAGCATTTAATCCAATTTTCCTGAATTTTCTCCTCTGCTGGAGTTCCTACATCTGACACTCTGGTTTCATACTTCATCACAGGCTTGCATGTGACTATGAGCAACTTTCTCTATGTGCTCGAGTTTGTCCATTCTAGAAGGTGATTTTTGCCTGTTGTGCAAGAACGTGGTGAAAATAAGTCCAGGGAGGATTTGAATGTGCGTAGGTACTGAAGCAGTTGCGGGAGCTGCAAAATAGCCTCAGCAGTCTGAGTAGGCCATTTTGATACCGTCAGGATGTACAAATCTGGTAGTCTGTCCCTGAAATTCTCACCATGGCACTGCAGGCTTCGCTGACTTCTATTTCAGAACAGGGAAGCAAATGTACTGATAGGTTGTTGAGTCTTTTTTGGCTCCCTTCATCATAAGCAATGCACTTTTATCTGATTTTTTTTTCTTTTTTTTCTTTGAAATTTTAGAGTATTTTTCAAAATCAAAAGCCGCAATGCTCATATGAAGACCCACAGACAACAAGAAGAACAGCAAAGGCAGAAGGCTCAGAAAGCTGCAGTGGCAGCAGAAATGGCAGCTACTATTGCAAGAACTACTGGGCCAGTTGGGCATAGTTTGATCCCTCTGGATCATATGAGTTTGGTTAAACACGTTGAAAATGTCGGTGACATTGACGACGATGTTGTTCAGGAGTTAGGTGATGTCATGGAAGAGAATGAAGTCATGGATGCCGACCTTTTATTAGATGATGAAGATGCAGATCTACTGCAGGATGATGCTGAGTTGTAAATAAGTTGTTTGATAAAGACAGCTACTGAGCACACCCTGAATGCATCGATCAGGAAACCTGGACTGTTCGTTTATTCCCCACTGATTGTAAACTACCTGTTGAGAAATGATAATTCTTTTATCCAGGTCTAGAAGAGAGATCTGCTTTTTTTCCCTTTTTTTTTTATTAATTTGTGTTTTGGGGGGAAAAATAAATAATTGGTACAAATATTCTTACAAGGTGTTTTTATCTGGGCTTATTTTGCTGGTATCTTCCAAGGCCGCTAATTCGAGAAGTTCACAGTTCTGCTGTCATTTCCCTCCAGACACTCACAGTAGGATCTTTAGTCTTTAACCCTTCCAAGTTTCACTTTACCCCACTTACAAGAATATCTCTGCACACTTCTGGTGGAACATTTTTCTTGCCTGCACTGGATCACTTCCAGCATCTTCTAGAAGCTAAATGTCATCTCTGTTAAAGAGATGATTACGTTCTTTTTTGTGTGCTGTCATTTCAAGGGAGGTAGAGGGAAAAAAATCTTTAACTGTGAAATAAATACAGGAGTGACTGTATCATCTGTAGTATCACAGTACTTTTTCAGTTCTGTCTTGCCTTAATGCATACATGTTAGTTCATAAAAGCTTTGGTTACCTTGTACGTTTTAGAGCTTCCTTTTTAACAAGGTTTTGATCTGCTGATTTTAAAATGACCTAATTCAAGGATTGAAGAAAGAAGACAATTGTGCTGTGGTTCACATCATCGGATGGGAACACTGAATCAGAGCACTGCCTTGGTAATCAGATTGCACTGGAATTATATTTTGCTGTGACAATAAATCACACTGTTGAATAGCCATCTCATTGGTTTTAGGAACATATGCTTGAGCAATGCAGCAGCTTACTCTTACTGGGCAAATACAAGGAGACGTTCCTGCCTGTGGAAGAGACTGATGGAGTATATGCCTTCAGCATATGTTAGTTAGTATTCCTGCGCATGAAGTGTTGCTCTTGTGCCATTTTCAGTCTTCCTCATTGCATCAAATTCAAATGGTATTTATTTAGTAAAACACGCTCCCAAGGTGAGATGATGTTGCTGTTTGTATACTGTTTCTCTTCCCTTAGGCTCAGATCTACATGCCACATGTCTAACTCCATTTATATAAATTTGAATGTGGTTCTCTAAATGAGATCTGAAAATAATTGTACCTTGCAGAATCTTGAACAAATCTAGAACCTCTGGAAGAAATGGAGTTAGGCTGAGTGGACCTTTAATTACAGAAAAGGAGTACTGACTTTAGAGCTTTCACAGCAAGTAGCACTGATTTTCTTGTGAATCTCGTACAGTAGAGGGTACTGCTAATTTTATAAAATATTTTATAAGACCAATTTTAGATCTTCCAGTTTCCAATTTTTTATGGGTTGGGTTTTGTTTTTTGTTGAGGTCTTTTTGTCACATTCCTAATGTTGTAAGAAGACTGAGAAATGGAGGATCTTATTTTCTACTGTCTTCTTTTGTGTAACTATGCAAAATGAGGGTAAACCACAATACTTTTGTATAGGAGTACTGGACCACAATTTCAAAACCAGTGGGACTCGCTGGCAGAAAGGTAACTTCTCTGTTAAAGCCAAATACGTGAAGCCAAATGACCTGAACTTTTTACTTCAGGTCAAGTGTTCTGATACTAAAGAACAGCCCTTCAGGAGAATGGCAGTCACTTCTCAGTTTCAGGTTAGTGAAGTTCCTGTGTATGTGGTTTTAGTGTTTTGGGGGTTGTTTCAGAGACTTTTCGGTTATTTTTGATCAGTGGGTAGAATTTTGCTCCCTCTCATACAGAAAGGACAATGTTCTCAATCACTGTACCTGTGAGTTTCAGGAGATCAGGCAGCAGCCTTCTTTCCTTTTCTGAGCTGCCAGTCAGCACACTCATGATCAGTTCCAGTCCACACTGTGACACATCACTGTTTGCAGGGCCCATGTAGCCCAAGTTCAACTGTCTGGGTGTTCAACTGGGTGCTGCCAACTAAATCCATGGATGGCACATTTTGTAGGGTGCACAAGTCTTAGTGTTAGCAAAGTGGTGGGTTTTGTGAGCTGTAGCTTGAGTTGGCTGTAGCAGAAACAATCGAGCAGTCTACTCTTTCTCTTCCAAACCTCTATGCTCTTGAACTTCAAGGAGGTTTCTGAGAAAGGCTGCCACCCTGGCAAAATTGAAACATTTCCTGACTGCACTGCTGGTGGTGGGCAGCAAACCAAGTGTCTCAGCGAAGTGGTAACTGAAGTCAGTGAGAGTTCTGCTTGACGACCAGAGTGAAGTGCAGTAAAACTTGTGGACTGGATTCTGAAAAGCAGCTCTGTGTCAAAGAAACTACAGCGGAACTTTTCTAGCAACAATTGGACAGGTATCTGTGCTAAACCCAGTGTATACATAAATGCATACGTATATATGCCTGGTTCTGTAATGCTAATCAGGTGCTGTTTTATTCTACAGCCAAGAAGATGATAGAACAACAATAACCAAAGAAGTTATTCATAAAGAAAAAAAAATGCACGTCTTACACAGTACACAATTTAGGCTTCGAACATTGACTTCTTTAAGTGTTGCATTGGCTGATGTGAAACAGATGCTGTTCTGCCTATTTGTACATAAATCAGACAGTTTTATTTCAGGGAAGTTGTTTTCTTACTGATGGTTGATGATGGAAAACTGTTCACTATTGAACCCGGTCCTCTTTGCTAAAACCTGTACATACAGAAAACATATTTTATGAGAAAAATCTTATTTTCAATATTTAACTGTTATTTTATTAGAAGATGGTTGTAAATATTTTAGGTGTTTTAGTGTAAAAAGCAGACTGTTAATTTTAGGTGGCAGAGGAAGTAACGAAATAAAAAAATATATGCATTTTATATAGCTTGTGATCTCCGCTGGTTTCAGGTTCCTGCTGTTAGCATTTAACTTGCACACAGCTGAATTGCAGGTTATTACTTGCCTGGTTGTGTACTAGGAGGGCTTCGTGGTGTGAATTAAGTGCTTGTTCACATCCCCTCCACCCTTAATGTTTGGTACCGATCAGAACCTGGGTGAAGACTGTGTGAAGACTGAAGGGGTTTACGTGACACTTCCAGTCCATTTTATTTTAGCAAAACCCACCCAACAGGGTTTTGCTAACAGGCTATTTGAGTATTTTTCAGAGGGGTGAACGTCAAAACCTAAGCTCACGTGTAACTTTTTTGATGGCTTCCTAAAATGTTCCAAGAAAAAAAATAATGTATTCACCTGCATACCTGTGGGTGGGCAGAGGTGAAAACGACGTGCAGTAGAAAGCGTTATTTGTGGAGGGGGGGGATACAGTTGATGAAGCCTGATCTACCCTCTTAAAAAACGAGTCACCTCTCCAGGCCCGGGCTGGGAGAAGTGTCCCCTAGCCTTTTCCTTCTCTGTGGCAGTGGTTTTCTTTTCCCCTTGCTGCCCTGGAAAAATCGGAGCGCGCGTGAGGGCGGCCGCTGAGGGGGCAGAGCCGGTGCGGCGGCGCCCTTACCCGGGGGCCGGGGAGCGCAGCTGGGGGCTGGCGCGGTGCGGGCTGTCGGTGCCCCCCACGCCGCAACCGCGGCTCCCCGTCCCCATCCCGGTCCCCGGCCCCATCCCGATCCCCGTCCCCGTCGCCGCCCTCTGCCCGCCGGTGCCGCAGCGCCGGCGCCTCACGGGAGGCCGCGGCTCCTCCGGGGCGGCGGGGGCGCTGTCCGGCGGCGCGGCGGGCGGGGCCGCGCTGCACAAGATGGCGGCCGGGTGCTTGTGGAGGCGGCTCTGGCAGGTGGGGCGTGCGGCGGGGCAGGGGCGCCTCGGCGGCTCCCCGGCCTTTGGTCTCTCGTCTTCCCTCCCGGGGACGGAGGGAAAGGTCGGGGCTGCGTCTCGACCGCCGCCATCCGTGCAGGGGGTTCCGGGGGGCTCCTCTGCAGTCCGGCTGTGGCGGGTTGCCCTCCGGGTAGGGGGTGGCGGTGGCTGGCGCTTGGGATCTTGCAGGGAGTTCGTGTCTAGCTTAATGCTCCTGGTCTTGGAGCTGCAGGGGGAAAAGCAGGAAGACTTGCCGGATTTAAAGTAGCGGTGGCTCTGCTGCTGATGACTTTTAAGAGCGGTTGCTTTCCTCACACGTTGAGGGAAATATAATGTTACGAGTTTCCCGTTGGGTTTCTGAAGCCCTAAATGCTCTCTGTGTACGTGCTGTGTTCTAGACTTGCTCACCTTCCAGACAGCCATCTCCGGCTCGTCCTGCTTGTTTCAGGATCTCTCCCCCAAATAACGGGGCTGTTCCCCACTGAGAGGGGGTAGTTGTGTTTTGATTGGCTCCAACAGGGAATTAAATTAAATCCTGTTGCAGTTTGATTGTCTCTTCCACCTCCTACAACAGCCATTAACAAGGATGTGTCAAGTATTTCAGTCGGACAGCGAAAGAAGCTGTTAGAATAGATTTTAATGCATGCCAAATCCTATATTGGTTACCTGGGGTACACCAAGTGTCACTTAATCAAAATTTGCACAGAACACCTTTAATTTTATTTTACAAAAGTTTTAGACTCAACACTTAGTTGCGCAATTAGTAACAAAAGGGGGCTGCATGTGGTGGGAGCAGTATACGCAATCGTGTGATGTTGTAAAGGCTGTGGAATTCAGTACACGGGGTGGAACTCTAATATTTCATGTTTTGTTTTATTCATCTTTACTATACAAAGACTGTAGTTTCTGTTTCCAGCAGCACAGGACAGGGTGTACGTGCTATAAGCGTATGCATCTTTGCGTGCAAATAATAAATCTGTAATATAAGGCCAATTAGATAAAGTAACAGACTATGTATGTATCAGAGACTGCGTACATACAAAACACAAAAGCACCAATACAACTTCTAGCTACAATTTTTTTTGCCCTCTTATAACAGCATTTTACTTACCGATGACTGCCCAATCTGTAGTCTCTCCTTTGCCATCTGGGGTAGGATGCTGCCACACGCAGTTTAAGACCTGCACTGAATGGAAACTTTCTGTGCTTGTGGGGTTATCAGTTCTCTGACATGATGTCAGGTGATGGTGATGACATTGTATTTTGCACCTGGACGAAAGGAAGGTGGTATTCTGATTTCACATAAGGAGAATGGAGGTGCAAGGGTCAACATAACTCCATAAGATCTGTTTCTTTAATTTGGGGTATTAGGTCTCAAGGAGTTCTTAACATGAACTTGGAAACATTTTGGGGGGCATCAGCTACAGTGGCAAATACTCTGTGCTCCTAAAGTTGCTTATTGTGTTGTGCACTTAAGATGTAATAGCTGTGATCATCTGACAAAGTTTGGATTTGCCTGATGGGAGACACTCAGCTGTGTTCTTCAGATAACAATTAGCTTTGTAAACAGGAAAGTGTCCTGCCTCTTCCTTCCTACTGAATGCAGAATTTGCTGGGTAAACAGTGACTGAGGCAGGATGACTTCAGAGAACAGCTTCGTTCACTGCTGATCTGTAATTAACGTATAATGCATACTGGAGAAAGCTGGGGACATAATAGCACTGTACAGTTAGAGTTATACATATCCATGAGTGACTAAGTTAAGGTTGCATGGAAGAGCGTTAATTCTGGCTGGTGTGCGGGGAATCTGTCTTCCCTCTCTGAAAGCCATGACCCCAGCACCTGTTAAATAAGAGTACCAAGGGGCTGGATAAGTAGGCTTAGCTCATGGTGCTCCTGCGTTCTGCACAGTCTTGAGTTTCTCTTAAGCAAGAGGGTTCTGGTTCCTTGCCCCCCTCCCTGAGTAGTCTCTAACTTTGCCAAGTTGAGAGTTACTGGTAGGAAGCTAGAAGCCACGTAACATTCAGAAGGGAGAGATTTATCTGGTATGACAGACAGTAAGGTTACATCTTGATTAACAGTTGGGTTTCCGTTTTAACACCGAAAAATCATGCTATCTTTTCAACAAAGTTCATTTACTTGTTAGAACCATTTCTATGTTCTCAACAGAACAAATGTTCAAAACACAAGGAACATTTTGTTAAAAAAACAATGGGAAATTTCAAATTAAATTCAGAGGTTGAATTTTTGCATAGTATCCTTTATAAGATACTGTTTTCAACTGCTTTTACAACAGCAAGTCCTACTTGGGCTTGGCTCTTGATAGAGCTAATAGATACTGTCCTGTGAAAGCAGGTCTAAACAGGAAACTCTACTATATGCAGAAATGGTATCTGATGCCACGCAAAATATATTTTTCTAATAAAAAACACTTCATGATTGCTATTCAGGTGCATGGTCAATAATAGCTGCATGCTGTTAGATTCTTTCCTGCGTGCGTGTGGGTTTTTTGGTTGTTTTTGTTGATGATTTTTTGTGTGTGTGTTTTGTCATCGTTTTTACGATCCTATTGTATACTACAATATAATTCTGTGCTTCTGTTTTCCTGTGTTTTCCAATAGAGCAAACGTACTCATTTGGTAGATCAAATGAGTATCACCATGGTGCATAAAAGTAACCTTTAATAAACCTGTATTATTAGCTGGCTACTTTCGGTTTGGGGAGAAAAAGAAGCCATTTGACTGTTTGTTTTATACAGGGATCAGCTCTTCCTGCCAATTATGCAAGCAGAATTATTCAAAAGCAATGTTTTCTTCCGTAAGTTTAATAGATCTTTCTCCTGCCCACTTTTCCCCCAATTTCCCTTAAAAAAATCTAACTTTAACACTAATATTATGCTTTTCTCTTTACCATCTATCTAGAACCAGTGACTTGATGGGAGTACGGTTCTCTGGAACCCACGTTCAAACTCAGGAGCGTAAAACTAATCCTCTGGTAAGTGTTTCATAGAACAATATTTTGCACGTTGTCTTAAAAGGATGTACAGAAAAAAACAAATTCTTCTATTTCAGCTTTTTAAAGGTCTGTCTAAATGATGTCAAATTTGCCTTAGAGAAAGAAAAAGATTTGATTATTGGTATTTGGGAATTTTTTTTTCCCAGAAAGATTCCTGAAGCTTAAAGTTGCCTCTTCGTCACTTTCTTCCTTCTCTATGCAGCTGTAACTCTATAAAAAAAACGGCTTTTTGGCCACACTTAGTTCAGCACTTGCAGCATCTTAGCCAATCTAAGTACTTTGTTTCTGGTTTGGAAGCCTGGAAACCAGGGCTGGTGAGGTGGAAAATTCTTGAAAGCGTGTGGTGTATATCTTACATATAGAACATGGTTGCCTTGATTTTGTCTAGGATTTCAGACACATGTTAAATTTCTCTGATACGTACAAACAAGCCAGGTTCTTACAGGCAGTGCTAGATCCAAAGTTAGATCCCATGGACTGTCCAAGGACTGTCAGTCGAGATAACAGAGTCAGCTTCTTGCAGGTAAACAAAAATGAGCAGCTAACACTGTGTGAGTTTGTTTTTTTTTTTTTTTTTTTTTTTTTTCCTGTTTTACAAATGGGGCATGCAGGCTAAGAAAACATAGTGCATGGATTATTTAAGGAGAACATGGGGTGTTAACTCTTATCCATTTCTAAATGCAGGTGACTATCTCAGAGGAGCCAGAAACACTGTACAAGAGACTGTCCCTTTTGGTTAAAGGCCACGATAAAGCTGTGTTGGACAGCTATGAATATTTTGCAGTGCTTGCAGCTAAAGAACTTGGCATCTCTGTTGAAAAAATGTAAGTAACTGATCTCTAGCATGATGTGGTGTCAGGTGCTTTTCACATCGTCTACTGTAACTCAAGTTCTGTGCTTACAAGTATTTCCTTTTTCAGAAGAAATGGGTGTAATCTGACATTTCTCAGGTTATAAACCTAACACTTTTTAGATAGCAGCGCAATGATGGGGAAGCAGCTGCAGTGATACACACAGCACTGCCACAGCAGGATTGCATTTTAAGTGCATGAAGAATACCAACAGTACTCTTGTTACAGCTGTCAGTGCTGTAGCTTTCTTGAACTAAAGCTGGTTAATACCTGAGAATGAGCTGTGCCCATGTGGATTAATACTAAACCGTACCAGCACTTAATATTGTGGATCTTCTAAATGTCAAATAAGAACAAGGATTTCACCATATTCTCAGTTAATTCATATTAGCATCCTTTATATAAAATTAAGTATTACAACATTTTCTTTGTGCTTTGTTCAGACATAGACCTCCAAAGAAGATAGAACGATTTACTCTTCTAAAATCTGTACACATTTACAAGAAGCACAGAGTTCAGTATGAAATGAGAACACATTACACATGTTTGGAGGTAAGAAAGATGTTAAATATATATACATTAATTGGGCTGGGGAGGAGAGTACGGGGAATAGCAGAAAAGAGCTGACCTAGGTACACCAAATGTAACACAAGTTACTCTGAATGTACAGCCTACATAATTTTTGGACTAAAAGGCTGATTTTGATCCTATCTGAAAGAAGATTAAAAATAAGATAGATATCAGAGTTACTTTTGTATGTTTTATGTTCTTTGTTTCCAATAATCCAGGGAATAGGAACTTTCTCAGGAAGGGAAAAAGATGCAGGTAAATCATTGTCAGTACCAGTCACTGAGGGTTCTGTTCTCTGTGAGTTTGCCTAATAATTTTTGAACACTTCTGCCCTATGCAGCATCATGTGGCAAACTAAAAATTGCAAGGGGGAAATACAGGAAAGGAAGTGTGTACAAACCACTCGCTCTGTGGCTGATGACGCAGACTTATGTATGGTTTAGAATGCAGCTGTGGTTGACTTTCTTAGAAGAAAGGTTTACTGCCAGCGTTTTGTGGCCCCTGGGTCTCTTACTGTGTAATTGCACAGAGCTTAGCAAAATGGGACTTTGCATAACGTCCCCAGACAGTCGTCCGCAGGCAGTCGTGCAGTGCTGCCCGCAGACCAACAACTTCAGCTGTCCGGGAGAAACCAGAAAAGCAAGAATGCAGTAGAATTCCGGAGTTGCAGGATTTATAGCCAGCTTGAACTTTGAGAGCATACAAAAGCTGTGAATTTTTGCATAACCTCAAATTGATTTGATCAGATAGCTGCACTTCGATCATAATCAATGCATATGATCACAGGCAGTATGCACAGTTCTGTGGTATGAAATTGCTATTTTATACCTGCGTAACTGTTATGTACAGCTTAACTGTCTCCACTCCCACTGTAAGATGCTTGGTCCCATAGCAAGAACTAGAGAAGCTATAGCAAACTCATTTTTTTTTATAGCCTGTTTGAAATATTAGTTGCTCATTAAAAAACATTACTTCTGTTTTAGTTAAAATACCTAACGGGCAGTACTGCTGCAGTGTACTTGGAGTATGTTGAACGAAACTTACCTGAAGGAGTTGCCATGGAAGTAAAAAAGGTAAGTTTCCATCTCACATTATTAACTGCTGTGAGATTAAGTCCAGATGTAAATACTGATAATTGTTAGTAGAAGTAACACATGTAGTTTGTAAAGGACCTTTTTTTCAAAGTATTGAAAGGTAAAAAGGCTGTATTGCTTGAAAACGCCACTAGGTGGCATTTTTAATCTGATAAATATATCAAACCCGACTAAATGAAGTAGTTAGATGTTAACTAGTTCGTATAATAAATGGTTTATTTCTTTTCCTTTTAGACTAAGATAGAGAGAATACCTGAACACATTCAGGAACCAGTTTGGGATGCACTACCTCAAGTAGAAGAAACAGAAATCAAATCATGAACTCAATGGGTGCTTGGCTATTAGTGCTGGAACTAGTTGCTCCTGTCAACCTCATTTACTAAGACACTGCTGACAAATAAAAGTCCTCTTTTACAAAGAAATCGTATAAACTCTTGTTTTACTGAGTTATTCTTGATCATAGCTCCAGTACTTGTAGACTGAACATCTGTGAAGTGTAGAAGTTTCACTGTACTCTGTGGTCAAGAACTGTGATCATCTGTACTGTTTGTAAAAAGTTACAATTTATTTATGTATAATCTTGATCCCTATTTGATACTGAATGGCTTCCGAATTCTGAAATACTTGCAAAAACTTGCTCATGTTTGTGTAATTTTAAGGTAATGAATACCAGATCTAGACTTTTTTTGCTATTGCAAAAAAAAAAGAATTTCAGTTGTGTACACAGCTTACTTATCAACTTACAGTAAGTCAGAAAACACAATCTTAGGGAACAGTGAGGCATGAGACTTTTTTAGGCTCCTACAGTTCAACAGACTCATTTCCAATATTATTAACTGCTTGCTAACAGAAGAACACAGCGATTGCAGTACAGATGTGAGATTTCCATGGGCTTATGTCTCTAACTTACATGAAATGTCTGTAGAACCATGTTGCAGAGCAAATGGATAATAGAATGTGTCACTGTAGGTAGGACGAACTGCATTAAATCCTTTGTTTTATTGCGAGGAAAGGCATAGCCTTTCTCTAAACCGGTGTGTTGGTTATTCTGTAAACCCAGTCTAGCTGGACACTAGTTATGCTTAGAGGGGAAAAAAAGTACAAATATAAGAGGGTGCTCAACTAATTTGGAAAAAAAAAGTGATAATACTAGGTGCAAAAGCATCAGTGACTTCAGATTGCATTAAGCACTTCTGCCTGTGCTAGATCAGCAGGAAGAACAGAGCTGCAAGGCATCTGCTTCTACTGGTAAGGGAGTGTATGATTTGACTGCTATTAAAAGAATTTACAGGAGGAATACCCAGCACAAGACAACCAGAGAGGTTGGATCATACCAATAGCATTCAGCCTCATACAATCACAAAAGAAAAACAGTTTAGTATTATCAGACAGAAATGGGAAATGGCTGAAAGACAAGAAATGAAGCTTGGGCTTGCGCTTGAAGATGAGCTGCATTTGGTAGCTGTAGAGAGGCCCCAAACTGTTTAAGGAGGGATCTTTCATGGTGGTCAGTATAAACTGAGACAGGAAGCTGCCTGAGCATCTTCTGCAATATGCCTCAGGGGAGAAAAAAAAGTAATCAAATCCCTTTTGGGAAGATATATTACCTAGTTAACCCCTCAAGGTGTTTGTTATCCTCAGTTTCAAGCTATCCTTCCTTTCCCTTATTCTGAGTAGTCAGTCATAATAGCATTTCTTAAAGTTATGTCAGCTGTTATATGATAAGGAGGAAGAAACTGTGAGCTGGCGTGGTTAAATAAAACTGGTGCTTCAGAGGAACAGCCTCTTTCAAGTCCGTATTATATTTTCTTTAAATTTGCCATATTTTAGTTCTGCATAAGGCAGATTTCTGTGCATCACAACGAAGTATTCCTGCCTTCTGAGGTCTCCAGTCTGAATCAAAAGAGTCAAGCCACTGTCAGCGTTGCTGTATCCGTAAACCAGCACTTCCTTCTTAAGGAGAAAGGGAGAGGTTTTCAGACATGGAGCTGAACTAAATCCTTGCGATCAGTTCAACATCACTGCACTTTTTGTAAAGGGAAGATGGGATGAAAAGACTTGGTAACATTTCGTAGCAAAGTGTGACTTTCAATACCTGGTAGCCTGCAATCTCGCCCTACAGTCAGGACACCCATTGTTAATCCTGCTGCTCTCACCTCTGGCTGAGACACCTCATTAGTCCCATCTAGCAAACAAGTATTAAATCTGGCCCTCCGAATGACTGACCTGGACTTAAAATGTTTGTTTAAACTAATGCTTTGTATTCTCTTTCTAAATGGAGTTTTGCTATTTATGAACTTAGGCAACAGAAAACCTTCAACCTACTTACCTTTGTATTCCCTCCCCTCAGTTCAGGTTTCCCTATACTCTGTGGCATGTGAGGATGGACACCTCTAGTCTGAAACGAAATCAGGTTCCTTCTAGCCCTTTGTTCTTAATTGTATTCCATTTCAGCCTGCTTGTATACTCTGAATGGACAGTTTAGAATGTCTTTTATGCAAAAGAACTGAAATACTCGATTCACACAGTTACCGATTAAAAAATATTTTGATAAAGTTCTCCCTTACTTTAAAAGCTAAGGCAGATAACCCAATGTATTGCATTAACAGAAAGAAAAAAAATTATATATATATATATAAATAATATAGTTCCTTGCTGTTCTGAGCATCTTCAAGTTTTCATGGGTAGATCTCTAGCATTATCTGGCAGTATGTGAAAATATTTTTTCAAGGGTCAGAGAAACTAGATGCCTGTGTGAAGCTGTTGTGGAGACCCAAACAGTGGTGGTAAATACCAAGAAAAGTATCATGAAAAACGTTCCTAATATGACAGAGAACTTCTGCATTCTCTCAGTGGAACACCAT